>NC_048545.1:4659851-5270260 GCF_902806685.2 Maniola hyperantus | reverse complement strand
TCCTTTCTTTCATTAAGTAGCTATACCGGGAAATTTCTTTTATTCCGTGAATAGGCGTAATTTTCACGAGAGAAAAGGTTTTGTAAACAATGCCTCTGTTCAATGAAGTTTTTGAAAAGTATTTTTTTTCGTTCTCTGTGTTACTATAGCTAGGTACAGACTACAGGATACCGTACACATTAATAAAATATAGGTAGGTACATGAAAGCTAGTAGCTACCCACTGAAGTAGATTAATTTTATCAAGTGACTTCATATGACGCTTTGTTTATCATATTTATATTAAGTGGGATGCACAGAGTATGAAATCAGGGTAGGCATTAGTTAGTCAATGTGAGTAAGTAATTTCAAGTATTAGGTAAATAGTGAAATTGGAGGTTTTTTTTTCTTGTTATGAGTACCAATGAGCTACTCAATTACACTACGGTCTAGCCTAATTTATGAATAATGAGTAGTTTAACTTTAACCTAAACTTTTAAATTATCTTATCCAACGTTAGTTTTAGTACCTATACGCAAAAACCGAAACACGTGTCGAATATTTTTACATAAAGAATAAAGATACAAATTTTCAAAAATATTTAATGAAAACTTACGAAGTTATATAACCTTGTTGTGTTGAGTCGTTGTCCCGCAAAAACATGGCCACCCCAAGAAAGCGACTGTGAGAGAACGGGACGAAGCGTTAGCGTCGATCGAGCGCGCTCTCGCTCGCACGGCTTGAATTAGCTGGTGCATACGGTCATATAACTAAGTGTTCAAACTTGTAGGATTTTAAAGTATTTTTTGGTCAAAATATCGCCCCTTGTATAAATGATTGCAATTGATTCTGTTACTGATACTGAACAAACTACTTTCAGGTTTTGCGTATACTAAAACTAACGTTGTATCCCAAGAAGTTGTCCATTGACGCATCTTAGTTTTTCTGGATTAAAGATATCCTTTGTTCCTGTGTTATTTTAGCCTAGGTACACTCTCACTTAACACTATGCACTAACTTAAAATGTTTAGGCCTTGTTAGTTTTTTCACTATGTCGGGTAAGCAATGCTTTTATGCATCTATGATCTGTACGCCACTGCTTACATAATTAGAAGTTCGGTTTCCAGACGAAATCGTACCAAAACGCTAAGCCGCGTGGCACGTGGCGGAAGGGTAACTAGCCTTGGTCAAAGCCTCCCACCAGGCCAGACCAGAAACAATTTAGAACTTATAAGTCTTAAAATTGCCTCAGTTGGAAATCGAACTCAGGCATTTATTAGATCACAGCACTGCGCTCACAGCTGCCCAAAGGAGATCGTCAAAGATGCATCTATGTAATTTATATTAGGTATGTACTTATCTAGGAAACCTTCATGATGAATCTATTCGAAGATGTTAGAAAACACGCATTAGGCTCGCGGGTACGGCAAATGGCGGGTAGATATTGAAATTCAAATGGCCGCCCGTGATTTAGTATTCATTTGCCGTGGAGGCTTCACCCCGGTTTAGGTTTCGCCAGGCGTCGTCTTCTCGTACATCATAGCGTGGCACGCTTCAGATCAATGGGCTGGGGATACAACGAGCACGACAATATTATGCAATTCTAAAATGTACTAAATTATAAAGGTATGGTGTGATAAAGTGCTGTACGAATTTAGGTTAACTCGCTTCCATCTAAGGCCGTGTCCCCATTAGGCGTACAGTGAGTGGAATCCGCTGGCTGGCTATTGAGCGGCTGTCGCTGAAAACACTCAGAGTTACGAATATATTCAGCATGACTA
This sequence comes from Maniola hyperantus, assembly GCF_902806685.2. Taxonomy (NCBI): domain Eukaryota; kingdom Metazoa; phylum Arthropoda; class Insecta; order Lepidoptera; family Nymphalidae; genus Maniola; species Maniola hyperantus. Next base: position 5,268,501 of record NC_048545.1, on the reverse strand, counting down.
CCCAAATGTTTGAGTAAGCTGTGATACCCTAGTGGTTAAGACATCCGCCTCTAATTCGGAGGTCGGGGTTTCGATCCCGGGCACGCGCCTCTAACTTTTCGGAGTTATGTGCGTTTTAAGTACCTAGTTTTAAATCTGCACACCTGAGAGTTCTTTTACAAGTACTTTTGAATTGTCAAATGCATCTACCACTGGTTCGGAATGCCTTTCCTACTGAGAAGAAACAGCAAGAAACTCGGCGGTTGCTCTTTTAAAAATTTGATTTATAATAACAACAGTAACAACTTACAACAGTAATAACTTAAGTATGGCATAAGCCATACTTAAGTTATTACTGTTGTAAATAAAAAATAGGTCTAGGTATATCTCAACCTCCCAGTGTGCCCCGAGCGCGTCCAAGTTGACGGCATCGTAATCCCAAAAGATTTCCACTTTGAGCGCGCATCGAGTCCCGTCTCAGCCGCTACACATTCTAAATAATAAACAGCCTTACCTATGCTTTTTGCTGGATTGTATGGCCAGACATATTATTCATATACTGGACTGATATTACGTAACAAGTCTGTATATAAAATACTACATGATGCCCACGACTTCGTCCACGTACAATTAGGTTTAAAAAAAATAGGAAATCTTTAATTTTCTGTGACAAAAAGTAGCCTTCGTGTCCCACCCATCACCTATCTCTGTACAGAACGCGGCAGAAATTAATGTACATCGACCTTTAGAAAGATATAGTAGATTTGTAGAGCATTATCTCTATCGATGAGACCGACAAAACGTCATATAAGTAGGTATGAGTGACAGAGACAACGCTCTACAAAGCCGAAATGTCATTCTAAAGGCCGATGTACATTACTTTCTGCCGCGTACTGTACCTACCAAATTTCAATCGACCATGAAAGCTAACAGACAGACAGACACACATGTATTAAAAAAAATCAACCAAAATTTTTTTTTTATAATTAGGTATTACCACAGCAGAATACTTAATAGTGGCTAAGTTCCAGTTATTGCTAAGTTATAGTTAGCTTTTCGTAAAGGTAGATTTTGGGCTAAGACTAGCTACAGAGCTAGAACGCTGCATTTAAATCCAATTAAAATTAGAGAAATTATTTACAAATAGGTACAGACTTGTTTGCAACAGCCAAGCTTCTTATATTAACAACAAAAAATAATCAAAGAGAGAAACTGCATATTCTTTGCTGACCTTAGATTACGAATTCCTACACCAACCTACACTCCGTTTAAAGTGACACATTAGTGTCCATTTCTTTCTTCGACTCAAATATTCAAAAGTATTTCAAAGTTAAAAGGCAATGGAAATTAAACTAGAGTTTATCTTTCGGTGTTCATGAAAGCCATTCTCTTAGCAATAGTGCAGCACGACTTGATACATTTGCAGTGCGCCATTGGGTATTCGATTGATGTTCTCACGACGGTGGACGTATGGCAGTCGTTATGCACCTAATGTCAATGCGACTGTTCGCCACTGTTCGTCTATTTCTACTCATTGAAGGAGGTATATTTCTGTGTCACTGCTGAAAAAAGGCGTACGAAGTTCTGCTAACATTTGGAACTGTTGTCGTGATTTATCGATGCTATATCTGTAAACAGCTGTAATAGAGACGTAGAGATTTAGGTAAACCCTTAGGTCGTTTACGTAACTAGACAGCTTATACGTAACTGGGTGGCTGTATACTACCTATAGTTAATCTTAGAACATATGAAGGAGGTATATTTCTGTGTCACTGCTGAAAAAAGGCGTACGAAGTTTTGCTAACATTTGGAACTGTTGTTGTGATTTATCGATGCTGTATCTGTAAACAGCTGTAATAGAGACCGTCCGCTGTGCCAGATCTCTCTTGCCACGCACATGCAAACTGTGGAACCATTTCCCATCGGCGGTGTTCCCACTAGATTACAACATGGGGTTATTCAAGGGGCGGACCAACAAATTCCTAAAAGGCCGGCAATGCATCGGCGGTTCCTCTGGTGCTGCAAAAGGTGGTTTTTGTATGTAGGTAAGTAGATGTAACCTGTAGTGCCTGTAGAATTAGATTATAGGAAGTAAGCGAGTGACGAATTGGGCACAAAGATGTCGCCATCTCGTCAAAAACGATCGACTTGGAAATAAGAATTAAGTACTACAAAAGCTAATCTAGAATATAGAAATAGAATTCGGGTTGCCTCTAAAATATCACTTTGATGATAAATCCGCCTTTGCACCCTACTACAATTGTTTTGCTCCTTGTGTTAATGTTAATGTATGATGTTTCTGTGTTTTGTTGCAAATAAAGCTATGGGTATACCTACTACTACTGCCTACTAGAAATAAAAAAAATCTATTACTATCGGTATTCCGAAGCAATCTATGTTAAAGCGCACAAAATACTTATCTATTTAATGAACCCTCATGATATATCGCTATCTACTTCACCTATTTACTCATCCCGAAGTTCAACCCTTTTACTAACTGATTTGGGAACACTACGTAGGTTCAAGCGTGGTTAAACCATAAATCTAGCTCGGCGCGGGCGGCCCGGTCGCGCGGAAACTTTTTGAATTATTAGTTTTAATTTCCGCCTAAGATCCGCCGCCCGTATCTGTCAGGCACATATATGTAGGTACATCTGTGTAGACACCGCTGTACGAGTAGACGTGGATTAATTCACAATACGGGAAATTTACAGTGCGACCGTGTAGAGCAGAAATTAAATATTTTTGAACTAAAAGGTTTTTAAAGAGTAACCCTAGAATTAATGTCAGTGGTGTCAAAAAAAATTGATTAATTAACACCCTCACTATCCCGCACCGGGTTAGTGCGGGGACTGTGCGGGTGTGCGGAGCGTCCCCACCTCGATTCTCGACCTGTCGCGTAGTATCTGTATTATGTAGGTACGTTCACCAAAGTATCGCTCGAATCCGCGCTGTTACATTAGGTACGAACGAATGCTCCTGGCCAGTACGCTCTAATACAAAACATACCTGCATACCTACCTATCCATGTATCGACAAAATGATTAACAATTTGCTTTAAAATAAGCCATTGTATTAAAAAACACGCACTTAATAAATCCCAAACTGCAATATCCAATAACCAGGTTTCTTAGCACTCCATTAAAATTTAAAATTGAGGGCTTATTGTAGAATGCGTCCGTAATTACTTAAAGGCGGGATCGCCACCGGGACGAGAGTGGATGTTGTCTTTATTACCACTGCAGATTAAATTCGAGATACGTGAGCAAATAACGCGTGCGAGTTAATACGTACGTTTTTCAGAATAGTGGTATTAAATAAGGATTTTAAAATGATGGGCCGATCGCTGTTTAAGTTCCCGAGTGAAGAACTAAAGGGTAAGATTTGAGATTGACTCTTAATTAAGCTACAAACATTAATTGCTTATTTACTTATTGGATGATGCCCGTGACTTCGTTCTCATGGATTTAGTTTTTAAGACTCCCATGGGAACTTTATGATTTTCCGGTAAAAAGTAAGCTATGTCCGTTCCCGGGATGTAAAGTATCTCTGTTAACTACCAAAAATTAGTTAAGCGGATGTGCCGTGAAAAAGTAACAGACATACACACTATCACATTTTTATTAATATTGGTACCTACCTACGTTTTTTTTTTATATCCTGACATGGACCTATAAATACTCGATTTACAAATCCCTATGATATGTTAATATTTAAAAAAACCGGCCAATTGCGAGTCGGACACGCGCACGAAGGGTTTCGTACCATTATCTGTAAAAACGAACAAAAAAATCACGTTTGTTGTATAGGAGCCTCCTTAAATTATAAAAATTAGATATGGTTATATGGATATGGCAGCTCAAGCCCAATCGGAGCGACAAAGCTTTCTCAAAGTTTTTTATCCACAAAGCGTTGCAGAAGACGCAAGATTGCTACATGTTTTGTCACACTAATTGTAAAACTAGATCTTATAAAGTAGATAGTAATTAAATATTATAAAAATATTGTAATTTGGCTTAAATTCAGATAGTATTAACAGACATACAGGATTTTCTCATAATGAGGTGAGATTTATTGATGAAAGACAATTGATATTATGTATAGGCATAACGTCCAATTTCTGACACGCTGTTCAAAAATTAACTCATAACTAATATAGCTGTTTATATTGGGTATAAGAATTGCCAATGCAGAAAAGCCAATGATCTAGGTAGGTAAAAGTCACTAGGTAATCAGAGTAATTTGAAATTTAAAAAAAAATGTAATTGCTTCACAATAACTTCGATACAGAACACCCAAAAACAGAATCAACAGGGCCGATTTAATAAATTTGTCCCGAGGAAACTCCGCGTTTTCATCGTCCGCCATACTCGCGCGTGTTTCCACATTTTTCACGCGATAAATCATATTTTTTCACCGGTGCCGCTTTTTGCGCCGTCCTTTCGGTTTGTTCGAGCGTACTGTCATTTTTTTCACTCGGACATGGGAGTTTGCACTTGGCCGTTTTGCTTTTGTTTTGTACAGTGGATTTATGATTAATAATAACCGCAACGGAAAGTGAGGTTGAGTAACCCGGACGTCGCTTTCGAAAGTATTTGTCTTACTTACCATATTCTGAGTGAAGGAAATGATTTACTTTCTAAATGTGTATGACATAGGTACATACAATTTTCTCATGGACCGTTCAGCAAAACATCAAAAGAGAAATTAATAGCCTAAAATATTCTCAGCAGCTAAGTCACTGTAAGTACCAACTTATCGTATTGTTCCTAATTCCTAGTTAGTTCCTAATTTATTAGAGGAATGTAAAATATTGTTAGATTTACAATCATATCCATGGGCCAAAAATGGAACGTAAGTAGATAGGTACCTACTTAGATAATGGTTAAAAATGTGTACAGCTAACTAAACATGATTAAATATTGCAATAAATAAAACTATCTTTGTCATAATCTTTCAAAACTTGTACAGCTAAGAAAAATCACTAAAACATCGCGTCATAACAAATGATATTTGGACGCGATGAAATACTACACCACGCTCCCGTACATTTTAATTTAGCTACCTCATCGCGAACAATTTAATTTAATTGCCAAATCATTAAGTTAAGCACAAAATATTAGCGGCACTAGCGCAACCGAATTAATAACAAACAAATCAATGACGTGTCGTACGGGAAAAATGGCGGACTCTTAATACATGACCATAAATTAAAACGTGCCTCAGAATTAAGACAACAAGCCTCTTTAATCTACAATAAATGGTCGTCGCCCCGAGACCGGTTCCGGAGATGGAGGCGTAAAAGAAAAAGAATAATCCGGTCCGAAGCAGGTCCAAAATATGATAGGCATCTATAATATAATACAACATGGCCGCTAAGCCGGTATATCGCTCTCTGTCTCTCGTGTGGACCCCGCATAAGCCTATTACGCTTTATTAGGCTGACCACATGTGGAGTATCCGCTAAGCCTAACCTTGATATCATACTCTCGATTATACAGCATGTTCCTAATAATTTCTTCTTTACAGAAAAAAGTGCTAAATTGGTAGAGTGGATTTTCTACGAGGTACCTATATTATTATGGAAGCTCTACGTAAGTTAGCGAAGTTATTACGGTTTAAATTAGTAGTAATAAAATTAAAAATAATATAATGTACCTAAGAATTACACAGCATAAAATATATCTAAATGCCTACGCAAGTATAAAGCTAAGCTATAGGTTTTACATGCTAACTACTACATTAACTTATGATAATAAGACTGATCATTCATAAGTAAGTTCCGCTAAAAATTAGTAAGATAAAAATAAAGAAGATAAGATTGAAATGATAGTCTAAAGTTGAAATTCCATCTCATTACTACTTCCTCGAAATCAGGAAAAGTCAGAGTAACACCCTGTATTTATGTTAAGGCAATCCCTCCTCGCCGTCCGACCAACCGTCGGGCCGCGGCCACAACATTCCACATTATTACGAGCACCACCTTACAAAAATAAAACCGCTTATGATCCTACCTGGCCACAAATCTCGGGAAAAATAACACAAGTGTATACCAACCTTATTGACATCTCTCCGATATGCTGATACATAGATTTATAGGGACCATTTTATATTACTCGAGTGATATACGTTTATGCCATCACATACTTTCTTATTTTTCAAACAACTTGTAAATACTTTAACATTATTTAATCTTGATAAAGTTTTTAATGCGTTATCACTTTATAATGTTTATTTAAAGGCAAGTTTAGATACAATATTTTTAAATCGACACAGTGTGACTGGTATCGATCGAGATAGTCGGAATACTGAGGTTTTAGAAGTTAAATAAAGTGAAAATGGATCTATAGGGCCTTTGTTATTTGCGAATAATATTCAAATGGTCCAGTTATCCACAGGTGGTCGATTGTTCATACGCCTTTGTCTTTATGTTTCTTTCAAGACGATCGAAGTGTTTTTGTACTATGGTGGTCACTTTCGCTTGCATTCTTGCAAATTTTGTCACACCTTTTAGACTTTCTATTGAGAGAAAAAAATTGCACTTGATGTTTTGTTTTCATGTTCGTGGCCAGTGAACCCTTATAGCGGTTGTAATGGGCTGTAAATCAGTAAACACTTTCTTTTGGGCTAAAGGAAAGGTAGTACAATGGAAGTACCTGTTACAATTTTGCACAGTATTTTGTATTGAGTTTAGTAAGGTGCCAACGGGGTAGACTACAGGTATCTCACCGTCAAAGGTTTTGTATGTTGATTCAAAACAAAATTAAGAAAAGTCTGGCAAGGCTGGTAGATATGTAATGTGTAGGTAGGTACCTAAAAATTCATTTTTTAGTTTAAAATAGTATTTATATTTTTCAATCAATCACAAGATCCAATAAAACTGTATCCGGATAACATGAGGACGTATTCATAACAGATGTTTCGCTAACAATATTAATGACTAACATATTATTAAATTGATATTTTTAAAAATATCGCGTGCTTCCGTTGGTAATATTTAACTTGAGAGTGAGACCTTGTACCTATTTATAATTTTTTGGCACGACAGTTTTTATATTCAGTCTATTTTTATGTACCTAAGCCTAAATTTTCTATGACAATATTTTTTATTTGTTATGAACCTGTTTTTTTTTTAAATATAAGTTCATTATGATGACTAATATTACCCTTTCCCCGCCAACTAAGTGTACCTAAAGCTAGTGCTAGGAGTCGGTACGACACTAGGGCAGCGGGTCGGGTCTGACCCGGCCACCTTTTAGATTTTAGGCCGCTCCTTTAAAAGCTATTGAGGCTTATTTTTCCTACCTAAAAGAGCCAGCAAGAAACTCGACGGTTGCTCTTTTCAAAGATTTAAAAGATAAGAAGACCCATAAGAGGTATGTAGGTACACTCTCAGAGATTTTTCGTCAACCTTATTTCTCATAGGTACAGTACCCGGCAGGAAATATTATACAACGACCTTTAGAAAGAGATAGCGGTTTCGTAGAGCGTTGTCTCTGTCGTTGAGACCAACAAAACGTCACATAGGTATGAGTGACAGATACGCTCTACATAGCCGAAATCTCATTCTAAAGGTCGATGTACAATATTTCTTGCCTGCTACTGTATAAAAGTTGACCTAACCTTCGGCAGCTCAGTAAAAGTTTGCTTCAGACCGGCGAATTGGTTCATCTGTTAGTATGTTAAGACTATAAGTCGAAGACACGCATGACCGCGAGGGCAGCAAGAACAAAGCGTCTAATTCCATTGAAACACCATTATCTAATAACCAGGCACACCATCCATCATGGCGTCGAACGTCCCCTCCTTACTTCCATATCATTAATCAGTATCTATAAGCGCAGTGCCGGCACTTGTATGTCGAATTTTATACTTTTTTCTATAATATGCGAGTTTGTGATAATATTGACGGATATAAGCGATATTTTGTGTACCCACCAATACTTACCTACCTATTTTATTGGCATAATAATTTGTTGTGTTTTCTATAATATTTGATAAGGTTTATGGTTATAGGTTACAAATTCTTAAGCATACCTACTTAATAGTTTTATGGTCCCATGTTAACAAAATCTAAGTATTATTATAAATTTCCGCCGTATAAATCGCCGGCTGACTAATGAGCACGGGTCTCCTCTCAGACTGAGAAGGGTTTTGGCCATAATCTACCACGCTGGCCAAGAATTAAGAGTTCTCCATAATGTTTCCTCACGATTTTTCCTTAATCGTTAAAGCAAATGATATTTAATTACTCCGAAAAGTTAGAGGTGCGTGCCCGGGATGGAACCCCCCCACCTCCGATTAGGAGGTGGATGTCCTAACCACTAGGCCATCACAGCTTCTATACAACTTTACATATGCCGTTGTTACATGAATATGGGAGATATTATAACAGTTGGTATTCGGCCCAACAATGCCGAAATCACTCCCAGGAAGTTAGATTAGCATCTCCCATCACTTGGCAGCATGACGTGAATAATTCCGTCCAATAACACGGGGGGCTCGAGCCGACATGCGGGCATTCAAACATTTACAGCCATCTACTATGGCACGCAATCGTTTTGCTATTGCATGCCCTGATCGCACTTATGCTATCGCATATTAGAACAAGAGCTGGAGGCAGAATTTATCAACCTTCGATACCATCTTGATGGTATGATTCATGATGTTTCCATAAATGAGACAAACGAAGCCAGACATATTCACCGTACACGGAAAGTTCAACGAGCAGTTGTTCGTTTGTGAACAACGTACATGGATCGCTCGAGCAGTTGTTGCCAACTGGTCCAAGCAGTCGTTATCAATTGCTCGGTGACTTTTTGGAGCAGTCATAGTCTCCAGTAGGTATTAGGTACAATGAATGGAAGATTCGCTATTATGACTGAGTCATGACTACTTTAAGCTTTTATTATTATTATGCACACAAAAGTTTGGTTGGTTCACAACTCGCAGTAAAGTTGACTACTGTTACACTATAATATACACTATATGAATTTGATTTTAATGTTGACGATCATACGGTATCTACATTGCTTTTTTTTGCCTACAAATCTTATTAGTCAATTTTCTTTTTTAAATTATTCGTCTGCTCTTCTATGACATTTGTCAATTATCTCATCTAATGTTCTGGGCAGCTCTTATACTATGCCGCATCGCTCCCGCCAGGTCGCCGCGTGGCTGCCGAGCGCATGTGGCATACCAACGCTTGGTACTGTTCTCGTGTGTCGACAGCGATTTGTCAGCATCGATCGCGTTGGCTATCACTCTACCTACTTGGTTGTTCAGACTGTAGGTACTATCCTATGTTTACTAGTTAATTATTATTTTATGCTTGTTAAGTTTTTTTGGCTTGCATTAGAATGATAAGGTAGACCTCATCACTGCAGGTACTTGCCTGGAAGGCTTGTTAAGGTTTTTAGATGTTCTCTAAGCTATGGAGATGTTGTATTCTCTCTTTTAAATTATTCGTATGCTCTTCAATGACATCGTAGACAACGTTCTGGTCAGCTATACTATGCCGCATCGCTCCCGCCAGGTCGCCACGTGGCTGCCGAGCGCATGTGGCATACCAACGCCTGGTACGTGTTCTCGTGTGTCAACAGCCATTTGTCAGCATCGATCGCGTTGGCTATCACTCTACTCGGTTGTTCAGAATGTATAGCTACTACCCTATGTTTACTAATTAATTTTATTATTGTATGTTTATTAAGTTTTTTGACTTGTGCTTGCTTAATGAAAAGCAATGATGTAGACCTCATCATTACAAGCAGTTGCCTAGAAGGTTTGTTAAGTTTTTTAGATATTCTCTAAGCTGTTGAGATTTTGTATTCTCTCTTTGAAATTCTCTCTTTTATATTATTATTCGTCTGCCCTTTTGTGATATTTGTCAATTATCTCATCTAATGTTCTGGGCAGCTCTTATACTATGCCGCATCGTTCCCGCCAGATCGCCGTGGCTGCCGAACGCATGTGGCATACCAACGCCTGGTACGTGTTCTCGTATGTCGACACCCATTTGTCAGCATCGATCGCGTTGGCTATCACTCTACTTGGATGTTCATAAGGTATTATTCGTCTGCCCTTTTGTGATATTTGTCAATTATCTCATCTAATGTTCTGGGCAGCTCTTATACTATGCCGCATCGTTCTTTGTTTCTGCTCTATGTTCCCGCCAGATCGCCGTGGCTGCCGAACGCATGTGGCATACCAACGCCTGGTACGTGTTCTCGTATGTCGACACCCATTTGTCAGCATCGATCGCGTTGGCTATCACTCTACTTGGATGTTCATAAGGTATTATTCGTCTGCCCTTTTGTGATATTTGTCAATTATCTCATCTAATGTTCTGGGCAGCTCTTATACTATGCCGCATCGTTCTTTGTTTCTGCTCTATGTTCCCGCCAGATCGCCGTGGCTGCCGAACGCATGTGGCATACCAACGCCTGGTACGTGTTCTCGTATGTCGACACCCATTTGTCAGCATCGATCGCGTTGGCTATCACTCTACTTGGTTGTTCATAAGGTATCTACTACCCTATGTTTAATAATTAATTTTTGTTTTCATTTTTAATTGAACCATACGTCATAAGTATACCTACCTAATTACCTAAGGACTTTAAAATCAACAAAAGAATGAAGAAATGTTATAATTACAGTTCCTACAGACAAGTTATTCGAAAACTTAAAGTAGATCAATTTGTCTCGCTTCTTTTTCCTTCGAGTGATTAAGTTTGCAATTAAAAGTACCCAACGACTTACGGTTTCTCGATCGGTCAAGGATGTCCGCTTGAAAACCAATGGAACTGGCTTACCTACTTATTAAAGTATAGTTAGATTTACCTACTATTGTTCTCCTACCGTTCTATCCATCATCATAAACACATCGCTGGCTCACTAATGAGTAACGGGTCTCCTCTCTTAGAATGAGAAGGCTTTATTATTGCAGTCTTAGTGCTCATACGCACTTGCGGTCAGGCGGCGGCGGCGCGGCGGTTCGTCTTAGCGGCTTGCCGCCTGACGCGGATCAAACAGCGGCCGCCATTTTAGTGACGTCAGCACTAGACTGCAGTTTCGAGCTGATAGTATATATTTTTATTTCGGCTGACGTCAAAATAACGTAATTTCCATGTTAATGAGACATGGTTCCAGCGCAATAGCAATTTGCGGGACTTATACAAAATGAGCGGTTTCATATAAAAATATAAAAGCGGCTAGCCGCGCGGTTAGACGCGCACGCGCATGTTTTAATTTGTTTAAAACTTGGCTTACAATAATACGATACCTAATGTTAATTAATGAATAATTTAATGCAGGTAACAATACTTTAAAATTAGCTTAAATCTTCATAGTTTTGAAGCCATAATAGTTTGAAAGCAATGAGTATTAATGAGATCGGTTGCAAATTGCATTGCGCATTTAATAGAAGTGGGCGTGAATGGCATGCCGCGATTGCGTGCAAATTAGGTATACATTAATGACATCGATCGTTTACGGTACTATGATTAAATATGATTATGATTAATGCTTCTTAGGGTATGATTTTTGATTTGATTTACGACGAGCATTTCATATCCTAAAATGTAACTAGCGTCATAAGCTATTAAAGCTTTAGGTGATTTCTTTTATACTCCATACTTAATGAGTCCCGTGCAGATGGCTAATCTGTGTAGAAGTTTGCCGCTGTGACTGATTTCGGACAGGAAGATATCCATACTTAAACATTATAAATAAGTACGAGAGTGTGTCTGTCTGTCTGCTAGCTTTACACGGCCCATCGCTAAATTTCATTCAAATGGATGGGCAGAGATATCTTTACATCCTGGGGGCAACATTAGCTACTTTTAATAGTCTTGGAAAATCGAAGTTAGTTAATAAAAAACTATTAGGTACTAATTAAGTTACGGAGATCATTTATATAGGTACTTACTTATGTACCTACTTACCTATAGCTAAAAAATTAAAGCTTCAAAGTCAAAGTCGAATGGTTTATTCAAAATAAGTAATAAATTACACTTTTTGATGGTCGGATGTTGCATTTGTAAGATGATGATAAAAGCTACGAGGGTTCCAAACGCGCCCAGGTTCACCAAAGATAACGAGTTAAGAGTTCAGTCAGAACAAAATATCGAGTAGGCGGTGAATTCCGTTGCCGCTCGGGCAGGCTGATTTCTTAAATAATGTCGGTTTGTGTAGGTAGGGCAGAGGCATACGACCGCGCCGCGCAATCACTCTTATTCCGCGCGGACGCGTCTCGATTAGTCAACGCCCGCTGCAGAGACAACCTCCCCCAACCTCCTCTACGGAGTATCGATTATTCTTAATCGATTTTGGTTTACGTGGAATTATATTCCCTCTATGTAAGAGGAAGTTTTTGATGAATAGGTAGCACTTTTTTGCTGGACAAGTACTCTTGTGGGTATAGGATAGAAAATAAACTTAACATTGGCACCGATTCTAAGCACAACCTAATTTTAGAGTATTCGCACCCTCTTCTTACTAATGTAATATGAAAAGGACAGAAGCAGTTTGACATTTCTAAATTAAATTTTTAGATGGTAAAACCCGTGTTTTAGCACGCACTCGCGAACCTACTGTTTAAATTTGTATTGTGTACTAAAATTTAGAGTCTTTAAATGTGAAAGTCATGTTCCGTTCCTTTTTTAGCATTAGTAAAAAGAAAAGGATGCAGATACTCTAAATTTAGTTTAGAGAGAGACTAGAGAATCGGGGCCATTACCTACCTAACCTACCTACACTCGCGAACCTACGTTTAAATTTGTATTGTGTACTAAAATTTAGAGTCTTTAAATGTGAAAGTCATGTTCCGTTCCTTTTTTAGCATTAGTAAAAAGAAAAGGATGCAGATACTCTAAATTTAGTTTAGAGAGAGACTAGAGAATCGGGGCCATTACCTACCTAACCTTACCTACTTAACTTAACCTACCTTCTAGTGCATTTAAAGAAGAATATGTTACCTACTAGGTAGGTATAATGTGCGTATGGCAGTCAAAAATAATACCTATGCATTAAAATCAATTTGAGCACTATGCAAATCAGCACTTTTGAATCAATATAGAAACATTAATTAAAAAGAGCCGATTTGCATGATGCTTTTCTCAAACTTAACTGAATTTATTACTAGATTAGATGATGCCCGTAATCGTTTCTGCGGTGGATTGATTTTTTGGAACTCACGGTGGCACTCTTTGATATTCCAGAAAGAAAAGTCCACAGTGCTAGGCCCGTTTCGAAGATGCAAACTTTCCTCTGTACCAAATTTCATCAAAATCGGCTAAAACGGATGTGACCGTGAAAAGGTTTAAAACGACAGACACACTTTCGGATTTACTTACCTATTAAGGTATATTACTTAGTAGAGTATTGATTTTTATTTATTACCCCCTACACCACATATAAAGACGGCTTTATTGTATTATAGTACTATACAGTAGTGATAGAATATTTTTTTTATTAGGTACGTAGGATATCTTACCTGGCAATATTTTTCAGAAGTAATTTTTGAAATAAAAACTTAAAGGCACAATAATCTCATTCGACGAGTAGGTAGGCATGGTGACTCGTGTAAATTCTAGGCCACGAACTCTCAACAAAGACACTATTAATAATAACTAAGACAGCAAAAATTCCTCCTTCTATTAATAACAGACAAAATTATCGACGTTGGAGACAACTTTTGGGTTAATGCATACACATGTTATTTTTTATCCGGTAACTAGCTTCATAAGCCGGTAATAAATTACATGATTATCGGCTAGCCTCATCTGAGACCCTGTCAGCGTGGTCATTATTGCCGTTTCCATCAAAACAAGTTTTACCATTATAATTTATCTATTCTTCAACAAACACACAGCTTTATCAAAATTCATTACCTGCATTTTATCCACGCGTCTGTTATCGCGACTTTTCTCACCGCCACGTTATAATGAAGAGTTTAAATTTAGGCGTAATGGTTGACCAATAAGATAAAAGCGAGAGAGCTACGATTGCAAATATTAAACTACACATCTAATCTCCTTATTACCTGCTACAGAAGATTCAGAATTTAACGATTTGGTGGAAATACTAAATTGGTAGGATCGTAACGATGGACGCATGGACCGCGGCATACAAAGCAGTCGGCTACCAGAATAAAGTTATCTCGCGATAGGTATATCCCTGAATTAATGACCAACTCGTTACTTGTGTATTGAGATGTTCAGAACATAATAATTTCCAAGTCATCGAACTTTTAACTTAAATAACGGACGAAGAGGTTTCGAAGAATTTTATAGGTGGTATGGCAGGTTATTAAACACAATTTCTCATTACTTTACTTCATATAAACGAGTACTTCCCTACATAGGTAATTCGTTATGCCTCTAAATCTATGAAGCTTTAGAGGCAGAGCAGTGCTTGTTTAATTTAAAAATGTATATTTACAAACAGTAGGTACCTACCTAAGATATTATTAAAGAAGGTATTGATTTAGAAAGTTGCAACAGTTTATTTGAAAGTAATGCAAAATATCATGTTTCATCAGCTAGTTTCAAATAGCCTGTAGCAAAAATTTATAGCGATCTACAATATTACTTATTTACGAATTTTGTTGTTTTACAATAATTTGACGCAAACTTCCTATTATATTGTTAGAAGCCATAACGAGTCCATGTTCAATAGGACCTGATGACTGATCTCTATCGCATAATATCTCGACAGGTTTTACATTATAATTTTCTTCCCTACAATTTTACAGTATCTTAAAGACTTAATCTTTAGTCTCTTGTATTTTGCTGTATTATAATTTAGTAATTTCCAAGGGATTTAACTATAATTTACTCAACTTTGCAAAGATAAATAAATTATAGAGCAGAACATTCGTTTAAGTAGGTACCTAGGTAGATGGTGCTCGTGACTGCGTCCGCTGAATTTCGGTTTTTAAAAAAACTTTGATTACCTACTGGGATGATTGTTTCCGGGATGCAAGCTATAGTTGATAGTTCATCCACGTGGGATTCGGTTATAGTTTTCCCTGTGAGAATTTTTGAATATACCTGGATAAAATATAGCCTATGTATTAATTAAGAGTAGATATATAAGCTCACAAACATCCAAACTTCACATTTATAATATTATTAATTCATTAGCATTAGAAAACCAAAGTTTTTCATATCCCATTACATGCCGCGTCACATTCTGTTCAAGTTGTTTACTCACGTACAGTTCTTCATAGAAACCTAATATGGTAACCAAATGTTTATTCAAATGCTAAGGACTTGTCTTACTATTGCGTACTCCGTTTGAAAAAATAAGTATGGGCGTTAAAATGTGCAAGGCACAAGTAATAAGTACAGGTATGGAAATGAGGCGTGCTTCATAAAATGTCAAGAAATGTCACATAAATCATAAAGGCTATTCAGACAAGACTCCTGGCGTCAATTGTCTATCCGTCTTTGATAGTATTTTAAGGAATCAGGTCAGGATCACATGTGCTTCTGGTGCTTTGTTTTTAGCCATTGTGCAATCTTCCGGGTTCTGTTTTCCATTGTGAAGACGCCGGCGTGCAATTTTTTCTTGCTGCGCTAAAATCAGACAAAAGCTTAGATTTCGCTTTAGCTATTGTTCTGTTTCAAACAATAATTTCCGAATGTAGAGCGATTTTTTCTCAACTTTTTTATAATTTGGCACATTGCACATTAAACATTTTATTTTATTGGATGAGCGTTTTTAAAATATCCCGAATTGATCACCTATGAAACATTTCAAACCGTCAGTGTATGCATATCAAAAAGTACGTGAGAATCTGAAGGTGCCAAACAAAATAAATGACCGTGTCATTTCACCCATTTACTTGCAAATTTCGTGCAAAATTCGAAAAAAAGAATCGAGATAAAGGTACAAAGTGTTCTATTCTAGTCGCCAAATGAATAATTACCTTTCACGTTGCTCCTTTCAATCTACGCCCGGTGATCGATCCCCGTCGCGAACTCTTTCTGCGTCACCCTCTCTGCCGCCGTCTCAGGTAAAACGCAATTAATCTAAAACATCCCAAATCAGTATTACATTAAAAATCTAAATAAAAACCTCGCGCTGCCTGCCGTTTTTTCACTGCTGCGTTTTCTTTTCCATTCAGATTTTTTGACACCACGAAAAATGAGACTCATTTATTTGACTCGTACACAATGTAGAACTGTTCGAGTACGAGTATTTGCTATAAATACGCATTTTTCTTTACATCTCCTTTCTCGATGTGGGGTGAGCATTAGCCTCGGATGCGAAGGGAATCTCACGTGTTCCCTTTGTTCGATTTCGGGATTTCGGGGGAGTGCTGATGCTTATATTCTCATGGAATCCATCAAAATAATCGCATGCTCATGTGTAATGGATAGGGATGTCAACAAACTTAGATATGATTTACTGCTATCAAAACTTTTGTTTAAGCTCTTGTCCAGGAAAAACATACCTTCTTCATTTTACTTTGCATTCTTGTTAGAGTTTTATGGAGCAAAATCATCTTACCATCCTTTAATAAAGGTGGAAGAAAGGACTGGAATATAAAAAATACCCAAAGAACAGATAAAAGTTAAAACAGCTACTAATTAAATCAAAGCAACATGTAAAGTAAAACTAAAACACGCAAGAATTAAATTCGTTATGAATATTACAAAATGAACTCATTAGCACACTCATAAAAGGCATTTGTTTCTTGGAACGTTACCTTTTGTCTCTTTAAGATGCGTGTGCGCACGTCTCGTATTTGTGTCGTTTGACATTTTGTCAGTGTACTAATAGCTTTTCTAAGATTTTTAAGGTTGTTCGCTACATCGCCACGCTCAGTGTTAGCTGGCTGGCCGAAACATCGCTTCTTTGTGTGATAAATGGCCGAACATAAATACAGTATTGTTTTCGCTCATTCGGTTGAAATTAGGTAGCACAATTTGCTCTTGTGAATCGTTAATGAGACTGGCGAGACTTCGAGATAATAACGCGGTAAACCAATTATTATGTTTTGCTTTAGTGTTACTCGCGAATTAGTTGTAGGATTTAATGTTTGCGACTTCGTCGGCGTGGATTAAGGTTTTTAAAAATCTCATGGGAGCTCTTTGTTTTTCTATAATAAAAGTATAGCCTTTGTCATTCTGCAAGTGGTTAACCTAAGATACCCATGCAAACAATCACATCAATCCGTCGCGTTGCTCCGGTACGAAGTGATTGAAGAACAAACTAACTAACCAACAAAGAAACACATATTCGCATTTTATATAATAGGTATGGGTCGTCACCCGCGCTATGCCACACTGGATTAGCACGGGGGCTGTGCGTATGTGCAGGACGTCCCCATCCCGATTGCCATCTCGACCTGTCGCGTACTATTGATTAAGAATACAATAATTAACGAGTTTTATTTATTTAATGACATAATCAATAAATCGAAAGCATTACTAGGTATCCACCTATATTAATTTATTAAGTAATCATTATTTTAATCTTTATTCACATGTTATCACGAAGGCCGCCAGATGTTGATACTACGAAAATTCTTATTCATGCCCAGATATCAATCAAGCTCCCAAACATTTGTACCAACCACTCGGCGATTTGTCCGAATGAAAAATTAATTTTGCCGATGATTAATATAATGGATGGTAATAAAACGTAATTGCTGTTTTGAAGTTTTTACATCTTCTTCTTGTCTAAATTAATTCATTAGAGCGAGCGAGCGAGAAATTAATTTTGGGAAATAAATAAATATCACTTTCTCGATGTTTATTCCTATTGCGAAATTATTTTTTACGATATATCATCTTTATCGATGATCAATTATTTGCGACTAGCTTATGTCCGCGACTTCGTCCGCGTGGACTTCATAAATTTCAAATCCCTATTTTACCCCCGCCGTAGGGGTTGAATTTTCAAAAATCCTTTCTTAGCTTGTGTCTACGTTATAATAACTATCTGCATGGCAAATTTCAGCCCGATCCATCCAGTAGTTTGAGTTGTGCGTTGATATATCAGTCAGTCAGACAGTCACCCTTTCCTTAAGTTAGATGATTAACTATTTTTGAATCTTCTTCTTCCTAGAGTTTATCCGAATCCGACTTAGACCAGCATCTGCTTTACCGAGCTCTGTCTCTGATGTTGAACAGGTGTTTATTTTTGTTTAGGTATTGTTATAAATATGCTTCAAAATTAAGTTGAGTAAAAATTCCAAGAACATATTTCACTTTTTATTATACTTAACTTTTATTTTAATTAAAATTGAAGAATTGCCATCAATCCAAAATATCTCCATCGGAAGCCATTACACTGAAACAATCAGGTGACAGGATAAGGTATGACATTTCGTAAAACAATGAGACCCGCGTTAATAATGGAATGAAATATCTGCGGTAACAATTTATATTCTAACACTGGATTCAACTTGACAATTTATTAATCAAACCGATTACCTCCCCTGCAAAGCCCTCGGCCTATTGTGAAAATATTGTCAAGCAAAACAATCCTATGAATAATAAGGATTTAAATTTTCATACAACAAAGGCATAAAACAATAAGCGCTCTTCAAAGTGGACAAAAGCATTCTGTGAGTGGCATTTTGGGTGCTCCCTCGTAGAAATTTTAATAAGGTGGACGGGATTGGACCCAATGGAGGGTGATTATATGGACTTAGTTGCAACTGACACGATAGTTCGCGAATAGGTCCTATAAGGTTTGAATCGCAATCATAAGAATCGTTGACTTAAGAAAAGTGATAGATAAATATTTAAAAAAATTAGAGATTATCATGCCGTGTCCACTAGAAATAAAACTGGCAATAGTTAAATTATTTTCGAAGTTACTTTTGAATGGCAAAACAAAATTGATTTGTTGCGAGTGTTGAAACAGTGCAAGTGACTTGCCAGAGCTGACTTGTAGGTACAAGTTTTATTGCTATTTATTGGATATTTGGCATAAATTAATTTTGGTAAGTAACACGATGACCACTATAGTTTTGATATATTGTCGATATTTTTATGTCGATACATATTATTTTATTTTTATACTGTTCGTTGGTATGGACCCAAAATTAATTTAGTTAAATTAAAAATAATTAAGTAGTACAGTAGGTAAGTATTAAAATAAGTTTATTTTAATACTGTAATATTTTGGTTTCGATTAGTTTTGAATTATTATAATTTAACTATTAGCTGATATAGGGGTTTAGGCGCTAGGTTGCAAGGTCTCTATAAAAATCAATTAGGCACCATTGGTTTGGCCTGCGTCTCTGACACATGTCGGCCCCCACTTCCCTCAGCTTTTTCCATAACGACCTGTGAGCCCCTCCCTTCTTTAGAGAGAAAAGCATAATCCATCACCGCACGTCACCCCTATTTTGGTTCATTCTGTCCCCTTCTCACGTAAGTATTAATACTATATCCTTCTTTATCTGACCTCGCTAGGGGTAGTTTCTCTCAGTCGCCGCTTGACGGGTGATCATTTTTCTTGTGGCGCGTTCAATCATCGCGTCACTATCCCCTTCCTTGTCATTTATAGGCTCTTTTTACTGACCTCTCGCTTACACAGGCCCTTCCTGTCTTTCTGTGTGTCCCTTATTTTCTGTTAGCGGTGCGTTCATTCTGTGCCTGCCGGCCAAATATGGCGTCCTTTGTGTTTGATTTTGACGTTTTAATTTTTGTTAATGAAGAGGTCATTTTTTAATTGCATAACCATTCTTCTTGTCTGACTTTTTAGTAGGTATACTTAGATAGATTATTACAATACTATGTTTTTATGTTCTTTAAGTATTTTATCGTCACCGATATGCAACTTGATTTAGTAGGTCTCAGAACATAATATTATTATTACCTATTACAACTAAGAAGATATGAAAAGAAAATATTAAGTAGATACAATTTGTACTTTCAAGTACCTAGATACTTACTTGTAAGAAAATAATTGTAACCTACTTAGATATGGGTAGGTTAATATTAACGTAGAATTAAATTGACATATTAATATTGTGCAGCTGGAACCAATAAATTAGCCTGAATTAATAAAATCAACATAAAATTACTTAGGTAAATGAGCATTTGTGCTTGTTTAATTTTATATTGATTTCATTATTTAAAGCATTTCGTAGGCTTTGATTTATAAACAAAGAACATACCTATTATATTCTATTAGATAAAACAGATCAGCTTTGATATGTTTGGGGGGTCCATTTTACATTCGCGTGGGGGCATAGGGCGACCACTCGGGATCTCGGTAGATTGACTTGTCAGAATATTTGAATTTTAATCTCGGGCACAAATTATAATAAGCACTTGTTTATTTATTCATGAATCTAATCGACGAGACGTAGCAAAATGCGAGGAGGTAGATGCATTTTTTAATTAGAGGATGCCACAAGAGGTTAACAGATACCCTACCTATCTACCTACTAGGTAGATACGTGTCAACTGTCCACGACAGGTTGAGATGACAATCGGGGTATGAGTGCGGGGATACGGCCCGCACACCCGCACGTCACCTGCGTTCGCCTGCACCGGGTTAGCGTAGGGGCAGTGCGGGTGTGCGGGCATTCCCTCCCCGATTGTAATCTCGACCTGTCGCGTACTATTCCCCTTGTAAGCTAATCATATATGCTAAGCTAAGTGCAAGGAAATGTTTACAGTAAACTTGTACTAAACGTGTAAAAAATTATTCGAGGGAAAAAGACACACTTTCTTTGCTTTCTTATATAGGTAAATGAAAACTACTGTTATGTTAGATTATATATTATACTAGCTGATGCCCGTGACTTCGTACGCGTAGATTTAGGTTTTTTAAATATCCCATGGAAACTCTCTGATCTCACAGGATAAAAAGTAGCCTATGTCACTCTCCAGGTCTTTGACTATACCTACCTACCCATGCAAAATCACGTCAATCCGTTGTCCCGTTGCGATGTGATTGAAGGACAAACCAACAAACAAACACACTTTCGCATTTATAAGGGTACTGATAAGAAAGGAACGCATTTGTTATCTCTAATTCTATATAATATATCAATGTATAGCATATTAAATATAGGGTCTTAAACTTAAAATACTTACTTCATGAATAAAAATATATTGACTACACGACATGAAAATATAGATAGGTACGTTGTTGGTCTTTTGAAAGTCTTATTGCATTTTTAAAATAACTAGGTCGAGAAACAACACGGCCACATCCAGTTTTGCTCATTTTGCCAGGATCGAAGTGATAGTAGTCATTAATGATACAAGGTTGAGTAAACGCCGACACCACTTGTAGGGGAACCGTATACATATTCATAGGGTACCAAATATGTTAATACAACGTCTTCTCATTGGCTTGTAGATTGCTCCGTCGTTTTTATCTTATACGACATTTAACTCCGGTGATTCAATTTAGTTTATTTGCATAATGCCGTCTCGTTTCTAAAGTAGGTGAGTATGGAAATCGCTTTGGACCGCTGTTTTTGTCTTCTGTATCGAATTAATAATTCCTTGCTGTTGCAACTATGTAATCTGTAATGAATGGCTGTGTTTTAATGGCCTGTGCTATATTTAGCACGAAATATTATGTTTTTATTTATTTTTACCATACGTTTTCTTTACTTACCTATAGCACGCAATAGGTTGAGATGGCAATCGGGGAGGGAACGCCCCGCACATAATGCGGGTGACGTGCGGGTGTGCGGCGCGTCCCCCTGCCCATACCCCGATTGCCATCTTAACCTGTCGCGTACTATAGGTAGCCGTAGGTAGGTACCTATAGGTATTGTTCCATTCCGGACTATAGTCTCGTTCATTACTTATTGTAAGTATTTTGATTTTATTTGGTTTGCCTTAATTTTTGTTGATGAAATTATGGGTATCTAAGTATCTATTTATTTTTTACATATACTTAGGTATAATACCTATTATTGTTGAAAGAGAGGCTTATTCATGAAGGTAGATTATACTCATGTAAGTTGGTAGGTATATAGACCGAAACCCCATTGTCTCCAATGCATTAACACACTGAATCAAAAAGGTTTCATCACGCTATCGTACAAGGAATGGAGATATCTAGAATTAATCGCGGGCGGCACACAAAGCCGTGAAATATGGCTCGCTCGTCGTTCACAATGGCTACGTCTTCATCACGAGCCTATTGTTTTTTTTCTTGGGCTCCACACGCGGCTCTTACAGCCAGAGAGGAGAACGTGTTTCGCTGTGTCTCTACTCATTTGTCAAAGAGGGTATTTTTGAAGAGAATGGAGTCTTGAGTGTAACTTTTCGCACGAAAACAATGAATGGATTCTGTGAGACATTATGAACAGCGCCTCTCGCGATTTTTTTTTACCAGAGTGCGTACAGTTCTTGCAATTCACGAAGACGAGTGGACTTTACTTGTGGTTACGTCGGATACACAGGCATTGCGTAAGTGTGCGTGCATGTCGGACCAATCAGTCGCGAGCAAGCGCTCGCAAACGCACACATTCAGTGTACGTTACTTATACCGATGCGACTTAAACACAAGCATGAGCCACTCGCCTTCGTGAATTGCAAGAATTGTAACAGCAAAGACAGGGTTAGGTATGATTTTCACGACTATCTGGGTAGGTAGGTATGTGTGATATTTATACCCTCGAAGCATCCCAACGGCTGGGTGGATTTTAATTAATGAATTATCTATCGAATCATCATATTATTAAGTATTTACATCTACGCATCACAATCGCGGTGGCGTATGACTGGGGCTAAACTTTACATAGCTACCTACTCCGTAGCCACCAACGAACCCTAGCTGTTTACTCAAAAACTTAACCTGTCAGTTTCGTTAGCTTAGTTTAGGTGGGTGTATGGACTTTTGAGGGGATGTGCCTGAGTGTGAGCTTTCAAGTAAACAAAACAATGCAGTATGAGTTTGCGCTTAGCTAGTAAGGGAATCCCGTGGGCACTCTTTGATTTTCCCAAATAAAAGTAGCTTCTCACTCTCCAGGTCTTTAACTATATCCATGCTAAAATCACTTCGATCTGTTGCATCCCTCGCGCTTCTCTTCCCGCCTTCTCCACTCCTGTCCCAATACCCTATCGATTAAAAAAAATACGCAAATCGGTTTAGAAATCTCGGATATTTCGTGTACATAGGTAGGAAAACACAACTCCTCCTTTTTTGAAAGTCGATTAAAAATAGCCTATGTCACTCCTTGGTTAATCTTCTACTTATCTGTGAAAGTCCCGTCGAAATAGGTTCAGCCGTTCAGAAGATTAGCCCGTTCAAACAGTTGAAACTTCAATTTTATTTAGGTATTAGTAGGTATAGATTTTATTTATAAGTACCTAATGATGGCATACCTACTTTTGCGAGTTCCATTCTAAATTCTGGTATCGAAGTTTTCTTCACAGAAAAACCGTAGGTACAATCAGGTGTCCTTATAGTGCTTTCAACATCAATCCAAACGAGTCAGACATGCACCAACGAGCTTTGAAGTTTTAATCCTCCATTCTCGAGTTGTTGAAAACTTCAGACACGATTCATTATCGTCGTCATCATTTTCAACCTACCCATGCCAGTACTGAGAATGGGTCTCCTTTCAGAATGAGAAGGTGTTGAGCTGCAGTTTACTACGCTAGTTAAGTGCCGATTTGCAGATTTCACACAATTTTCAATACGACATGGAGAATTGCAGTCAGGTATGCAGGTTTCCTCACGATGTTTTCTTTCACCGTTAAAGTAAGTGCTTTATTTGTATATGATTGCTTAATTAAAATGCTCACAACTGTGAATAGTTAGACGTACCCTATCTACGCACCTCTAACTTTTTAAAGTTACGTGTGTTTTAACCCGAGATCGAATCCCGGACTTCCCGAACCGAACGAAGGCCGCAATGTCTTAACCATAGGGTATCATCGCTTCTTCTTCGTTGCAAATTTCATTATAGCTATCTACAGGGTGTAACTAGAACGCTGGCAAAAACGAAGTCGGGTGATACCTAGTACTGATGATTACTGATTACCACAAAAAAAACGCGAAAAAATTATCAAAAATCCTATAATTTTGTAAAAGTTTACGATTTATTGCAAATAAAACATCTGACTAAACATAGAGGTCAACTAACGTTGCGTAAGTAAGCCACTCGGAATCAATGCCGCGTCGTAGGCGGGACATTGACGGGAGTTTTGCACGCTATAGGTACATTGCGGGTTTGAAAAATACTAAATCACTAAAACTACAAAATCAGGCAAATTGTTATGGTATTGGATTGTGTTTAGGTAGTATAACAATTACGCTAAGTTTTTGCTAGCGTTCTGGTTACAGCCTGTATAAAAGGTCGGTAGGTAGGTACTTGAGATAAAGTAAAACGACCGGGCTGTGCAAACACCTGTTTATTACTGAATTATTGCAGTTGCACTCGCGCGCCAGCGGCGGCGGTGCGTCTTCAGTGTCGTAGTAAGTACATAGACAGTTGTGCATATACATCAGTACTACACACGAAGTCGCGACACAATAGGACGGTTCGCTCTTCATTTCGCGTTATCAATCTACCACGATGCCATCTGTGACGCCACCATTACTCAATTTCCTTCCCCGTCCAAAAGGACCGCCTAAAAAGAATTGTAACAAACATTCAGAACTAAGGCGCGGTTCCGTTCAAACATAGATTTCATAACAATTTGATAGGGATTTTTCCACCTCTTTTCAGACTAGGTAGGTAACACGGTTTATTAATAAACTAGATGATGCCCGCGACTTCGTCCGCGTGGATTTAGGTTTTTGAGAATCCCGTGGGAACTCTTTGATTTTCCGGGGTTAAAAGTAGCCTATGTCCTTCCCTGGGATGCAAGCTATCGCTGTACAAAATCGGTTGAACGGATGGGCTGTGAGAGGCTAGCAGACAGACAGACACACTTTCGCATTATTATATTCGTATGGATGGATATAGAAGAATAAGGCTTTACTCACGTATTTAGTCGACGTAAGTCCGACAAGTTTCGAACCCGTCCGGGCTCCTTTTTCCCAGGGACTCAGCTCGCAAACGAGTCGCTTTTGACGCTAAGCTAAGACAATGTCATCAGTCGTGGGATAGGGCACCATTAGCTCCGCTTGCCTGCATTACGGTGAAGCGGACTGGCCAGTGATGAAGACTAGCAGAAACTGTCGGGGGACGATCTGCAGCCATCTGCCCTCCTGTGTGACGCGTCTGCGAGCTGAATCTTTGTGAAAAAGGACCCCGGATGGGCTCGAAATTAGTCGAGCTAACGTCGACTAAATACGTGAGTAAAACCGGATTCTTCCGGCCGGAAATCTTGTATTTTATAGGTTTTATGCTAGGTTGGTATTTGTGGTTTCAATGATATGAAAAGTCGAAAGGCATTTCAAACGTTTTCGTTGCCTATCTACTTGTAGTACTATACCTGGCCACTTTTCTATTGCCTTATTGAAAGAATTTTATCGGAGCACCCACGTAAACCTGATTTTGGGCACTGTTGCAGTATGTTTGTACCACTGAATGATAATTTAAATTCATTCTCTCCGCCGCCCGCGCCATCATTTGGACAAATGTTACGTCATTTGTCTAAGAGCCTGAAGAAAGAAGCGGGGTACGGGAGACCTATTACAGGATTATAGAAAATTGACCTTTCCTTAATATGACACAGAATCCATTTTTCGATAACATTTTACAAACAGATTCCAAAAACATCAACAAATATAGACGCACAGAATAATAGTCTGTAACAGCTAGGACTGAAAGTTCAGTTAGCCCCGCTCCCGCTGAATTCCATTTCGTAAGCTTCCGAAAATATTTCCCCAATGAAAAATGGCACTTAAAAAGTATGTGGTTTGGTTGATTTTTGATGGTCAAAGTTTCTTTCAATGGGTATTGAATTAAAACTTACTGTATTTGTGCTACGTTACTAATTAATTTAATTACACATCTCATTGTGCCCATGTTTATTCAATACAAATAACTTAAATGAATGGGGTGGACGATATGAAGGCTTTTGGTAGCGTTTGCTTATTTGTCACTCATTTCTGTTATGAATAAAGAAAATATAAATTAGCCTATATCAATTCGGTCCCATTAAAACAAAAATCGAAAGCTGTTGATATATTTAAGTTAATCAAACAACATTTAAAAAGATCAGAAAATAAAAGCATTTGGCTGCTGGACGGAACCGTTCTACTTTTGCGATTCTTTTTTCTTTTTCTTTATAGTCATATTCCTCATTGCTGAAGATCGTGATCACTTTCAAATATAATTACATAATAGTAGGAATCCACTTGGAATAATAATGCAATGGGTGCCCAGATCCTTCCGCATAGAACTCGACTAAGGGAACAAGGTTTCGACTCTCAGGTCTATACCTATCAGCAAATTATTAGATGTTAGTGATAATAACCGCGCCCGACACCTTATCCTGCAGCTCTCCGCGGCACGGAGTCACCCATCCAGTCACCGACTTGGAATTAGTCAAGTTTTTAGGGTTTAGTATCTCCAGAGACATAAAGGAACCTTGTCTGTAGTGTCTGATCTGTCAAGGGAATCAAAACTTACAGGATAGATACTTCCCGTTGATCTAGAATCATAAAATTTGGCAGGTACTTAGCAATGTCTTATAGCACAAGAAAAGGGAAAAATGAGAAAACCGTGAATTTATGGTTATGTATGTACTCGTACATCAGAAAAAAATAAAAGTTTATTGATTGTAGTACGATGGTACGGAATACTTCGTGTGCGAGCCCGACTCGCACTTGACCGATTTTTCCTAATTGTGCCCGCGGAATACCCTAGAGATGAACGTGTCGCAAAGTATTTGGCCCTGGTGCTCGGCGGGAAAACCAATTTCAAAAGATCCAGAAAGTATACCTATACAGAGACGGACGAGTAAGAACATAGTACGAATTAACATTTTTTTTGTAACTTTTTAAATAAAATTAATAATCTTATTTTAGAACCTGTGCCATATAATATAGTAGGTTGGTATTTCAAAACAACATTTTAATTTTTAACTCCATACTCCCCCTTGCATTCCTCAAAAATTCTTACACAATTTGTTTTTAACGTCAGCCCGGGAATGCGATCAGATTGTCAGAGTACAAAAATCCATAATTTACATATAGATACGTATCTGTGAATAGAGAAAATGTTATTCTGAAAGGATATACCAGCTCCGGCTCTGGTCGAGAGTGGCGCCCCTCCCGCGAGTGACATTGACGGATCGGGGCACATTAGTCATAGTCGAGACCCACTCCGCTCCCCCCACCCCATACATACCCTGTTTATTTACTTTTTGTAACGGTATTGATGTTTAATTATAGAGAACGGCCCTAATGCAAGACGTTTTTGGCGCAATGTTTTCGTAGCCATCACTCAGAACGTATGTTTTCTTTGACAAACCTATTTTGGGTTCGTCCTTCACACTCCCGTTTCGAGGATTAGTTTAAACCAGAAAAACGGAAATGGTAATGACGAGCATATTCCGGGACAATTAATCACTATACTTGCACTTGGGCACTAGCACGAAACCTTTTCATACATTGCACTGTAGCGCTAAGGCGTTGCCGTCCAGCGATTTAGCGTTCCGGTGTGATACCTACCGTGTAGAAACCACTAAAAATTGATAATAGGTACTTACCTATGGATTTAGTAAAATCTACCATGGTTACCAGGCTAGCCCGCTTCGATTTTAGGTTGCATCATCTCTTGCCACCAGGTGAAAGCGCACGCAGCTAAAGGCTAACTTGAAATTAAATTTTAAAAAACGATTTAAATAGGTACGTCCCTGAATAAAAAAATTTAAAAATGAGTTTTCTTAACAGTTTTGCAATTTATTTTATTAATGACGCATTATGATATTTTCTATCCATACCTACTTATAGCTAAACATATCTACTTGACTTTTATTAAATTAGGTAAAGAATAGGTAAGTACATAATATGTATGACAAACTAAAATACTCGGTGTATCTCACTATCCATCACTAACCGTACCGTACCTATGTATTTACTATTTGTTTGTTGGTTTATTGGTTTGTCGATCAATCACTTCGCAAAGGATTAACGGATCGACATTATTTTTTGCATGGGTAGATAATATAGTTAAAGACCTGTAGAGTGACATAAGCTATAACTTTTAATCTCAGAAAATCAAAGAGTTCCTACGGGTTTTTAAAAAACCTAAATCCACGCGGGCTAGTGAAGTGACAAAAAAACAAACACTGGCTGTCATTTTTATACCTATGTATATGTTTTAGACTTAGACATAATATTGATAAAAGAATAAATTTATCACATTTTCTTTTCCATCAATCATTCTAACACAAAACGTAAACAGACCCAATAGAAGAGTGGAGATGGTAATGGAAAAATAAATACCCGTAGACAGCTACTGAAGAAATGTTAATGAATCTAAATAATGATAATCAATCATTATGTACCCATCATCGCTTCAATATCGTTACCTGGCGGGGGCGTACCTACTTACTCCCCTTATCACAAAGCAAAGATAAATGACTCGACTCCTATCTGTTAATTAAGATTTTCGCGAGTTTCGCACCTACGAGTGATGTTTGTAATTTAACTTAGATTGTTTGGTGACATCATGCGTTTCGTCCTTTACTGATTTAATCATAGGGACATTACCTATAGCGATATTTAAATTATTTGTTTTTAAGAAAGAAAAATAAAAGTTATTAGGATACATATACATGATTATTATACTCATAGAAAATTTTATAACATAGGTAGGTACCCAATAGAAGGCCTGATTTTTCAAATGTCGAATAATATTTGATTGAGGAGCTGTGTTGAGGAGATACCTTTACCTACTTAGTACTTACCTATAGCCTACAGTTACCTTGTTTCAGTGGTTAGATACTTTCATATAACGTAAATTTTTAGGTGTACCTACCAACTTCAGTTTTCTTTTATCGTTATCGTTAATAATTTCTATGACTCCGCACCGCATACTTATAAGTCTCTGCTTATAAGACAAATAAAATTTAGTATGTCATACCTATCCGAAGTAAAATATTATGACGATAATACGATATTCACAGAATATTTTCAATGGATACAAAATCTATCAAAACTCAAACGCGATTCCTACTCGTAAGTTAAACCTACTTAAGTAGTTATATTTTGGCGATTGAAAAATCAAATGAGAAAATCTTGTAAGCCTGATTTTACTTTTTTACATGTTTTGCAATTTTTTATCATCGCTTTTGATGAAAGGATTTTCATCTGAATATTTTCACTTAAATCATAAAGTTATATTTTTATATTAGATACTTACCTACTTAAAGTTTTTTTGCATGTTTTCACAATTCCCATTAAGATCGCCTGTTACAAAGTGTTGTAAGAAAAAACTTGATAGTTCGCTGATCACCGATAGAGGGCGGGCCGTGAGGCTATTTGTCAAGAGAGTCCCATTAAGGGTCTCTCGGATCTCTAGGGATTAAGGGCTTTAACACAGCTCTGGACACTCTAGAAAGTTGGACTTTATCTGTGTGTTTTTTAATTAGTTTTGAAAATAGACAAATGCCCTGTATGGCATTAGTAATTTGTGTTATTTTTTATCCTTATGTACTTACTAATATTAGGTACCTTATATTATCTAATATTATAAAGATGAATGATTTGTTTGTTTGTAATCGATAAACTCTGACTACTGAACCGATTTTAATAAATAATGGTTAAATCATTATATAATAATTCTACTTTATCCAGAAGTAATATAGGCATTACCAGCCTGCCTTCTATCTATGTAATTAATTATGTAGGTATTATACGTTAGGTAGGTATGAATTCATCCAAGTGTAGCTGGGTGGATCAGTTAGGTATTAGGATTCGATATACCTACCCACTTAAATGCGAAAGTGTCTGCCTGTTTGCCTGTCTATCTATCTGTACCTACCTGCCGTTTCACGGCCCAACAGCTGAACCGATATTGACTAAAAGGTTCAGAGACAGCTTGATGCATCCTCGAGATAGACATAGGAATATTTTTATTCCAGAAAGTCAGAGTTCCCATTGGAATTTTGTTGTTTGAAAAACCTGAAATTCATGTGGACGAAGTCACGATTATCTACAAGTACCTATCTAACTAACTAATGTATTATGTATACCTACCTATTATTCCGAGTCTAGATGTCGTGCCTAGATAGGGGATAGATTAGGTAGGGAGAGGATCTATTTACATTTCAATTTATATAGAAAACGTAAAAAATAAATATTGGTTATACTTACTTAGTAGAAACATAACATCATTTATTTAACAGTCGGTAGGTAGTTATATTGTTTAATGCTCTGTTATGTAAGAAAAGCAATTTAAACCACATGAAACGGCCTCTGCAAATGACAGGCAGCCTCTACGAGATTTGAAAATTACCATAAACCTGAACACCGCGATTATAACTACATTATCCGTTGGAAACAAACTTATCGTGGCCGCCAATCAGAAACGGGAACTCAAAATAAATCGATGTTACGTCCAATCATTACTCCACGTCAGGATCGACTCAATTAAAATATCGTTAATGCATTACAACTGCACAAAAATGGACCTTACACGAAAATGTATAAGTCGAATTTTCCACTGTATAATATTTTACCTTGTGACGGTCATTATGGTGAACTGTAGTATAGTAAAACCACGAAATCGGCGTGTCGGAATCAGAATAAAGGCAAAATAAACAGTTGGTAAAACCACGGTACGTTAAGGGTATGTTTAAAATGAAAAAAGGCTGCCATTAAAAAAAATACGAGTATATTAACCTTTTTCAGTTTAATTATTTACATTATTTCCGTTTC
The DNA here is from genome assembly GCF_902806685.2 of Maniola hyperantus. Lineage (NCBI taxonomy): Eukaryota > Metazoa > Arthropoda > Insecta > Lepidoptera > Nymphalidae > Maniola > Maniola hyperantus. The sequence continues at coordinate 5,237,739 of NC_048545.1, read as the reverse complement.
ACAGAATCATCAAAAAAAATCAGATCAAAAAAAAATATTCAATATAGGCTTAACAAAGCATTTCTACAACGAATAATATTAGTTACCTAATGAACAAAACCCAAAGAGCAAAAATGTAAATATGTATGTCGTATGTACTTACTTAGCTATTTGCTATTTGGCTATTTCAAGATTGCACTTAGCAACTAGGTAAGTACTTATACAAAATTACATAAAATAAAATAAAAATGTACGAGTAGGTATGTGCCTGCCTTCATAAGTATTTGACAGTTTTCTAATGATAACAATACTTTTAAGTGTCTTTACTTTTTTATTTATCACAACCTACGAAATCTACTAAATACATGTTCGAAAACGTTATAGAGACCTTCAGAATAATAGGTATTTTTGTCCTTCTAAATTCAGAAGGCTACCTACTTACTCATAAAAATATTATAATGAAAGAGACTTTTAAAATACATAATATTATTTTTTGAACTGTCAGCTTAAATATATAAATTGTTGGTTTTTTATTATAATAATATTATATTTCAGCAAAATATGCTAACAAAGTAAAAATATGTCCACGATAAATAACTAACTATGATTGTATTATTTTTTGTACACCTATAAATTTCAGCATTTTATGCTATCCGAGTGTTCCTAATACCGTAAATAATAGCTTCAATAAAAAACTGATTGTTGAAGAGGATTAACAAACACATTGACAAAATTAAAGAAAGTTTTCGATTACGAAATTGACAAATTGCTTGCGAATTTGCCATTTTTATCCATAAATATAAATAAATCTGTATTTGAATTAAAAATACACAAGCTTTGTTATGTCTAGATAAATATAATCTAGACATTTAACTTTGCATTCGGAAATTTAAAATATGTTGTTATTAAAGCATAATATCAAAATGCTGGCGTTTCTAGCCATGACTTGGCTGTTCCTTTCTACTGATACTATTATTTTCTACTTCAGTTCTTATATAAGTAGGGTGAAAGACTTATTATCAACTAAACATGACTAGCTTAATCACCTTCCTAACAGCTTATTAGGTAGGTACTTGATAGAGGATTCTTGATAGAAAACGAAAAGTTAAAAAATATATCTTGAAAACGCACTGACTTAACTCACGTGCCTATAACTAGCACCTACCTAATAGAAACAATGGTAACTGATAGAGAGATCTTAATCTAGGATAAGCAGATACGAAAAGTTAAAAAAAAGAAAAAATGTCATAATATTTAAAATATCACAGCATTTTTGCATCGTGCACGATAAATTACTTGTAATTCCGGTACTCGGGTGATACCTGCGCCCAGTGAAAAAACACGAGACATAGACGTCTTGGTGCGTCGCAAATTACGGTCATCATCTTCTCATCAGAGGCGTGGGTAACGTTGATGTATAAGAGGCTGGAGGGTACGCGGCATTACAATGAATAAAATGGTAGATGGTGTACATCAAATTTGTGTAAAAACATTGTTTATTACTGAATAACAAATTTAATTTACATGTTAAAACCGAAACTTTTTTGACAAGTCATTCTTTGCTTGGTGCTGAGAACTTTGAAGGCCTGTTAGAAATTATTTTAGTAATTTATTTTATTTCGTGATCGCTGTTTTCACTGTATCTGTGTATAGTGCATTCAAAATAAACTGGCGTGTTTCCACTTGAGACCGGCATTAGCAATAACAATAGGGCTACATTAGACATGCCATGTAAACAATAGGGGTAATAAACCAAACACTCATAGAGCCTATTCATTTTTAAAGGAACCGGTTCAACTTTATCTATTTTGTTGCAAACCAACCAGTGTTGATACTTTTGAATTCACCCGCCACGACTTAATCCTATTGTTATTGCTAATGACGGTATCAAGTGGAAACACGCCAGTTTATTTTGAATGCACTATACATCCTACTGTGAAACTTATACGAAAGCAAGAGTTTTTATCGAGGTATTAGATTGGTTCTACCCTCCAGTATCAACAGCATAGGTAAAGAAAAAAATTATGATGCCAAATAAAGATAAGATTTCACTAAGAGAATTTTTTCTAAGTACATATAAATGAAGAGAACCAATAATTATAGGCGTATGTACCTAATTCAAATTTCGTATGTAAGTAGATATAATATCTATTAGTAAGAAAAAAACAAGAAATTAGTCTTATTGGGTTATTGGTCTACTACTTACGTAAGTACCGTTTACATAGATTAATAGAACCTTATTCATAGCACCCAGATTATTTTTTCATACCTCTATATACTTATTCTATGACAGAATATTACGTGCAACCGTGTGGCAGAGTTAGCTTGACAGCAAATGGGTGTTCAGTTTTAAACTGTAAAGTTCAAGCCATGCAAGAAACAAATTACGAGGAAATGAAATCTCTCTTCTTAATACCATGTTACGTTACGTAGACACGATAATATAATGGAATCTTGACATTTGCATGAATTGTTTGATTTCGGTAGAAATATGTAAGAAAACTAGATTATGGCCACGACGACGTCAGCATTAGTTAGGTCCTTGTAAATTCCCGTTAGAATTTCTTAAACTTTTAATGTGCGTCTACGTAATTTTTAATAGCACAAGATTTGTTTTTAAAATATTATAAATTTTCGTACAGCCTAAGTTAGAGTTAGCTAAGTAGGTTAGAGCCTCAATAGCTCAACCGGTATAGGAGTGGACTGAAAACCGAAAGGTCGACGGTTCAAACCCCGCCCGTTGCACTATTGTCGTACCTACTCCTAGCACAAGCCTGACGCTTAATTGGAGAGGAAAGGGGAATATTCTTTGTAAAAAAAAAGGTACATCATTTTTAGTTTCTCGTATTTGCTTTACCTGAGCAATTTCACGGGTGTCCATTAGAAAGACAGTGGCCGTGTGGGTGACGGTGAGTAATCGAAGTGCACGCGCATCGAATCGGACCGACTTATAAGCAATTGCATCTGTTATGGTATTTAGTGGTAGCAATGGGTGTCCAATTCGAACTGGAGTAGGATAATTTTATTTTTGTCGAAGTATTTTTTATACCACAGACTACTCGTGGTCCAGGTTCTTTTGAAAATGACTTCAGAACCTACTAATTCCTGCTTCGATTTCCTAAAGGTTTTACATCAACATAAGCCTTTTTATTCCAAACTCTGTTGTAGCTAGCATTTTTTTTTTCATTTCATTCAGTGTGTCTTAGCTCGGTCCGCATATTTCTTAAGCTTCAACTTCACATGTAAGTATTAATACTTCTCAAAGATACTTTTGATTTTGCTCGATTCCATTATTAAAGTTTTATAGCGTTCGTGGTATTTTTCATAGGAATGTAAATCTTACCCAAATAGATAACATCGGTTGTACCTATTATGCGGCGCGCGGTAGTGGCGTAGAAAAAGAAAATTACCAAAACGAATTGAAGGCAAAATAGTAGGCCGGGCCAGCACATCATTAGTATACGAACCAATGGTCGTTACTTACCAAAAAGTCATTAGCGCCAACTTTTGCCGTAATTTGACTTTGTATGGTGGTCCTATTTAAAACATATAGGTACATACGTACTGTTATTTATGTAGAAATGAGATGGATTTTTTATTAACATAATTATGTAAAGGGCCAATTTTCTGATATTAAGGACACTTTCAACGTGCTTTGATGATTTTAAGTGGATTGCAAAATTATCTCCAGTCATAATGATGGTACTTATATTATAATATCGAGTGCAAAATATTATAGTTTGATAATTTCGTAAAATCTTACTCGAAACCATGGCCTTGCCTCACTAGTATTTTTTATAAAATTTTTGAATTTCTTCCAATATAGGTAATTATAGTGATTATGATAATTTTTTAAAAAGCTGTGTTAGACAAGACGTTGGCCTCCTATTCAGGGGGTCCGGGATTCGTCAAAACATGGTCAGGAAACCTGCATGCATGAGTTTTCCATAATGTTCTCAAAGGTGTGTAAAGCCTGGACTAGCGCGATGGACTATAGCTACATCCTTCTTACTCCAGGAGAAGACCTATGCTCAGTGGTTGGCCGGCGAGCATCAGGGAAGCATTCTTTCTTGTGTTATACTCGTGCAAGGAAGTCTTGAGGTTCGTGTCCCTGATTGTTTTCTCGAACTTATGTGTTCTTTGTCGTTGGTTTTAAAAATTATAATTAGTAGATACATCTAACTAGGTATGAAGAAATTAAATATCACTTGCTTTAACGGTGAAGGAAAACATCATGAGGAAACCTGCATACCTGAGAGTTCCCCATAATGTTCTCAAAGGTGTGTGGAGTCTGCCAATCCACACATGGCTAGCGTGGTGGACTATGGTCAAACTCTTCTCATTCTTAGAGGAGACCCGTTCTCAGTAGTGAGCCGGCGATGGGTTGATCATGATGATAGAACACGACAGGTCGAAGCAATTGGGGTGGAGACGCCCCGCACACCCGCACAGCCCCCGCGCTAACTTGGTGCCGGATAGCGCGGGTGACATGCGGGTGTGCGGAGCGTCCCCCCGCCTCATATTAGGATTGCCATCTCAACCTGTCGCGTACTTATTATCTACCTGTTCATAGGCTGACAACAAAGTACATTATCTACATTCTACGCCACCTTTGTCATGTATCGTGTTTTTTACAAGCTATGCAGCGGGCGATTAATACTTACGATAACTAATGGCTTGTAATCATACATAATTTGTATGAGCATGATTCGCGATGAGGTGTCGAAACGTGGCGATCTCTATGAGTGACTTTGTAATCCAATAGGATACCCCAGTGAATATTATTCTTTGGTCTCCTTTGTACCTAATACCTAATTATAGTAAATAATGTTTCTTGTACAGGCTTCGAACATTATTAAAAGCGATATAAGATTTCTTGCTACAGTCAGACTGAACCCTTTCGATATTTAACACGTTTTAAAATATTTTAACTTAGAATAATCCCTCCTATTACCTTACGTACTTAATATAAAATTGCAAGGTGGCAACTCGGCCATTCGGACGAGTTTCTTTCGGTCGAGAACCCAAGTCAAAATTATTATAAGGATTGTACCTACATACCTTCCTACGTCCGTAATACAATATCGTCGTAGGTAGGTAGAGGTATGTACCTATGGCTATATATGTAGAGTCATTAGCCAAAACCGGCACAACCTGAATATCCACTTAGCGGGTTGGTGGCCAGGAACGAAAAAGGGTCGTTGCTATTAAGTAGAATAAATATGTAAAATATCGCGCGTTATTATGATTAGAATTATAAGTAAATACTTATACAAATTACGTAGGCATTTACTATTACACATTAGATTTAGGTGATTTAGGTAATATTTTGAAACGATTCTTATAAGTTTTGTTTAATGGAGTTAAATTGTAGCTTAAGTAATTTAATAAACTGATTCCTAATTAAACTTAATAATTTTAAACACAACCTATTGCATTGTTCATCATCATCATCATTATGATCAACCTATAGCCGGCTCACTACAGAGCACGTGGCTCCTCTCAGTATCAGAAGGGTTTGGCCATAGTCCACCACGCTTGCCAAATTGAATTGCATTATTAGTAAGTAATAGATATTAAAAATAGGTAGGTAAGCTATTGAACTGAATTGATAAGTAATAACTGTAAAAAATTAGGTAAACCTAAGAGGCAAAATCCCCTTTTCTTAGTCAAATTGTACTTACCTTTGCGGAAGGATCTGGGAACCCACTGCATTACTTATTATCCCAGGAAAAACTTACATTACAAATTATATGTGAACTTACCTAACATTATGTAATTAAAGGGGTTATGACCCTAAGCAATGAGGAGTACGAGGCTGAGAGATTGAACTGAAAATATTTAAGCAAATAAAAAAAATGAGCATTGCATTTCTCATTTTAACAGCCCCCGATCGACGTTCGAATCGTTGGCGCGACATCAAAATGTTAATTGAGCAAACTACGGCGGACCTCGAATAAACTACATTATGCTCAGATGCTCAGATGTTCAGTTTTACAGCTCGAACAATCCTCGTCTAGGGAGCGAGCGCGCAAACTTTTAATTGCCGTGCCATTAGGACGGGCGGGAAGCACTAAGCGATTTGTGGTGTACCGGCCTGCTCTCCCGAGCTTTTAATTCCTCTCTCACCTCTAGCTAGGGGTTTGTTGATTACGTACGCTTTGGCCCAACTTGATCTCCGTTTTATTGATATTAATAACTCCAGGATGCGTGCGTCAGCGTTTCCTGTCCCTCAAATTTTTGTCGGCACCAAAATCGTCGCTTGCATTCAGGGAGTTAATTTAGTTTTTAAACAAGTCTTAATCAATATTATGATGGATTGCTCAAAAAATTATTTGAAAAAGTAACCATCATTAAAAATCCGAAAGTGAGTTTGTTTGTAGGTTTGTTGGTTGTCTTTAAACGCACTGCAATATAAAAATTGATAGACGTGCATTGATTTTTTGCATGGATGTAGTTAAAGACCTCAGAGTGATATACCTAGGCTACTTTTTATGCCGAAAAATCAAAGAGTTGTCACGGGATTTTTATTAACCTAAATCCATGCGGATGAAGTCCCGAGCACCAGTAGTACCTATGTATAAATTACATTATAAAACGTAGGTAGTTCTCTATTCGACAGAGTTTGAAGTATAGATAGGTAGATGATATCTCATCGTCCACTAGCTAGGTATAAGATACAAAACATGAAAGAGAATCCGTTCCATTTTTAGCGGATATAAAAGATATAGTAAACAAAAGCTCTTTTGTGAGTTCCCAACAATGATACCTACGTCGATTCCATTTCTAAATAAGGCAATTATTTTTAACGTTCAACCCGTAAGTTTTTCTAAAACAATCCGGGGAGGGCATGTCTCCAGCTAACGACAGCTCGTTACCGCCACAAATCTCCGACATTACTGCGTATTAAAACTCTAAAACTTCACTCGTTTTGCCATTTAGCTAAAACAAAAACTTTCTTACATCACTACGATTAAAATTCATGTCTCGTACTACGGGATGTCATGAAAATATTTGACGCAAGGACGTCTCTACTCTAGTGCACAAAATAATATTATTATCATGTTAAAATAAGCTTCAAGTATACCTACAGCTTAACTTAAAAATTGAGCATAAATAAATTAATGTGTAGGTATTATGTACCACTGAAATCGCATTTGTGCCTTTTAAAAAGGAAATTTCATCATAATTCTTATCGCCGGCTAACTATAGAGCACGGGTTTCCTTCCAGAATGAGAATGGTTTTGGACATAGTCTACCACGCTAGCCAAATGCAAAATGCAGATAGTCAGATTTCACAACGCTTTGAGAACATTATGGAGAACTATTAGGCTTGCAGGAAAAGGAAATTTGTTTTGCAGTAAAATGAATATTATTAAAACTTACCTTATTTTTTTTTATAAATAGTGACATAGGTAACTCTATAAAAAAATGACTTCATTTTATAATCTGAGAGTTCATATTTCCCGCCATTTTGAGTGAAATTTCAGGAAGTGGCGCTTTTTGCAGAATTTTCTCCGCAACCCTTAGCAAAACAGGGATGAATTTAGTTCAAGCGTTTTGGCACAGATGTCATTAGCGTTACTACCCTTGTCGTGCTATTCCACAAATAACATAGATGGCGGTAGAGGTTCAATAATTTCCATTTATTATATTATTTTTATGTTTTGTGAATACATTATGATCATATTTTTGATTTAGTTTTTACGAATTATTAATATTAAAAGTGTAATGCAATTATTTATGTACCTAACAGGTTAAGTAGGTAGTTTTCTACAATAAATATGCGTCATTCTTATGAATCCATATTCCATATTATCTAGGTACCTAAACATATAAAAGAAAGATGACTGACTAACTGACTGACTGATCTAACAGCGCACAGCTCAAACTACCCACCTACTTGACGGATCGGGCTGAAAGGCATGCAGATTAATATCGGCTAAGAAAGGATTTTTGAAAATACACCCGCTGGGGGGGTAAAATAACAGTTAATACATACCTACTAAACAGAAACAAAATTGGATATTTTGTATTTATTTTACCAGTCTCAATATTTTTTTCTAAACCTTATTTATCTCGATTAAGTGCTACCTACTGAACGTTTATAAACAATACCTATACCAACAACATCAGGAACAAAACTACACAAATAAAAAACTTACTTTATTTGCGAATTAAAAAGCGTTCCATTTTTGAAACCACGTTTGAAAACATCGGAGCGAACGCGTGAGCACCGGCTGTTGGAGATTAGACACGCTAGCCGGAACAATTTTTTAATATCCCCAAACAACGAAGGCGAGACGCTCATTCGTTTGAATAGGGTGGATACACAGTTCTTGAAGAACTTTTGACATGAAAGGTTACAGATACAATTTCGGATTTAACCAAAGACCAAAGTTAAGTAGGTACCTACTAACAATAAAAAATTTAGAGGTGAAAAAAAAATTAAAGCAACAAGTATAGGTGACAAAAAAATCGACGGTAATTTGTGGCGATGAACCTAACCATATTGATTCGCTTCTTTCCGATGTCCCACAACAATTATAGCTCACGGCCTTTTTAGGGTCCGTTCCAAAATGGCGAAAAAGGAACACCATAACTTCATTTCTACTAATTCTATCAACTTGAAATTTAAAATAACTAAGTGCCTACTTACCTACTCACTTTTGATTTGTTTTTTGAAGGGTTATGATTTTAGCAGTTTATGTAGATATACCTATTACCTACCTACCTATATTGTTTTTATTCTAAGAAGGTACCTACTACGGCCAATACCTAACAAGAAAAACTTCACTTGCAACGCCTTCGCCACTTCTAAGTTATTCTACTTTATGATGGCCGCGACTTCACCCGCGTAAATTCAGATTTTTTAAATTCCGTGGGAACTCTTTGATTTACCGGAACAAGAAGTAGCCTACGGTCGGAAGTCGGAAACCTCTGTTATCTCTCTACCAGATTGTGTTAAAATCGGTTAAACGGATGGACCGTGAAAAGGTAGCAGGCACACAGATAGACACACTTTCGTATTTATAATATTAGTATACCTAATGTAATTCTCTAAAGTGTGTAAAATCCGCAATGGCCAAAGCCTTCTCATTGTGAGAGAAGATCTGTGCTCAGTAGTGAGCCAGCAATGGGTTGATAATAATGATGATACATTTAATAAGGGATCAATATTCTATAGGATATGTCCATACATTGTCGTCTGTAGGGCATTAACAGTGAGCGAGTTTGACAGCACAATTCGTGTCGCGGCGGAATTACCATACACACTTGACGCTAGCACTTGTCAGGCCTGCCAATATTGCCTTCGTTCGCTGGTACTTTTATTTTCACACGGCTGTCCAAAAAAAGGAGTGTAATGTTTTTAGGGTTCATGTATGTATGTGTCTTTACACTTAGTAGGCAGGGAAGAAAAATAATATTAGTTATAGTTAAGTACTAATTAGGTACATATGTTTAAAACCTCAATAGGTCAACGGTTAAAGGAGCGGACTGAAATCCGAAAGGTCGGTGGTTCAAACCCTACCCGTTGCACTATTGTCGTGTCTACTCCTAGCACAAGCTTTACGCTTAGTTGGAGGGGAAAGGGGAATATTAGTCTTGATAAACATGGCTAATATTCTTTAACATCGCTTACTTGTCAACTAAAACTGCTAATAAGAATTTTCTGATTCAACCAATGAAAATAGTAATTCGAATTCTGGAACTCATAATTCGCAGCCATGTAAGCAAGCCTATAAGTTCCACCAACGAGGCAATCTTATGCATAGCTTTGTCAAACGCCAAGGCACCAAGGCAAGTGAATAGGTAATCTTGGCATCGACGTTCCTCAGTATCAGTGTTGAATAAGCAAAGTAACGAGTGGGAGCCACATTCAGCTCAACGTTGACTAACGACCTGCCAATCAGCCGCTAGCTTAATTGGAAATCCGTGTTTGTGGAACCACTCCCCGTCGAAGGCTTTTGTGCGAAAAATTTAAGTTTACACTGTTTTGTTTTGAATAATGACTATATGTTTCATAGATTTCGTTACCCACTTATAAAATTACCTACAATAATACTACCTGTCACTACACATCAGTACCCTTATTATAAATGCGAAAGTGTGTTTGTTTGTTGGTTTGTTGGTTTGTTCGTTTTTCCTTTAATCACGTCGCAACGGTGCAACGGATTGACGTGATTTTTTGCATGGGTATAGATGAAGACCTGGAGAGCGACATAGGCTACTTTTTATCCCGGAAAATCAAAGAGTTCCCACGGGATTTTTAAAAACCTAATTCCACGCGGACGAAGTCGCGGGCATCAGCTAGTATTATTATGAATGCGAAAGTGTGTTTGTTGGCGATATAATACCTAGTAGGTACCACACCTAATTAGATTTTTTGGGATAAATAGTAGCCTATATACGGTGGGTATAGGTAGGTATAGGAAAGGAAAGAGTTCCCACGGGATTTTTAAAAAACCTAAATCCACGCGGAAGAAGTTTTGTAATATTAAGTAGTATGGACCGTTTCTATGCCATACATTATATTCACAGAACAGGTCATCAGGTCAGGTCAGACAGGTAGGTACTGAGGTACCTTATCCTTACAAATACACTACTATCAATTACAGTGGATTTACGTACTTCGTGAGATGTAATCTATACCTACCAATCTAGAAGCTCTCAATGTTTTACCTTCTATAAATCTATATTCAATCCAATCCAATCCATCAGCCTGTTTGCGTCCACTGCTGGACATAGGCCTTTCCAAGTCTATAATATAAATCTACATATATAAAAGAAAAAGGTGACTGACTGACTGACTGATCTATCAACGCACAGCTCAAACTACTGGACGGATCACGCTGAAATTCGGCATGCAGATAGCTATTATAACGTAGGCGTCCGCTAAATTCGTCCGGATTCTTCAAAATGCAACCCCTAAAGGGATAAAATAGGGGTTTGAAGTTTGTATGAAAGTCTGTCAGTTTTAAAGTGTCTATAAAGAAGTTTTGTAGTTAATATTTTTGCAATTAGCAGTATGACATACTTATTTTATTAAGCTCATGTTAAAATCTCATAGTTAAAGATGAAACCTAAGGGTGTAAAATAGGGGTTTCAAATTTGTGTAGTCCACGCGGACGAAATCGCGGGCATAAGCTAGTAAAAATTAAGACTGAATATACTGCGCAGATAAAGTACTTAGATAATGTTCTTAATTACACTGTAGGTAAACAGATATCTTTCTACAAAGAACTGTCTCCATATAAAACATGATTGATCACTTCGTACCGTAGTGAAGATATCGCGAATAGAAGAGAAACATTAAGTGTATTCCTATGTTGGCCCTGATATCATTTTCATAGGCCCCCGTCAAGGTTTCTGCAACCCCCATTTACGATAGTGTGAAGAAAAATGTGTACCTAGAGTCGAAATAGCACTAAAAATATTTGTTTGATTTATAATTTTTCGCACATAAAATAAACGTTGTTGTTTAGTTACTCTTTAATTCACTTAGGTCACTGATGCTGGAATGGCAACCTCACACCGGAAGACGCAGTTTTGGAAGAGCCCCACAAGGTGGACGGACGACATCAGACGAGTCGCAGGGAGCCGCTGGATCTAGGCGGCGCAAGACCGTGGCGTGTGGAAGTCCCTACAAGAGACCTATGTCCAGCCGTGGACGTCTATCGGTTGATGATGATGATGATGATGATGACTGATGCTCGTAGTAGGTACAGGGGAGCCTGTAGTAGGTAGTTTGTTGTGGGCTCTTCTCAGACCTGGGCGCGTTTGGAACCCTCGTGGCTGGCTTTAGTTATAAGTATTACCTACATCATTATCTTACAAATTCAACAATTATTGTTAATCAAAAAGTGTGCAATGGTAACAGCTACTGCAAAATCAATTTATGCTGGTTTGCTTGATCATTTTACCGAACCTACAAAAACGATAAATAATATCGAAGGAATATTTTACCACTTAAAAAAACAACCATATTCGACTCCATTCGTTTCTATTTTCAATTCATGAAACAGCCATGATACGGATACGGAAAAAACAGGACGATTCAATCGGGCACTCGATTCGTCTTCGTCAGAGCGCCGCTTGCAGGTTCAACTCCATATTTATTGCACAGGCGACCTGCAGGTGGCGCTTTACTATGGAATTTTAAAAGAATAATTAATTTAAATAAACACATACTTCCTTTTGATTTACTACCTGTTGGTTCCATAAATTGGCGCTACGTTCTTGAGGTACCGTAGAAAAATAAGGACCCTTTAAAATCAAAACCAAAATTTATTTATTTCATGTAGGAGAACTAGTGTCTCCGCTACATCTGTGACTCTACACCACAGTTTCTTCCAGACCGCAGCTGTAAGTTTGAAATCCTAATACTTTCAATATTCTAATAATCCAAATAATTTCAATTTTGAAAAAAAATTCAGGGTGCCTCCTGAACATGAAAAGCGAAAATTCTAAAAAGTTTGGTTTACTCCTGCGAACTTCTTAATAGGTAAGTAAATATTTAAATAATTATAAGGTTTTCAGCCAATTTAAAAAAAATATTAAGTACGTAATAATCGTTTACGATGCAGATTACGAAACCTTACCATAATATTATAATGAGCGTGTTCTGAGTGTTCAAGCCCTTTAAATGATCAGTTCTATACACCGTACATATTAATGTACAGTTGACCTCAGAATTCGAGTAGCAATTCCGCAAAACTATTGCATCAAACCAGTCGCACTTATGACCTTTTCCTATAAATACGCCTATTTCCAAGAACAGCTAGACAAAAATGGCGCAAGAGTGAATTTGGAATAAAGATAGCTTATATTATTAGGTAACCTGACTTAGGCTACTTTTCGCCTCGTAAAAGTATACCTATCAACGCGGACGAAGTTTTACATCCATAAATAAACAGATTGTTAAAAGTGTTAAAAATGTTGCACTTTTAGCTTCTCAGTTCTTATATAAAACTTTATTTAAAAATGTCACATAGATAGGCGCTCAAATAAACATATCTTTCACAATGAATCCGGAGTTTCGAATGCAAATCTGTGTTAATCTCATATTTTCGTGATGAATTTTATTCTTGGCTACATTTCTGAAATAATATTGTCTCGTAAATCAGTCGACCAGTGTTTTTCTTGGAGCGCGCTCGTCCGCCATGTTTTGTTTAGAATCACGCACAGCCTGTCTCTACTTCAGCAATTCTGATTTACTGCTCTTGAATTGTTTCACCACTGTTTTAGATTATTTATTTTGGCTTTCAGAACAATATCTGATACACTCTTCAACGCTATTCAAACTGCAATTTATTTGGTCCAATGATATTATTGTCGGCACATAACATTTTGATACACCATTCCCTATTCTTCACATGATATGTATTACCAAACATATTTTGTTATTTAATAGTTCACGATTAAATAACGTAGTTTTGCAACCAAAAATAGCTAATGACGTGCATATTTTTCATTAGAAATACTTACCTTAAATTTATCTTTAGAGTTTTGCCTACTAGCCTATCAACAGGCCTTTAATTTTGTGGATGTTGGGACAGTCATATCTAAAAGGCCCACAGTGAACTATAGAGCCGAGAGGTGTATTTATAATTCTGTTTAAAAACTTCTCTAAATCAACTTTATTTACAACATTAACATAATAATTAATACGGTTGAAATTAGTATAAAAATATAGGAAACCAAGGGGAGGCCCGCTGTAGGAGAATAAAATTATTCCAAGATCCTTTCGTCATTTCTACTGTCAGGCATGTAATTTTCGAGTTCTGCATTTCGAAACCAAAACCAACTGCAACACTAATTATTGTATGTCAATGGTCAGCTGCAGTTAACTAGGTGTTTGAACTCTTAACTCAAAGTTTTAGACCTCGAGCAGTTACATCAACGTTTACGGCATAAAATTTTGCACATTGCCGGACTTACTTATCATTAATTTTTAACTTTTAATCTTTCATTCTGGGCATATTCTTTATGATGTTCCAAATGGAAGAGTAATTATTGTTATTCTAATGGATCGCACGCGGCATTCTGAACATTCCCCATTGTAAGTCCAGAATCGAAGCTCTGATTAATGATTGTGCAGTGAGGGGCAACTTAAGAGAGACGGGTAATGCGCTGCGATTAGAATACCCTTGTGCGTTGGAAAATTTTGATTTTTGTTATATATTTAGGACCGACTCTCAATCTAAATCAATATTATAGTTTACATAAGTAGGTAAGGAATATAACATTTTACACGTGAACGCTAATTTTAAATTGTTAATTAATCATATTTTGGACTGAAATATTTTAGTCAACCCATTTGCAATATATTTATTGACATATTTAATTTGATATAAAATACTTTTCATCCATTAACCAGCTCGGTGAAGGTCATATTTTTATACAGGGATCTTAGACTATACATTACTCAAGAATAATGTAGCTTTCCAGTGTTGAAAGATTTTTCAAAATCGATTCAGTAGTTCCAGAGATTACTTCCTACAAACATACTTTCTACATAACTTTTCCTCTTTATAATATTAAAAAGTATAGATGGAATTTCTATTTTATAGGTAGGTATATCTATGTTTTAAGATCTTATGAATTTGTCAACTAAATAAAATTGTTATATCAAAGACATTTAAACGTATCGTAATTATTTCAGCTGAGTCTGCCCATCCGCATCTGGCCAGTGTAGTAGACTGTGGCTAAATTCTTGTCATTCGGAGAGGAGACCCGTGCTCAGTAGTGAGTCGGACTGGATTGATGATGATAATGATGATTTCAGCTGATATTATTTTTATTATTGATCTTCAGTGTACGTTGCGCTTTACGATGTTATCACAGCATAATGCCGCAGCGAGAGATTATAGCAGTGACCGGCTATGTTTGTTTGCTTGAAACCAGGTTTAGTCACTTACGGCACGCGGTGGACACGTACGTTTGTATGTTGAGATAACAACGGACTTTTCATATTATGGTAGATATTATACAAAATTGTGATATGTTACCTATCACCTTAGTCAGTTATTTAAGGCAGTAGGTATAGCAAACTAAATTAGGTATATATTCCATGGTAGTTTTATTTTCAATACATTAAGTTAACAGGTCTACCTAATATACTTTTACTATAGGTATATAAAGGAAAGGTGACCCAAATATCAGCCTCCTAGTCGGAGAGTTCGGGGTTCGATCTGGGCACGCACCTCAAATTTTCGGAGTTAATTATTATAAATATTAATAGCTTTAACATCTTGAGGAAAACTGCATGGCTGAGAGTTCTCCATAATGTTCTCAATTATGTGTGAAGTCTGGTAATCCGCACTATGGCCAAATCCTTCTCATTCTGAAAAGAGACCTATCCTCAGTAGTGGGCTGGAGATGGGTTGATCATGATGATGATGATGAATTTTATATTTTAGAGTAACTTTCATATTATAAAGCCTTCACGTATCGGAATGCTCCCAGTACGCTTAGTATAAGATTTTACTCTTCACCAACGTTGATATTATTCGTGAGTCAAAACAAAATAACGTCAAAGTAAAATGGGCCTAAATTGTATTGGTTTTAAGTCAAAAATTCAGTACTATTAATTTTAATTTCGCAAAGTTTCCGCTTGGAACGCTGGCTGTAAATATATTATGTACATATTTGAGCATTAAAACAAGGCAGTTAAGCGCCATTTTACTTTAACACTAAAGTGTATCGACTCTCAAATACTATCAACGTTGGCAGTACTATAACATATTCTGTGACGTTGGTGAGAAGAAAAATCTTATACTAAGCTAAGCGTACAATATGGCTATCGTCTATAAAGCCGGAAACAAAGTTACATTAATTAACTATTAATTATTTTAATCTATTCAGGAAATTGTACTTTAACGCTTTTATGTCAAATAGGTGTTTATCGTAATAAATTGAATAATTTTTAGTTGAAAAGGTAATAGGGGCCTGACTGACGATATATAGGTGTACATACTATATTTCTCGGATTTCTACGATAGAGAGTAGATACATAGATCAATGAAATATAAAAGCGTAAATTTTATTTTAACTAAGACGTTGTACAAAGGTTTTATTTTAAAAAGCAACAAAAGACCCCACGCTGTGTAAAAATACAAACAATTATTGCTTTTATTGTTGTCAAAGTATCAAAAACAATACAATAAAAAAGGACTCCTTATCTTGTTTTACTTATACTTTGTTTTGTACATAAATGGTAATCTCAAAAAATCACGTAGGTAGATATTTCTTTAGATTCTTCCAAAATTGCCGCATCTATTGTTTTTTTTGGATTACCTGCCTCTGTTCTTTAGGAAGTTTATTGCTTACCTAGCGAGTATTTTGAATTTTTTGTAGGTATATTTTATGACGTTGCTGAAACAGCGCAAAAACTCAACTTTCGCCGAAAACAACTGCAATTTCTTTTTGCAAATGAGACGAACGGGGTGTCCTTTCACAGTTTTTTTTTTGTGTATTCTAAACAATCACCTACAATGCATCTGTTTACAGTTTAGCTTTAGCATTTCGGTGTCTACGACATTACTAGATGCCCGCGACTTTGACTGCATGGATATTGAACTTTTTTGTAAGATGTTAAGTCATAAGGGCTTTATGGGCATAATCTTTATTCCAAATTTTATCCGAATCGAACCAATGAGGCTTGAATAGAATAGAATAGAATAGAATAGAATGTTTTTTTATTCATGTAAACTTTTTACAAGTGCTTATGAATAGTCAGGTAGTTTTAATTTACCACTGGTTCGGAATGAAGTAGTAACAAACATCGAAACATTCTTTAAATAATATGTAGGTATCTTTCATCTAGGTCTAGGTACTAAGTCTATAATAGTAGGCCCGCATAACTGACTGCAATGTTCCAACTACGCAGTTTACCTATGCACCTACCTACTGCTGCTGAATGCTGATGCTGTGCATAGGTGACCTCTACACAGTATGGCGTCGTCGTCATAGAATGCCCTTTGTGTTCTGAACGATTTATTTTTATTTTAGTCCATTCTGAGTCTTGCTCCTACATATTTTGCTAGCAAATAAGATCCCGTCCTAAATAATAAATAGATACCTTAGGGATTACGTAGCTTAGGTACCGACTAGTACCTAATTGTCGTCCCATAATATGCTAATCTGACAATTTTCCAATAACGTTTCCATTTTTCGTGTGTTTAGTAAATTCACATTAAATATCTTATTTGTATCTAGTTTTGACGTTATATTCGGAAAATAGTTATACCTATAGATAACTAGCAGGTATTTTTGAAGTAGGTATCTACCTAAGTAGGCGTTATTACATCAAGATAATGCAAATAGGAGGCAGTGAAAAATTTATTTGGCTTCTTGTATGTTCACGAATGTAATTTAAGCACATTATGTACCTACTCGAGCATCATAAATAATAAAGTCCAATAAAATACAGGATGCATCTTGTTTAAGACAAAATATATTGCAGAGCGAGACAACTAAAACATGTAAGTACCTATCTAAGTACCTACCTAACCTCTTGTGCCTTCTAAAAAATCATGGTAAAAATATAAGGCCATCCAATCTTAGGCCACATCATCACTTCCCATCAGGTGTAAATCATAATCGAGGGCAAGCATGCGCCTATAGTGAATAAACAAATAAGCAAGAAGGTAACTAGGGAAGTAGGTACCTACTTGGAAAAATACATGGATAATAGACAATTTTTAGTTATTCGGTAGTCCAGTTAGATAGGTATGCAGTCACCGTTTAGTAATAGAAAGATACCGTTCCTTGAAACGTATGGTCCATAAATCTTCGAATTTACCACTCTAACTGTCAACAGTCGTTCAGTTGACAAAATAATGGAGTTAAACAATACCCTCAGATGATTATTCAATTGTTGGCGTGAAGCGCATGAAATTCACTTAGGATGTTTACATGGCCGAGAACGTTGCATGTTTTAAGCAGCACGACTACACACCAATTTGTACACCAATACTTAGTTAAAAAATACACTATTGGTACACCAATAGTTAAAAAATATCGGTAAGTAGGGAAAACTTGTGAAAGGATTAATTTTTGAAAAATAACGTTTTTTAAATGTTATAAAGTAGATGTATTAAACTTTACCTATATTCAAATCTGTAAGAAAGATAAAGCATAAGAACGCGAAATTGCTCCATACTGCAGAAATAAGTAGGAACAAAATATTTTATTGTACCTAGAGTTTTTGCTTTTTACAACCATTTCCTTCATCATTTAAAAAGGGTGGCTAAAAACATCATTGAACTATTTGTATTACAAAATACCTACCTATGAAAGTAGGAATAGTAGTAATAATAATTAGTAGATAGGTATTTCTTTAAATTCGCAAGCAGGTAGAAAGATATAACACGGCTTTTAGGCAGGCAGGGCGGGCGGCTTCGTCAAAGAAGGTGGCGGGAGCTAACAAGAGAATATTGTTTTTAAGAGCCCCCAATAAACCAGCAACTTGTTTGTACTCTAAAATATGCCGACTTCTGTTTCTTGATTTCGATCAGTGAAAACTTTGGGAGCTGGGGGACCACTGATGACCTGCTTACAGGTAATATTCTAGTCACCGACGTCGATCTTAATAATAAAATCCATACTAATATTATAAATGCGAAAGTGGGTCTGTCTGTCTGCTAGCTTTTGATAGCTGCTAACCGATTTTGATGTACAGAGTTAGCTTACATACCGGGAAAGGACATAGGCCACCTTTTTTTATCCCGGAAAGTCAAAGAGTTCCCACGGGATTTTTAAAGGCCCATAAGTTTAACCGATTTGTATAAAATTATGTACGGGTATTTGAAACAACATAATAATTTAGCTCTAAAAAAATGTTTTTCTTGAACTGTACCTACACTTTACCACCTACAGTTTTTGTATAAGTGCAACAATATAAATCTCCCACACAATATATTAATTACTATCAATGAAAGTATCATTATCTCAATACTGATGATACTGTTTTACTGATTAATATCGATTTTTTCTAACATACCTACATACCTAGTTTTCAAAAGCTTATAATATGAAACCCTACCTATTTAAATAGTAATTCATATTAAATGCAATATTCATTTATCATCATACCTATTATTGACAAACAATTTTATTTTAAACTAACCAATTACAAAAATTAATTGAGTAAACATACTTTGTAAAATCAAATAAATATCTAACTATTGATATTTATTGCTCCGAACTTTACGATCCACCTTATGTCGTGTCGTACAAATAGTTTTATTTTGGTCTAAGATCCCGATATAAGACGACCTTCACCGAGCTGGTTAATGGATGAAACGTATTTTATATTCAATTTAATATGTCAATAAATATATTGCATATGGGTTACCTAAAGAATTTCAGTCCAGTATATGATTAGGTAATTAATAATTAAAAAAAAAATTTTTTTTAATCATTTCACCGGTTTGTTTAACTGACAAATTCCATACCAATCGAAAGTATGAAGCCCATAGAATATGCAAACGTTATTTTTTTCCCCGGGTAGGCAGGTATAAACAGGTAAATCGATACTAAGTCAAAGTCAAAGTCAAATGATTTATTCAAAATAGGTAATAAATTACTCGTATTGATGGTCTGGTATGGTGTTAGATTTGTAAGATATAGTGGTGATAATTATTACGCAAACTTAAAACTAAAGCTACGAGGGTTCCAAACGCGCCCAGGTCTGAGAAGAGCCCACAACAAACTCAGCCGGAAAGCCGGAAGTAGTAACTTGTACCACGTTAATGAATAAAAGTTAAATGAAAATAAACATTATTTCATTAGGTAACCTAACGTTTGCATATTCTATGGGCTTCATACTTTCGATTGGTATGGAATTTGTAAAATTATTTAAAAAAAAAATTTCATTATTAATTAATCATCCTGGACTGATTTTTTAGGCAACCCATATGCAATATATTTATTGTCATATTAAATTGAATATAAAATACGTTTCAACCATTAACCATCGGTGAAGGTCGTTCTATAGCGGGATCCTATACTACATATTTCAATTTCACACTGGATTCCAAAGTCGATTTCTATTGAATCACTCATTTTAATTCTTGCATAAAGTCCTATATTAATATAGATGTATCGTGCGATATTAAACTTTACTTCTACAATAATAATGAATAATGTTCTTTGGATTGGAAAATAAAAACAGCAAACACCATTCATTGCTCTGTCAGCTCAAAAAGGTTTCAAAAAATGAATTCTTTGGTTCTTACTGGCTAAGATATAAAACATATTTTGGTGTAGCATTTTCGAGCATTTTTGTTATACTGTGTCGCTGACAATATTTTACCATTAATCTTGCGAAATCAATCGATGGCTTATTCAGAATATTGTATTCGGTTTTACCGCGGGTCTTTCAGCTCATGTTTGCTTTGGACCTTTTTCTCCAGTGTAGAGAGAGACCTTTATAAAAAAACAGACATCTGTCGCGATATAATTTTTGTACAAATTCTGCAAAATATTTTAAGATTTTTTAGGGTTCCACAGTGAAACAAGGAACCCTTATAAACGGTCTAGTCCATCTATCCGTCTGTGTATCTCACCCAGCCAATAAACAATAAGAGCTATAAAGTTAAAATTTAGTAGGTTCAATTATGTATTCTGTTCTGAGCATATACATTTACATACGTACAAAGCATTAGTTATACAGTGTCTTTTTAACTGCGACAGTACTTATGGGGAAACTCATAACCATAGGATATACAGGGAAACTGTCTTCAGGATCACGTCTAGTACTTTTTTTGTGAAAACACTTTTAGGAATATTTTTTTCAAAAATTGGGGACCGGCAGGATTCGAAGTTCGAACCCACGTCTTCTGGGATCGCGCCCGACGCTCTGACTGCTAAGCTACGATATAAGTAGCTTTTTGATATAGTACACTAAAACACTAGGTATAAAAATTATAACTATTAATATTTACTGTTATAATTAAAATCCCCAGTAGTAACGAATCAAAGCCAAAGAAAAGTTACGTAGGTACATGATTTATGTGACTTTATAAAGCTAAGTTTACAATGCACATATTGTTAGTGGGTGTGCGCATGTCCAACAGATGTGCGTTCGGGAGGTGTGTACCTCAACAAAGAATGCACATGTCACTAGTGTGTACCCCGGCTTACTATTGGACACCCAATAGTGCAGAGTTAGCATGACTTGCTCTTTGCACGTAGGTATAGAATTCGAATAAAATTATTTATTTTGTACTAGATGATGCCCGCGACTTCGTCCGCGTGGATTAAGTTTTTTAAAAAATCCCGTGGGAACTCTTTGATTTTCCGGGATGAAAAGTAGCCTATTTCCTTCCCCGGGATGCAAGCTATCTCTGCATACCAAATTTCATCGTGAAAAGTTAGCAGACAGACAGACACACTTTCGCATTTATAATAGGTATTAAGTATGGATTATCACTACTGAGCACGGTTCATCTCTCAGAATGAGAAGAGTATTGGCCATAGTCCACCACGCTGGCCAAGTGCGGTTTGGATTCACACACCTTTTGAGAACATTTATGACCAAAACTTTCATGCATGCAAGTTTCTTTGATCTTTTCCTTCACTGTTAAAGCAAATTACTATATTATATTTAATTGTTTATACGCACATAATTCTGAAAAGTTAGAGTTGCGTGCCCGGAATCGAACGCCCAGATCGGATTTTTCTTTTGAGTAATTTGGTATAGGTATCTATTGATTGGGTATTACTAGGTTTGATATTTACTTTAATAAAGGCTATACCCAAAAACAATCTCAATCAAGGAAATTCGTTAATCACAAAGCCAGGGTCAGATCATGCAACAAGGAACACGTACAGTCCACGTCGCACGCGCATGCATGCTGCGCTTTTGTCGCGGCCCCCGTTTCTACTGCAACATGAGTTATGTGCCTTTCGATGCCAAAGTTATACAGGGTGCTCTAGCAAAACAAAACAATTTTTGAGTTATTGCTATATTATGGGCTGCTAATAGTACCTAAGTAGCAACTGCAAGTAAGTAACGAGCTCGGACGAAGTCGCCGGTATCGTCTAGTATTATAATAAAATTATCAAAAACTTAAAGACTACTTCCTGTTGACCTAGAATCATGAAATTCAGTAGTACCAATGTCTTATAGCACAAGTAGATAAAGGGAAAAATCCGAAATCTGTGAATTTGTGATTCCATCACAAAAAAACCGGCCAAGTGCGAGTCGGACTCGCACACCGACGACGGTTCCGTATTACAGAAGAAATAAAACGGTAAGGGGGTTTGTGCACTAATCCGTATTCGGTTCGTTTCCGTGATTCTTCGAAGTGGCCGTCATACAAATACATATTCATTCGATTCGTATTTTAACGGATCCGTCAAATTACGGATGAGTGCACAAACGTCCTTTCATATGATACCCCACTTAACATATTTATTATCTTACTTTGAAAATATTAATTATTAGTTCATGCACACATTTTAATTTTTTTTGTGATGTAACCAAAAATTCACGGTTTTCAGATTTTTTCCTTTACTTGTGCTATAAGACCTACCTACTAACCTGCCAAATTTCATGATTCTAGGTCAACAGGAAGTACCCTATAGGTTTTCTTGACAGACACGACAACCAAACAGACAGACAGACAGAGACAGCAAAGTGATCCTATAAGTGTCCCATTTTTCCAAGTGTTATTTATTGTAATTAGGTACGATGGTACGGAGTACGGACCCCTTCGTGTGCGAGCCCGACTCACGTTTGACCGGTTTTTTTCAAATTAAATTTTTCTACACATATTTTATAAAAAGAGTGAGTAATTAAAACAAACGAGAGTAAAAAATTTGCAGAAAAAATATCAGCCTGTATAAAATGCAATGGGTAGCTAATTCAGCACAGTGACACACATACGTGGCTTTACACTAAACCAATAATGGAATAAAATCAATCTATTCCACCCTCTCATACTCACACTATCGAGATTCAATCAATGATTTTCTCGCGTCTATGAACACACACACAGATAAAGCATATTGGAAATATTGGCATTGTAAACATTCATAGGACGTTTGCGAAATATTCCCCTAAAATAAGAAGTGTTTCTCTCTCTTCCTGCAGCATTACATCAAATGAGCCGTGGTAGCGTTAGAGCAGGACGCAAAATCTAGTTTTACAACTTTGTAGAGGGACAATGGCGACGCTATTGTTCAAAGTACCCCAAATTTTTTTAGGTCACATAAAAGTATTATATTCGTTAGGGTCGCTTTCTGGCACTTACTGCATTCGATTCGCAGTCAACCTAGCAGACGGAACATCGTCGCCCACGCAGTTCAGTGATAGTGGTTTTTCCTATGGTGCCAGTGGAAATTTTATTACGAATATGACTTCAGCTACTACAACTAACCGTGCTAGTGATACGTGGAACAATAATGCCCAAGCAAATAGTCAAAGTGCAAGACAAATGCCTTTCGGTTATCAGTATCCAGTGAACCCGAATTTTTATAATTACCATAGCAACTTTTACTCTCAAAACTGTGATCACCCTAGTGAATATTATAATAGGTCTCACGGATCGAATCCTAGTTATAAGATTGTGAAAACGGAACCTGCAAGTTGGCAGAACTATCCTTGTAATTACACGGATGGCAATCAAACTAACATGGACATGATAAATAAGTGGCGAGAAATGAATGTGTATGCGCAGCAACACTATGAAAACTACAGTTATGAACAAGGAAGTAATCCAACAATAAATGGTTCCGGTTCAGATGTCAAAGGTGAGGATGTGCGATCTATTAACTCTCCTAGCCAATGTAGCATACCAGATACTAACTATGGATCTCCACAAAGTGCTTCGAGTGCTATGAAATCACAAGAAGAAGATGATTCCCCTAATCTAAGAGCACTTTTAACCAAAGCTAATATGAAAAGATCGCAATATGGAAAATATGATAAATCCTATACACAAGAAATGATGCAACGCATGACGTATCGCTCTAATGATACAGAAGATTGGACAAAAACTAGTAGCACAGCGGTTGAGACAGAAAGCAATTTATCGCAATTTCACGGTGAATATGAGATCGGCTTAGATGGACATGCGGAAACCAAAATCAAGAATGCTACGGGTGGGGCGCCGAAAGCAAGTGAAGGCGCTACGTCATCGGAAACCTCTGAGAACTGTCAAGCAATGACGAGGGTCGATGCAGGCGGGGACAATGAGGATTACGCTGAGAACAAAATGGCCGCTGTACCAGAAGTACAAGGATTTTATCCGTGGATGAAAAGTATTGGTGGTATGTATAAAATTATGTGAATAATAACGATTTTGGCTTAGCAAGTATGTACTTATAAATTCAGACATAATAATTAATATTTTTATTTTATTCTCATTTCAGGTGAAGACAAAAAAGAAGGATCCAAGAGAACACGGCAGACCTACACAAGATTTCAAACGCTAGAATTGGAAAAGGAGTTCCACTTCAACAAATACTTGTCAAGAAGACGTAGAATAGAAGTTTCTCATGCACTGGGGCTAACTGAGAGGCAAATCAAGATATGGTTTCAGAATCGAAGAATGAAAGCGAAAAAAGATGGAAAACTTTCTACGTCCCCCGATCCATATGGAGCGGAAGACTTGACCGCTACTAAATTACCTAATATCCCAGAGTTCTTAGATCCTAGGCAGCAAATGCCTGGATTTGCTGAATACCCTAGTCTAAATTATCATAATATGCATAATGGACCTATAGCTAATATGGCACATTTAGCAGGAAACATGAACCAAAATTGTGTATTACCTACCTATAGGTATGATGCCAAAAATTTAATGATTAAAAATTAAATACCAGTGTACTATATTAATTATTGTAATACATATTGTATAGTAAGTATAACTTTCAGATGTGTACATTTGTAATATTCAGGATTAACAATGATAAAAGTATAATTTTGCATATCTTAAAATAACTAAATTGTCAAATCAAAATAAAAAAACCATTCACTTTGTGATAATTACTTATTATAAAAAATAGGGTAAATAAATGGTAGGCTAGTTACATAATTATTTTTAATGGATCTATTTTTGCAGTAAATTTCTTATTATAACAGTTTTTTAAAGTATCTTAGTAGGTATATAGAATTCATGTAAATAATAGTCAATAGCTATAATAATTATTAAGCTAATCACACACTGCCACAATCGCGTCTTTCATTTATTGCGGCAGTGTATAATTAACTTAATTCTTAACAGTTCCTCTAGTTTATAATTAGTAAGTAAATACCTGTTACAATGTAACATACTTAAATTGTAAACATATCTTTTACAACAAGACGATTGAGTATGTCATTAAATAATAAGGTTGGCGGTAAGAAGAAGTCTTCTTAATAATATACATTCATCTATTTGTTATCACTTAATAATTAAGGCTGATTATTTATTTTTGTACTTCTCTAGTCAATTTTGAAGGCGCTATTAATAAAGAGGAGTTTGGCATTAAACTGTTTTTAATTTTATTTGCTTACGTTTAAAAAAATATTTTCAAAAATCGATTTCAAATGCCTCAGCAATAAAAATATTAATGAGTTATTTTATGGTTTTCTGTATGTTCATAGGTTTATGAAAAAATTGCAAACATACGTAAATAATTATATATACACAGGGCGAATTTATACGCAATGTCGTTTTTTGAAGTCTGTTGAAAATTAGAAACTTTGGATTCATTTGCAAATACGTTAGTTTCAGTTATTTCAACCTACGAGTACCATGTGTTTTGCCGATGCATTCGTCTATCTATGCGGTCTTCGCTTTTGTGCTCTGCACTCCGCAGCGTAAAAAGGCGCCGTGTGTAATACGCCTAAAGTTAGATACCTATCTCGTAAACTTTTGGTCGGGATACTATGCCAACCAATTGAATACAAATTCGTGTGTTTGACTTGGATCATTTTGTTTCTATAATAATTAAAGAAAATTAAGCTTGGTATAATCGAATATATTAACAAAATGGTCCAACATACGCTTAGTATGGCGATCCTAAAAGTTCGAATATTTTTCAATGCAAATGTTAAACTAAGTAGGTAAGTACTCGTAATACTGGGTATTATCCTTTTTACATTGTATTGTTAACACTAGTAAGTAAGTACATATTTTCAAAGTCAAGTAGCCAAACCCCTAACAGGATTACTAAGCAAGTTTGGTATTACCAGCTTAAATCCAATAACCAGTCAAAATATGTCAAAACTAGCCTTTACAATAAATCTCTAGGGATCGATACGTACCTACCTAGCTATTAAGTGTTGACTCACTGTATTTAACTTTTGAGCCCTTTTCAAAGCCGAAGAAAGGGTTGTGGACGTGCAAATAAAGTTATTGTTACCGGTAAACAACTTCCAAGCTTTATTTTTTAAATAGATGGGTAGGTAGGTACTTTATGCCAAACGCAGCGAAATCAGATGTATTGGAAAGTTAAGTCGTAGACCAAATTATTTTTTTTTTGTACTAAAGCTTATAAGCCTTTAACAATGAAGGAAATCAATGCGAAGAAACCTGCATGCCTAAGAGTTTTCCATAATGTTCTCAAAGGTGTGTAAAGTCTACCAATCCGTACTTGGCCAGTGTTGGCCAGCGTGGTGGACTATGGCCAAACCCATCTCAATCAGAGAGGAGATCCGTGCTCAGTAGTGACCCGGCTATGTGTTGATGTTGATGATGATATGAAAGATATAGAAATACAATAATATTCTTAAAACGTATTGGGCAATAATTCTTGATTTTTATACCTAAGACCTAGGTATTATATTTATTGTAGGTATAGTGAATGATTTACCAGCCGCACCATCATCTGTATTAACTATAATATTAAGGCACTTTTAAATCCAATAGTATGAGTAATGAGCATGAGCTTCGCTTGAGAGAATGAGCTTTGCCTATCTGGAGTTTTATAGGTATATACCTACCTACCTATATTTGCATGTTGGTACAAACGACAATAAAATATCTTTGCAAACGACTTCTGGGTATGCAAAATCTATCGTAGGTATTCCATCTATATCTTATCTATCTTTAGGACCAAATTCCACTGATTGTAAATCTAATTCTTCTTATTATATTGATTCGTTTTTAGTGTTAGACCTTTGCCTATCGAGCAACTTTTATAAAGTTTCTGCTATAACTTAACAGCGACTAACTTCACGTCAAACATTTTAACAAAAGCTCGCTGTTCGACCCTTACGCGTATTGACAATAAAGCTTTTGAGAAAGAGATGTAAATATAATTTTTATGCAGCTAGAAGGAGATACAAAACTGTCATCCCCAAGTTTGTTCGTTGACGCACAAGGGCGCATGCGTTACTACCATTCAACAAAGATGGCTGCCTGTGTTAACTAACCCTGCATTTTGTTTATTTATATTAATTATTCGTGAAATAATATCTGAATATTATAAATAAGACAGTTTATCAAGCAAGTAAGTATATTCTTACTCGTAAGTTACTCATTGTTACCTTATTTAGATTAGAGGTTACCAAGAATTCAAGTACTACCTAAGTAGGAATAAAATTGGCCTTATGTTTGGTTCTATAATAACAACATTATTTTGTTTGAATCAAAGCACTTGTTTTGTTTCTTAATTTAATTGACTGAGAGCATTCTGCTGATAATGATAACTGATAAGCACTGATAAGTGATAATGATAACCTATTTTGTGACTTCAGATTTACGGATTAATTATTGGAATCGATATTTTTGTAAGTAGTATCTAGTACTTACATTATTTATAAAGTTAATTTAAATGTCCTTTATTTTATAATCATAATTAATTAATTGCGAATACACATTATACCTATAGGTGGTACCTACAGCAGTTAGATCACAGTGTATTTACCATTATAATGGTGTGCAATAGTTACATAGCATTTACAATAATTACTTAGGTATATTAATTACAAGAATGACAATGAAAGTAAGTAGGTATGTGCATAAAGATGAACATTTTTCATATTATCATGCGAGTGAAAACAAAGTAGGTAAAAACTTATAAGTACCTACTCGTAGAAAAGTATGAAATATATGTATGTGAAATCAAAAGGAACGCTATTTTTCTTTCCATTGCAGGTTTAAGCTGATTGCTGATAAAGCTGATAAACAGATTTTGACATTTAACAATCAAATTGTGACTGAACAGAATTCGTCAAACGAGTCATTTAAGATTCATGAGTAGGTAATATCGATTCATCTCACATACTTTGTGCGCTGAATCGATATCTAACACTGAGTAGTCCTGTCCTAGATTTACTAGCAAACACTGAGAGTTGAATCGCATTAATAAAGATTCATCAAAAAAGAATAATATTTTTTTCATATGGCTACAAATCAATGCATGTCTACAAAACATTGCATTGTCAACCGTCGTCGTGACGATTTATCATACATACTTTTTAACGTAGGCATTCGTTATATTTCACGATTCGTGAGCTTGTGAATACGATCATAGGGTTTATGTAGCACTCAAAAAATATAAAAACAAATCATGTTATATCACAGTCCGGAGTACACACACTACGGGTATATAGTCCACAGAAAATGACTCCTCACGCGATATTTTAACTCGATGGGTTAACTGTCATGTCAAAATACGGTTCACCTTCAAAATATGGACTAAAATAATTGTACTTTTGACATGAAATTTGACACAAAAGTTACAATGGTCGGTTCGTTTGCCGCATTGAGTGCGTGCGTATCTAATATGCGATCAGCATTAGACATTATTTAGAAGTTTCTAGATTTCATATCCAAAACAAGAATTAACTTTTTCTCCCACTGCGTTATACAAACTTTACAAATAGCTTATACTAATACTTGCATATAGGTAGATATTTTAATTCAAATCAGAGCATTGCCCTGTAATGTAATATAGATTAGGGATTTAAGAATTCTTGCTTTACTCATATAATAAGCTATCCGGTGAATAGTCTCTTTGAATGGCGGCGCTAATTAATCCTAACGTCGAACGAGGTGCCGTTGGAACTTGATCAAAAGAAACCTTCTAATGGTTATTTGAATACGGTGTACCTACCTTGGATCGGGTCCTGTTTTAATGCTTTGAATTTCTGAATAATGTACTACCATAACTACCTACCTCTGTATGTACCTGCCTACCTATATAACACTCGGTAGCATACCTAGGTACCTATAGTATCTATGTCAACATGAATAGACCTTCCTAACGCAGTGGCAATCGCGAATCGCGGTGGTCTTATTTAATTGGTCCTGGGTTAGATTTCTTGGCAGTATACGAATTTATAATTTCTAAATTGTCGTTCGTCTGGTCTAGTGGAGGCTTCGGCGGTGGCTATTTATTACCATCCTAAGGGCGTTTGTGCACTCATCCGTATTCGGTTCGTAAGTATCGAGAATTCTTCGAAGTGATAGTCATACAAATACGTACGTTTTGTATTTTTTGACGAAACCGTAATATCACGAATGAGTGCACAAAGACGTACTTACCACCAAGCCATTTAAAATAATAATTAGGCACACATGACACAACTACCTATATTTTCGTATTAGGCAGCGAAGGTAAGTGCCTGCAAGTAGTAAATCTATAAAAAAAACGTATCCTTATTAGTATTATCTATATAAGGCGAACAGATGTTAACTCCTCGGGCTTTGATCTCTGAGCGATCAAAGAGGTCTTATCAATAGCAATAAATATCGTCATAATTACGATAAGTAACAAGGTATTTAGATTCTAAAGTAATTTTATTGAAATACATTATCTACGTGGCAATTAAGTTGATTTAATTTAATGGATACGTACTTACTTAATGAAATTAATTTTCATTAAGTCTTTTTAAAAAGTAGCACTAGCTAATCAAATAGTCAATTAAAACAACATAATATTCAGCATCCATTTTTATCTTCATTGATCCAGTAGTTACATTTATTTAATATCTTTATTTACCTTATTAAATAGATTAGCCTATAATTAACAATTTACGAAATCTAATTTCATATTTAGGTATTTAATAGTCAAAATTCTACTAGGTATCCAAATTAACTCAATAATAAATTCAATGATTCACGGTGACAAACCGACTCTTTTTACCACATCTATAATACTAATCTAAATCTTTTAATTGTGCTGAATGGTCGTTTATAAAATAACATGCAATCAAATTTAACAGTTAATTTTAGTTTAGTAGCAAATCTTTTATTTAATGCTAATAATAAAAGAATTTTTCGTCCATCGGATAGGTACTTAGGTAGGTACATCATGTTACAGAAACATCAGAGTCCATACAAAAAGGGTCCGACAAAAGAATCTGCAGGACGCATTGTGCGTCGATCATTTATCAGGAACGCTCCACCGCTCGTTCGAAAGCAGATCGCCTGATCAATAATGAACCTAGAGAGATTGGATAACATGAGTAATTAAAATTTTCACCGACTTTACTGAGGGGGGGCAAAAACCCCTACTAATTCTTTGAGGAAATAGTACCTAAGTACATCCATATCCATGCTACCATACTAATATTATAAATGCGAAAATGTGTCTGTCTGTCCGTCTGCTAGCTTTTTACGGCCCAACAGTTTGACCGATTTTGATGAAATTTGGTAGGTACAGAGTGAGCCTACATCCCGGGGAAGGACAGGCTACTTTTTATCCCGTACATTTAAAACGGAGCAACGGATCAATGTGTTTTTTGCATGGATATAAGTAATATAGGTAGTTAAAACCCTGGAGCGTGACATAGGCCACTTTTTATCCCGGAAAATCAAAGATTTCCCAAAGGTTTTAAAAAACTTAATATAGTATATCCACGCGGACGAAGTCACGAGCATCGACTAGTCAGATATAAATTCCGAAAAGAAAATTCTGTAGGAAGTATTTATTAACATTTCAATGGTTTGCATCTTAGAATAGCTTCGCGTATAGAACTTAATTAAATTGACTGTTACAAAAATAGTTTTAGAACCTCTTATCCCATTACTCGTTTCTATGTTTCAGGTCAAGTTACTATCGATTTGGAAGCATTACAGAACCTGTCAGTCACAGTACAGATCAAAACATAACGTCATTTACCTGGGCATAACGTAACACGACGTAGGTAGCCCAAGAAACAGGTCCCAAGTTCGCCAGTTTAACGTGAGCTATAGAGCTAATAGGAATGTGTGATTTTGGTTTATGATTTTGTGTGAACGAAGTTGAGATGGGGGGTCAAGTTGCGGTGGTGCTGGAAGCGTCAATGTCACTTATGTGTTTAACCCGCCGAATGGATGGAGGAAATGATGAATGGAACAGCGCCCGAGCCGTTGCTGAAACGCGGTCGATCTATGAACAACTGCATGGAGTTGCTACAACACCTCATAAATATAATAGTAGTAGCGGATACCCAGCGTGTGCTACTACGCTAAAAACAAACCTTAGGTATGCATTTTGTAGTGGTCTAAACCCATCTTCGCCTTTCTAATGAAATTGTTTTGGGGCACATCGGTTCAGTGGTTTCAAAGTCTGTAACGGACATAGGTAGGTTTTTTTGTGTTTTATAAACTTATTAAGATTATGGAACTCAAAAGACTTAAATTTTGAACATTTTAGTAGAGTTATGGAACACAATATCCGTTAAGATTACCCATAAAAGAATACCTAATGATAAATACCTACTTTTACTTAGGTAATGGAAAATGGGAAATGCGTAACGAAAAATAACCACCGTGATTCCTGTTGGCTTATTTTCAGTGAAATCTATCACACTGGTGCAGTTAGAGGCAATCTAAGCAGACTTGACGTTTAAGAGAACCTGTAAAATGACTTGTTATACAACGGTTACTTTTTTAAGGAAGGAAATCTTTTTCGTGAAACCTTTTAATTATCATTATGTAGATATACATCATTATATAGCATACCTACCTGCCAACTCTGAGAAAAATCGTTGTGTTTATCAAAATTATTCGAATGGGCCGAGTACAAAATCATTTACCAATGGATCTTGTATTCTGACCCCTCAAATAATTTTGATAGATACCTATTTATTAAGTAATACAGTATTTTAATAATTTTAATACTTAATATTGTAAATGCGAAATATTGTCTGTCTAGCTGGCTATTTCACGGCCCATTCATTTAACCAGCTTTGATAAAATTTTGTAACTACAGAGATAACTTGCATCTCGGAGATCATGGACATGGGTTATGGACTTTCTATTCCGGAAAATCAAGGAGTTTCGCATAACATAAATTTTCTATGTACCTACCTACCTACTAATAGAACCAGAACTAATACCTACTTAACATACAACATACTTTTTATTAACTTCGCACATAACTTTAGAACAAGCTACACACACCATCCTTACTGTACCTACTTCAAACATCTTTGTTACCTATTTATTATATTTCTATTGTTTTGGTTTTGATGTAGGTACAATAAAGAATATTTTACTTTTACTTTACTTTACCATCTTGACGCGTCCGAGAGTGAATTCCGAACATAGACTACTTGTTGGCAGGGTAAGTCATAGAGTAATGAATCTCCTTCTAACACTAGTACAGGTAATGGTTGCGGAAGGAATGAGCAGCTCTATACATTCCATGTCTTTAGTCCCGACCCTCCGCGCGCACCAAATTCCAAATTGTTTTTGACTGACAGCTAAATGTAAGTTAGCATTGTTTGAGCGACGCACCGCAGCCTCGCTTACCCGCTCTTTCTATAATAAAATTATTTCTGTTTTAACTTCTACATTACCTACTAACCTATTAGGATATTCCTTTTTTTATAAAGTACTTAGTTACCTTGAATAGACCTTTATTTGTTTCCATATTTGGATCGGTCCAATCATGGCAACTTTTAAAGAAAGTTTTCAATTCATTGAATTCATTGTTTCAGTTAGTTTAGACTGATGGGAGCTTAATGATGAACTGAGAGGTGTTGTACCTTTTAAAAGTTGCATAAAAATGTTGTGTATTAATAGTTTATCATAGGTCGCCTCCATTGGACCACTAGTCAAAGTCGAAGTCCATTGATGGCAACCTAGAGGTCCGATTAAGGCGACCATGGTCCAAAGAAGGCAACTGCTAAAGAAATAATTTTATTGATTTATCTCGAAAAACTGGGATTTATTTTGTTATTCAATACGTTTGTGAATATAAAAAGTTCATTTAAAGTATAACTTGTAAACTGGTTTTATTTTATCTCTCATAGTTTATCAAGTGGCCCAACCTTCCCCTAATATCATTTATTAAATGGTATAACAACATGTATGTATGCCAATTTAATATCAAAGCTACTTGGGTCCCAAGTTCCAACGTCCAAACGACACAGGACTACCTAGTGTGGGTACCATCTAAAAATGTTTGACAAAACTGTTTTGTTAAATAATTTTTTTTCATTTTAAAAACGTCCATCTGAAAAATAGCACGCAATTAGCAGAAGCAACAATGACTAATAAGTATAGTGATTGGCAATCACATTATCTATACAAATCTATTACAAAATGACTATCAAGTAGGTAATGTTTTTCCTAGCTACTATAATAGTAAGGCACGTTTATAATTTATCACAATATTTTAGATATTTAATAAAAATTATTTCATGAGACCTTTCAACTTGTTT
Source organism: Maniola hyperantus (assembly GCF_902806685.2). Classification (NCBI taxonomy): domain Eukaryota; kingdom Metazoa; phylum Arthropoda; class Insecta; order Lepidoptera; family Nymphalidae; genus Maniola; species Maniola hyperantus. Next base: position 5,204,162 of record NC_048545.1, on the reverse strand, counting down.
CAGGTCACAAACAGCTCACTACGAAGAGAGAATATTCTAGCTGGTGGCAAAAATAAACGTTAAGAATAAAAATGCTTGCTTCATTTACCTAGCTACTCCTTACTGATTAACCTTCAACACAGACATATTTTTATTTATTTTATTTATTTTATATCTAATTAGAACGGCAGTGCCACTTACACTAACTAGATGATTAATAATAAATTTAAATACAAATAAAGGTACAAGAAAAAAGACATAAAATACAAAACGATAAAAGATCAAAGAATTTTGATCAATATGTATATTGTACCATGTCTGTGACCTTCAACCACTTTCAATAATCATAATATCTATATTTAGTTTTAATATTTTTAATTTTTAATTATTTTAAGTAGGTACCTTAATAAAATAACTAAGTAAGCAGCAGGTAAGCGGTAGGGCACTAAAAAATAAGAAACGTGGTTGAAGAATCATCATCGTCATCATCGTACTACGCACGGGTCTCTCCTCTGAATGAGAACGCAATAACTCCGAAAAGCTAGAATAGACCACCGCTCACTGGTTGAAAACTTATCGTACATTTACCTAAAGCCTCAATAGCTCAACGGGTAAAAAAGCGGACGGATATCCGAAAGGTCAGTGGTTCAAACCCCACCCGTTGCACTAGTTGGAGGGGAAAGGGGATTATTAATCATGGTTATGGTTAATATTCTTTAAAAAAAATTATCTACTAAATTAAGTTCTGACTGTGTGAAGGTAGGTCCGAGATTTTAGTTTCCTAATTAAAACCGGGGGTTCGGATTTCGGAACTGAAAGGAAGCTGCTCCTGACCGGCCCCGATTGCGGAGTTTGCTTGACCAAGCCAAAGCCCACCCAGGTAACGCTTTGTTGATGATGATGATGAATACAAACCGGTCAAGTGCGAGTCAGACTCACGCACCGAGTGTTCCGTAGGTACTACTTACAGCCGACATTTTTTCGACATTTTGCACGATAGAATTCAAAAACTATGACGCATAAAAATAAATAAAAATCTGTTTTAGAATGAACAGGTAAAGCCCTTTCATATGGTACCCTACTTGGTATAGTACCTAATCTTATTTTGAAAGTAGAAAATACTAATTATTATTTAATAATAGGTAGGTACATTTTAATTTTTTTTTTGTGATGTAACTTGCAATCAAATTCACGGTTTTCGGATTTATTCCTTTACTTGTGCTATAAGACCTAAGTACCTACCTACTTTTCATGATTCTAAGTCAACGGGAAGTAGGTACCCTATAGGTTTTCTTGACAGACACGACGGACAGCGAGACAGGCAGACAGATAACAAAGTGATCCTATAAGGGTTCCTTTTTTCCTTTTGAGGTACGGATCACTAAAAACCGTGTAACTAAATGGATGAAAAATAAATATTGAAAGTATCTAATGGTTAGGTACAGTTTTATTAGATAACATAACATGTTGTCTAGGTATGTTCAGTATTAGACGGGTGTCGAAAGGGCAAGTTCAGTTTGACAAGGGGCGACAGGTTGACTAATGATCCAGCGCCTAGTATTTTTGATGCGACATTGTTTGGAATTAGGAAACTGGTGAAATTTAATTTGGAAAAACACATAACCAACGGTTATTGACACTTTCGAGTAACCTTCGTTGATTTTTGAAAATCATGGCATTAGTTTCTCACTTGGTGGTAAATGATGAGGTATCACTACCTACCCATGTAGGTAGGTATACTAAGTAATATCATAAAGAGTCAAAGTTTGTAAGTTTGTTTGTATTAAGTAATCTCTGAAACTTCTGAATCGATTTTGAAAATTCTTCCTCCGGTAGAAAGCTACATTATTCCTGAGTGATAAGGCTATAGTTTATTTTCAGAAAAATTAGAGATCCCTGCAAAAATTATAATAAGCTACCCTTGCAAAACCGGGGCGGTTCGCTAGTCTTATCATAAATGGAAAAGTGTGTTTTTTGGTTTATCCTTCAATCACCCCACATAGAAGTAAGTACCTAACGGATTGACGTGATTTTTTGCACGGATACAGTTTTAGACCTGGAGAGTGACATAAAGCTATTTAAATTTAAATCTCGAAAAACCAAGAATTCCCATGGGATTTTTGAAAACCTAAATCCACGTGGATTAACTAGTGGGGTCTATGGTCCTATAGGTATAGGTAGTACCTACTATGTATTTTTCTTCGACTACAGACTTACCAGCTTTCGGCAGGTGAGCGCCATCTATGGTACGTGAAGAATTCAGAAAGTTTTCTGATCGTAGTTAGCAAATTTAACACCAGGATTAGGGTGGCGCCACAAGCTGTTATTTCAAGGATGATATTGGCTCCACAGGTGCACACTGTACACTGCACGTGCAACGCGCGACGATTTGGTGAAGGAGTAAAATGAAATAAAATATGTCGAAAAAACTTTTTTTTTTCTTTTTCTAGACATTAAAATCTACCGTAAATGCTGCAACTTTGCCTGGGATTTTCAAGTTTTTTGGTTTGTATCTCTGAACCTATTTTTTTCTATTAATGAGCTTTAGAAGGAAAATAGATCTTAAGTAGGTACCTATATACCTTGCCAGATAGGACCCAAATCTTTTTAATTCATGCATTTTTTTTAAATTACTTACAAGCACTCAGTCATACCTAAGCAAATATATTGTAGGTTAAAGACTCAACTTTGCCTAGAAGGATATCTCAATAAGTAAATAAAATGCAGATCTTTTCACTTTTTTCCGTATGCATGAGACACCGCGCTTATCTCCGGCAGGAGATTTTTTTCACAGCTAATAGGCAATGTTGTAGAGATGGTATTATATTACCAGAAACATTCCATACAAAAATATGGTTACACCAGGGTTGAGCCAAAAAATATGGATTAAAAAAAACTTTTAATCTCTTTTCAAACAATGTTATGAGTAGATATTCTAATCTACTTAGGTACCTACTTGTTTTGAAGACAAAATAAAATTAAACTTTGAATAAAATTAAATAAAATAAAACAAAAACACATTTAATTACAAAGGTGACAGTACAACAGAACGACTGCACCAAAAATTTCTTTTTTTGTGTTCGTTATTATCAGGACAAGGTTTGTATAAAATAACTTTTTTGGAAAATCCACGGGAAAAGACAGTTGCCGTGGATTTTCCACTGCGGCTTTCGGATGCGGATGAAGTCGTGGGCAACAGCTAGTTTTCTACAAAAACTAAAACAAAAACACAATTATTTTTATCGATACCTAGGTATAAAGGAAAAAAGATGCATTTATCTTATAAATAGGTATTGTGTTCTAACCGTTGTATGAATGAGTGTGACAATTACTTACCTAAACTATAGTGGTTACTATGAAGATGGTGGCAACCAAGCGAGATGGCTCGATTGCATTTTGTCTATGAGTGGTAGGTAGGTAGGTACCTACTTACCTATAGCATATTGCACGCAAGTGAGAGTTTTTTACAGTGTTCCTTAATAGGACTGGGTTCTTATTGGGTGCAAGTAGGTACATCATGAGCATTGTTTCTGTGAAACTCGTTAAATAAAAATAGGTACTTTGGTAAATAGGTTTGGTTTAAATTAAACCATGTCATAAGCTCTGATAGCCTAGTGGTTAGGGCGTCCGCCTACTAATCGGAGGTCGGGGGTTCCGTCCCGGGCACGAACCTCTAACTTTACGGAGTTATGTGCGTTTCAAGTAGGTAGGTACCTACCTAATTAAATATCACTTGCTTTAACGGTAAAGGAAAACATCGCGAGGAAACCTGCATGCCTGAGAGTTCTCCATAATGTTCTCAAAGATGTCGAAGTCTACCAATGCGCACTTGACCAGCATGGTAAGTATAGGCTATGGCCAAAAACCCTTTTCACTCTGAGAGGAGACCCGTGGCTCTGTAAGTATGTAGTGAGCCGGCGATGGGTCGATCATGATGATGATGATGAAACAATCTGCAGTCAAAAGTCAACTGATATCCAATAAAAATAAGGGTTGGTTTAGTTAAGTTTTTTGTTAATTTTTGGGGTGGCAAACCTTGTTGGCCCTCGGTGCAAAACCTTGTACCTGTAGGTAGGTAGGTAAGTATGTAATTACCTACCTACCTATCTAAATTATTATTTTAATAGGTAGGTATACCCTGTAAATACCTACCTGATTGATCAAATCACGTAGGTAGGTATTTACCTATTAGAAAAATCTATGTCGATAATTATTATAATTTGTTATTATTCTTTCAAAGTTTTCCGCTATAAAGTTGCGAAGTTCAAACATTCGCACCCCCCTTTCCCCAACTCACCTCGTCCAATCATGTGGCCACGATTCACGCAAAGGGCCGCCTCTACCGGCACTGCAATACGCATGCTTCCGTTGCAGCGCAATGACAATGCACCATCTGTCCTACTCACTCCTATAACAAACTGGACTGTGTGACAAGAATAGAAATAATATTTTCCACCACAATCGCATGCAAATTTTTATTCAATTGCAAATTAAGTGTTGATTTAAGTAATTATGTGTTAGCATGTAAAATTGAGAATATATAGGTAGGTATTCAAATAAGTACATGTACCTATTGCAGGGGTCACGATTGTTGCTTAGAATAATAATAATTCGTATGAGCTGATTTCAGTAATGACTAGGTAGCCTATTTAAGAGGGCTCAGGACGGAGCTTTCTTCATACAAACGTAGGAGGGTAATTACGACATTATTTGATATTGTACGCTCAAAACTAAGTATTATATCGATTTATCTCGTCATTATCTAGGTTTATTGATATATGAAACATCGAAAATAATATTGATTTTAAAGTTACGAGTCTCAAGAGATTCATATTTTAACACTAAATTTATGACAACTTTGGGCGTAAATAAGTAAGATTAGGAGTATGAAAATTCTAAAGAAATTTAACATTAGACATAGTTTATTTATTCATTAGTTGAAATAACTTTACTTTGCAAACATAAACTCAGTAGTTCTTTCTCAAAAATACTTTTCCTAAACCTTTGATTTCGGTGAAAATCATCGTGCCTCTCACCTTTCTCATACAATGTCAAGTGAAAAGCAAATAGGTTTGGTCGAGCGTCCTGCGTCACCTTAATTTAAATAGCTGACTAGGTACATAATTTGATAGAAACAACAATTTTTTTTTTTCAAAAGATCATGAAGTAAAACGAAGAGTAGGTAACGGGCTTTACCTACTACCTACCTATATCTAATGTAGGTAGGTATGTTTTTACGTGGTTTTATAATTAATACATTTACTTAGGTACCTACTTAACTGAGTAAGTAGGGGATGGTTGCTATGATTGGACCACTTCACTTCACGGCTTAAAAATAATTAAACTTTAATCTGACGCGTTTGGAACCCTCGTACCTAAACCTACCTAGCTTTAGTTTTAAGTTCGCGTAAAAATTATCGCTTACAAATCCAACAACCGACAATCAAAAAGTGATTTTTTTATTACCTACCTATTTTGAATAAATTATTTGATTTGATTTGAAACCTTTTCTTTAATAGTTGCCTTCTTTGGACCATGGTCGCCTTGATTGGACCTTTAGGTTGACATCAGTGCACTCCAACAAATTCGACTAATGGTCCAATGGGGGCGACCCATGATAAACTATTATTATCTATTAATTAATAATATTAATTTATCATGGGTTGCCTCCATATTTCCTTTTACAAGTTGCATAAAAATGTTGTGTATAGGTATTATTTTACTTGCTGAAAGCGGAGGCTTGCTGGGCCCATATTATGTAAGTACCTAGGTAAGAATACTTTAACGTTAAAGTTAAAATACTATAATTAATTTAAACTATAAAAACATAATGTATATTACAATCTAATTAATAATTTAAACTAAAACTAAAACCTTAAAAAATATAACATTATAACAAAAATATATTATTAAAAGGAGTCCCTTTAGGCAAGGTTCCGAAGATACTGGCAGCGTTCCCCCTTTGGATAGCTAGGCTAATTCTTTGTCCGAGGTAGCTGCCAGCTCTAAGGTCTACTGTGATATCGACTAACCTTTTTCCTAGGTAAGTAGGTATCTAATTGAAATATCCCATAATTAGGTACAAGTCCAGGTGATTCAAGATAAGTAAAGAGAAATTAGATTTTGAATCTTGGCATCCAAATCTAAACTTAGACACGTTGCAATGATCCGGGTAGGTGCTTAACTACCTATACTATACTAGTTATTTATGTCTCATCTATACCTACCTCCAAGATGAAAAAGTGCAAAATAGGTACGGTGTTTTGTGAATGAGAAATTTCCTTTTAGATCAAAAATCTTAATGGCTGTCCTTCTGTGGGTCCTAAGGATCAATCCTACCGAAGGAAATACGCTCGCTTCGCTTGCGTTTTTATTTGCTACTTCATGATGCCCGCGATTTCATTTGCGTAATTCAGGCTTTTTTAAATCCCGTGAGAATTCTTTGATTGTCCGGGATGAAAAGTAACTTCTGTCTGCTTCCAGGATGCAAGCAACCTTTGTATCTTCTGTCAAAGTTGGTTAAGGGCATGGGTCGTGAAAACAGACTGACGAAAAGACATACCTACAGACGCACTTTCGCATGTATCATATTAGTAATTATGGATTAATTAATTTCAACCTATTTTAAAAAGTATTATCGCTGAGCTCGTTTTAATTTCGCTTTCAAAAACCTTTTTTCTGTCGGCTAAACCAAAAATATTGCACTCGCTACGCTTGCACTCCTGTCTTCTTATAGATTTTCTCATTATGAAATGGGAATATAAAATTTTAGTGATAAGGAACCTCATCAACTCAGGCTACAAATATTTTCATGAGAGGGTTCGATTAAAAAATTTGGCTCTGATAAAGCCCTCCACCGAAATCAACTCCTGGTTACGGCCTTGAGTACCTACCTATTACATAATATTTGTTTTTAAGTTAGGTTTACGAAGAACTCGGTTTATCTTTTAAATCATCCTCCAAATCTGCGCGATCAAAACGACTGCGAAGCGGGAACATCAGCCACGCGGTATCGCTTCCCATGATGCACACCTACGCGATTACTACAGTCGCGTAGGCGTACATGTAGGTTTAGATTCGCGTCGTGGACGCTCCCGCATCTTGTCCCGCATCCCGCGTTCATGACGCGCAGATGTGGCCGTAGCTTTAACGAGACAAGTAGGTAGTAAGAATTTTGACTAACACTTAATGGTATCTTACAAGCAAGTAAATCCCAATAGGTATAAAAAGACCATTTTAATAATAAAATGCCTATGACAAATACAAATGTATAGTAAGAAAAAACCCATTAGAATCTTCAGATTCATCTTAACTCCTATACGACAAAAACCGGCCTATAAGAAAAAACACCATCATAATTAAATACCAATAAACGATTTTAAAATCAACAAATAACTTCTCTCTCTAACTTATTGGATTGGAAAAGGAGGTGTTTACCACCCCAGGTCATAAATTTCGACTTCCAAGCCAAGTCGCCGTTTGAGTTATGTGTAGAAACATGTGCGTGTTTGTCATGAGGTTTATTAAGTTGTAATAAATTTTATGCCCAGGGGACTGAGGTGTCTAGGGGCTGAGGTGAGACGTAACTTTATGTTTTCTTGCTTGGACAGTTATTTATAGAGTTTTTTTCATTCGATCATGTATTTATTAGATAGGCATCTCAGTTCCTATGGGGGTAAATTCTTGAAATGCTGCTCAAAGAATGTTGAAAATATCAAGACCTCTGTAGGTATACCTAACATAAACTCCTAGTTCATAATATCACAGGAGCAACTTTGGTAGATATGGACTTACACTGGTGGAGCATTTTTGTTTTGTTTTTGGGGTACAAGACTTGCCGAAGAAATCAAAACTATGTAGGTATACCTAGATACATCTTAGAACCGCGGTCTTCACATTTTGCAAACGAATTTCCACTTGAGTCCCCGTCTATGTCGAGTGGCGTTTCAGATTTCAGCCCGCTTTCTTACCATTTACCTTTTTTTAAGAATATTTTATATACCTACTTAACTGAACCCTCTAATTCTTGAATGAGAATAATAGATAGATACCTAATATTGAAAAACCCAAGTGACACCTTGTAAAAAATCACTAAAACTAGAAGTTTTTACCTATTGAAAAAGTTCTGCCTAGTAGAGTAGGCAAGGAGGTTTATCACGGTGAATCCTATGTATAGTCCCTACTTGCTAACTTCAATCAGATCTCGTAGTAAGTAGTAGAAAATATGTAGGGACGTAGCGCAAAGGAAACTTATGAAAAAATCAGTGGAGATGGCAACGGTTGAAGGAGGCCTTTCTTTGCCAAAGGGCATAAGAGCCTAGCGGTCTCGACAGTAATGAGAATAACGACGACCGTGTCCGCGGTCTACGGGCTACGGCTCGTACCTACCTACTTTGTAAGGTGCACTCTACACCACATTTTTTACTTTTTTTAAAAGAATATTCCTCGTGTTAATCATAACTAATATTCCCCTTTCCTCTCCAACTAAGCGTAAAGCTTGTGCTAAGAGTAGGTAGGTACGATAATATAGTTCAACGGGTGGGGTTTGAACCGCCGACCTTTCGGAATTCACCGTTGCGCTATCGAGGCTCTATGGGATATAAATTATATTATAGTCCAGTCAAAATAGATTACAATAATTCGCATAGGGCTAAAAAGGTACGAATGTTGAGAACACCAATATCTATAAATGAATTGTGAAAAGTCCCCGACGATCCCCTAATTTGGAAAAAAAATAAGGTCAAAGTTCACAAAAATGGATTTTCGCATTTTCAAAAATTAAAGTCGTCGAGGGTAACAGGTGGAAGGAATTTAGAATACATAATATCTACATAAAATTATAAATATGTACCTAACAATAATTAATTAAATTATTATTAAAATTATTAATTTAAATAAGTACAACCAAAATGACTAAGCATTCTTTCGAACCCTGCTGTTTTCCTATTGAATTTCGTTACAAAAATAAAACACAATTTAGTGTAGCTTTTACCATCAAGCTTATGACTCTTGGAGCGCTTATAAGTCAGTAGCTTGTTATTAATTTAAATCATCAGTCAGTAGTGTAGAATGGTAATTAACACATAATTATGATCATTTTCAACTGTAGGGAGTATGAGATGAACGTTTGTCATTAGACGCTCGGAGTGGCACTGCGAAACAAGTTTGAAATATTGAATTGAAAGTGTGTCATATAAAAAAGGTAGGTATTGATATATGACCTTTTAAATATATTTCAATTCAAGTAGCTTTTACTCAATATGGTTTTTCTCAAGCTATTTAAACTTCGGTGTGTTCAACCAAATCTGCTAAGAATTCAAAATGTTGCCTCTACAGACCAGGGTAAAAAATCTGTCTGCCACTAAGTAGGTAGTAGACCCGTAAGTAGGTAGACCCGTCGATTAAGTTTAATTTAGAGAAGTCGTGCACCCGAATTATTCAGAGTTTATATACCTAACGCTTTAAACTAGGTAAGTAAGTAAATCTATTATATATTCTGTGACTAAACTAACTTGAAAGAATGGCACACGCAAACTAAATTGATTATTTGGTAACGTGAACATAGACATGACATAAGCACATTATTTAGGTAGGCTTCGAACCGTAAGTAGTTGCTAACCACGAGCTTGAATCTCGATTGCAAAGCTAATTTATTAAGGGCGATGGAGATCAGCTCAGGGTATTTATTATCTACAGTTTATAAGATCAAAACAGCACAACGAATTGCTATAAGTATAAGCTGAAGTGGCAATGCGCGAGGCAGGTACCTAGCTTTTTTATTTCTATAAATAGCGAGCAGACGAGCATGCGGGTCACGTGACAGGTTAAGTGATTATCGCCACCCATGAACATTTGCAGCACCAAAGGAACTGCCAATGCATTCCTGGCTTTTCAGGAATTTGTTAATAGAATGATCCCATGTTTAAACCTAATGGGAACACCGCCGAAGAGAGTTGGTTGCACATTTTGCATGTGCTTGGTAAAAAATTGACACAACGACGGGCGATCGAAGTACTAGACATCCAGGTGGTGAGGGCGAAATAAGATTCAGTGATCGAAATCACGATATGAGTTCATATTTGTATGCAGTGAGTCAAAAACGTCCAGATTAAAAGAAAAATATTTTCATCAGAATAGAATAGAATAGAATACTTAATTCTTTATTTGCATAATGTGGTACATAAGATGTTAAATCTAAGAAACAGTCCAGCATATTAGCCATGTTGGCGTAAAAATATAGTTAACAGTTTAGATTATTGAGTGTGACTAAATATTGGACTAGAAGTGTACGGGAAGGTTGCTATGATTGGACCACACAACAACTATTAAAACAAAAATATTATAGGTTTTCGAGATAAACCGATAAAACTGTTTCGTTAACAGTTAGGTACTTTTTTTGTGGTCGCCTTGACTGGACTGGACCTTGAAAGTTGCCAACAATGGACTTCGACAAATTTGACTGGTGGTCTAAAGAAAGTGACCCATAAACTATTATAATTAATAGTAAGTACACAACATTTTTAGGCAACTTTTAAAAGGTACAATTCTCAATTCAGCGTGTTTATCTTGTTTTTATAAAAGAGATGGTCACATAAAAATGTTGGTTCCAACTTCTCATTCATGATGCAGCAGGGGTATTAGGTATTCCTAAGCTAAGGCTTGGAATTTCATGAACTCTAGACAGTGAATTGATGTTGTAAATAGCAAATATAAATACTCCACAAGTTCTAACTTCTACCAAGTTCTTCATTAAACTCAGAGTCTCAACTTCTCAAACCTGATGCTGCAGGATACTTCACCACTACGTCATGTGGATGCACGAACTGTTTATTGAAAGTATAAAGAACAAACTTTGTCATTCATTAAGTTCCTAGTCCCAACTGAAACAACAAAAAATAAATGAAACTTTCATTATAAGTTGCCATGATTGGACCGGTCCAAAGGTGGAAACAAATAATGGTCCATTCAAGGCACAGGAAGTCAGGGGACAGCACTAGTGATACAAAGACATGGTTTGTGGAAACCACATCTACGTTTCTAGGCTGAACAGTTTATCAGCTTGTCAGTTGGTTGAGATCTTACTAAATACATAATATTATCACTAGTTGTAGCCCCCAACTTCTTCAACATCAAAGGTCTAATCTCTGTCAACGTGGAATTTGTACCTAAATATTGTTTTCCCGTGGAACTGAAATACTTTTCCGAGATAAAGTTGAATTCCATTTATTTCTGTGTCAAAATCGTCACGAACGGTGCAACGGTTAATCCGTGAAATGATAATAATCAGAAAACAGGGAGACAGACCACCATCAACCCATTACCAACCCAGTAAGTACCTACTGAGCATGGGTTTCCTTTTAATATGAAAAGAGTTTAGGCACATAGCCCAACACGTTCGTCAAGTGCGAATTGACAGCTACTTCACAGTTCACTCACCTTTGAAAACATTGTGGAGAATTACCAGGCATGATGCAGGTTTCCTTGAAATATTTTTCTTCGCCGTTAAAGCAAATGATATATTTTAATAGTCTAAAAGACACTATAGTTATGAAAATTAGAGGTGCGTGTCAGGGTCGAACACCGGGCCACCGATTAAAAAATTATGGATAAGGCTAACTGTCGACCGTAAAGATGTATGCTGCAGTACGCTAAAAGCGGAAAGTTTTTGACCAATGTGTTTACTCCTTGTGACGTAATATGGCGCAGAGACGTGGATCCTCCGAAAATGTAATCTACACCAGCACCAAGTTACACAGAGGGTGATGAAAAGAGCAAGTTAAATTAAGTTTTTAGATAGATCTTAGATAGGGTCCCTAACTCCCTAATCTGGAGATAAGGACGAGAACATTCTTACATCGCTCAAAGAGTGACGGCCCTTAAGAAGTGGATGTACCTATGTAGTTGTATGTAAGTGCGCAAATTATAACGATTACATCTTCATACTGATTAAGAAACCGACCAAACTATCGGCCGATAAAAAGTTTGTGGTCTGCGGGGACTCTTAGTCCTGCTGTGGACTGCAGCAAGCTGTAAATGTTGATGGTAATAATGGATAATACGAATAAGTGGATATGGATGTTAGCACTGCCTAAAATATCAATAGATATCTACTTATTTATCTATAGATAGGTACCTAATCAATTTACGAATGAGAATATTTGATTGTAGAGCTACTTTTAATACTACTGCATAATCCTTCATATTGTCTTTAGGGTGCATAAAAATAGGAATTTGTTCGTGTTATTTATTCTGAGTAGCGGTTGGCAATTTTTATGCTTCTCTCCTGTCATGTTCCGTCACTGATGCATGGAGTGTGTCCGTCCGTTTGGACTTAGATTAAACTTTTGTTGGACGTTTTAATACAGTTTTAATGGATTCGCCTTTTAAATTGTTATGCAAAGGTGTATTTAAGTGTCCCTTATTTTTAGCTTTGGTCTTATATTCAAAGAGAGAGGTATAAATAAAAAATAATAATAATTATGTAGAATTGTAGAAGGTACCTAGATATTATAATATGCCTGTTAATGATTTTGTTGTTGACCACCTGTTTTGAATAAGTAAATTTAATACTAAGTACACTTGCAAAAAGGTACCTACTTATCTTACAGTATTTTAATAAAATCTACTATACATATAAATATCTTACTTACCAACAAAAAAATTGTATCCTCTTAGGTACCGAATAGGAATACCTAGTTAGGTATCTACTTTTTTCTAATTTCATAAAAAAGTTTTCAATAATATGACGAGTAGGTAGGTACCTACCTACCTACCTACTTTGTTGGCACTTCAAGTCATCCTGTGTTTTTAAATAACAGTTTTGAATACCTACATCAAAATGAACTACCAAATTCATCAAATCGCATAATCTCGATCACAGAACAGACTGCCAACAGAAGTGAAAACGTTTTAAAACTATGAAATAAGTAACAAAGATTTTTTCTGATTTTCATATTGATTGTAACTATTACTTTAGTTTTTATACATCTATCGGCATTCCTAGCGCTTTTGAACATGAGCATGTCGGTGACGCGACCTTGGAGTTTGTACCCATCTCAAAATCCCAAAATCGCCCAATGCCCTAAATAGTTTTCACTTTAATAAAAATTAAACCAATAACACTGCTACCAAACTATAACAGACTATTCAGTATAGAAACGCTGTAATTACGTAGCTCATAAGCGGAGCGGGAGCGGTAGCGGGCACGTGTCCAGGTGCGCCCCGCCCCACCCCGCCCGCTTCGCTCGCCTCACCTCGAAACGCTGCACTCGACGCCCGATCGCCGGGAAATCATCAACGGTTTTCCGCCGCGCGAGCACGTACGTCGCGTCGTACAAGTTTCGGAACGACGTTGATCTCGTCCGTCTTGCGTCTTTGAACACGATTTTTAAAAAAGTTTCTCAATCTGTGTGCAGTGAACATTAAGAATTTATTTGTTTTGTGGGATGTTTGTGATTTTTGTGTTTCTCAAAAGTTTTGTTGACACTTATACTTATTGGAGTAAGTATTTTTCTTTTCGCGCTTCCTAATCGTATTTACGCAAAAATAAAATAAAATCCTGCCCTATACCTACTTACTTAATTATATTCTCTGACACTCAAGGGAGATTTTTATCACTGTAATAAGCAAAAAATAAAAGACAATGTACAAAAATAAGCTTGACTAAAAAAAGCCTTCCGAGTTCTGACCTAACCTTGAAGCAATTTACGCACTTACGAGAAAATATTCCTCATACCTACTTATTTGTTGAAAAAAATATAAACATTTCATACTAATGTTTTACTGTTAAAAGATCCTATGAACCTACCTTGATCTAGTTAGGTAGGTATAGTTTCTTGTGTGTATACATATTATTTCCACGTCAAAATAAAACGTTTTATTCTATTACGACATTATAGGAAGTATTAGGTATTATTAGCCTGTATAATAGACACTTCTAATAGAATCAAAGCGTGACGGAGTTAATCTTCTGAGATGCAGTGGATTTGAATGTCCATTTCGAGAGCTTAAAAGTTTATGATAGTCCAAGAGCTTTTCGTATCAAAGAGAGGTGTGATACTTTACAATTAGTTTTAATAGTTCTTTAGCAAAATGAGTTAATAGGTGTTATTTATAAACAACTAGCTGATGCCCGCGACTTCGTACGCGTGGATTTAGGTTTTTAAAATCCCGTGGGAACTCTTTGATTTTTCGGGATAAAAAGTAGCCTATATGTCCTTCCCCGGGATGCAAGCTATCTCTGTAATAAATTTCGTCAAAATCGGTTGAACGGATGGGCCGTGAAAAGCTAGCAGAAAGACAGACAGACACACTTTCGCTTAAGTATAATACTTTTACTACTAGGTACTTTTACTTAGGTATAATATTAGTATGGATTTTCACTGTTTAACTTAATGAAAACTTGGATTAGGTATTGGTTAACCTTGGTTAAGGTAGTTGTTAGTAGGTAGGTAGTAGGTTTCTTTTCACTGAGGGAATAGGGTAGAAGCTAGCAATTTTAGGTAGGTACCTAGTAGGTACCTATTGTTAAAAAGTAGGCAGGTAGGTACTCTTAAGTACTAAACAGAGACTTTTAACAATAATTGCTCTGAAAATGTTTAAGAAATTAGTAGAATCTATTGTAATAGCTCTAGTACGTATAGGTATTTCATTGAATGTTTACTTAGTTTATTTATCTAAATACATATGTATAAACATTCTGCAAAATTATCACATAATAGGTACATATAGGCTGATATAGCTGGTGATAAGTTATTATTAAGTGACGAATAAGCCTAAACTTTTCTTATGTTTTAATCTTTTAATGCACAGAAAATTATTCTAAGCTGCTTTACTTGTCTGATGAAATATAATGTGGTAAAAATATGATGCTGTTTTCCTTTAATGTTTAGAAATAGGTGCCATTTCAAGTTTTCACAGTATGAAAATAAGATAGACCGTAAAAATTGAATTATGATTGACAAGCTAAGTAATATAATGAAAAATCTACAGTGGCGAGATAGAGACTAATATAACAAATACCTAAATAGGTATCATAGTAAAAATAATAAAAATATTAACTTTAGAAACAAAACTATTATTCCTCAAAACTTCATCAAAGGATGTCGAGGTTAAAGCACGGGGAACAAATAAATAAAACACAAAAAAACATTGAAATCGTTCGGGCCATTTAATGTGGACCGGACGGGAGTGACAAAAATTCTACACTGAAATAAACTAACCACATGTTGTCTGGATGTCACAAGAATAAGGGGATTAGCTACACAGCATTAGATAATGTAGGTATAGGTATATTATTGAAATATAATTTACTTAAAAGAACTGAAAGAAGCAGTTAAAAAGATTTTGCTTTATATACTTAATCTAGATAATGCTAGTTATCTGTGTTATCTTTAAGAGCTTATACATATCATAATATGTAGCGAACGTTTAGCTATAGGTAATTTTAGAAATCACATACTATACCTTTGTATATTGATCGATCATTATCATCATCATATTGGCTCTACATAAGCCTTTGTGGATCCTGGCCTTCTCCACAATTTTAATTTTTTCCTTATTCTTTACTTTTTATTTTTTACTTGTTTGTCTATCTTCTATCTTCTTAGGTCATCTTCCACACATTCCTATTTATATCGTTTTATGTATTAATTAATACTTATCTATTTGTTAATATTATGTAAAGCACTCTCATACAGAAAATTTTGGCATGATATAACTTTTTACTCCTTCAGTATTATGTTCAGAGTAGATATAATATAAGAGATCTTTAAGCATAGTCTAGGAATGTTGACTAGTATTTAATTATTAATTTCAAGGGATGTATACCTATTAGAGATGCAGGAAGGGAATTGTAATGACTTTTACCATTATTCATAAACTCCTATCAAGTAAATATTTCAAAACAATAATTTTACAATAAGTACTAATGTGTGTTTAATGGGCTTAATTATTTCATTTACAATTTTGGCACAAAATAAAATAATCAAATTGAATTGCTTCAGGAACGTATCAAATAATGGATGGTATCAATTTATTATAGAGCTCAGCTTGCTGTATCAAAAATTATCCAACAAATCCCATAAATCTGCGATAAAAACAACTTTTCAGTGCGAAAACAGAAATTATGCAGCGTGAAAAATCGTCTGAATGCACAAAATTGCGACGAAATTCACACATTTGTCATTCGTTTCGCATACGACAAATAATTCGGATACACAATGACTGCTAATTTGCTCATAAAGATGTATGCACCGCGCCTCGTACATAAATCCGGCGAAGTCAGATTCGGCCTACCGCTTACACCCATAAACCTCTGTGGACACTTTTATAGCCCGACCACGTGTACGCTGAGATTTTTTCCTCACTTGACATGTGCACTCCGGTTTAGAATGTCGTGTATTAATTTATTGTTTTGTAATAGACCCCCTGTTGAAACTATTGTGACTAATTGTGCAACATTTTTGATAATGCATTTTGTCTACTGTTCATAATTACCGACGGACTTTCGTTTTCTAGAGAAAATTGGCAGTGAGCGGAGAATGGCAATAGAATTGAAAACTTAAAACTATGAAATAAGTATTCGATTTTCAAATCTGTAGGTAGCATACAAAATTAAAATTGTATAATTTGTTAATTAAAGTCATTACCATTCGTTTAGTTTTTACACTCATCGGCACTCCAAGCACTATTAACATTAGCATGTCGGTGACACGACGTTAAGCTTTTACCTATCCCGAAAAGAAATTTTTGCTTCAAATATCAACAGCGCTTACTTGTTAATACTTAGACGACGACGATGATGATGATGGATTCCTTTTATTTTATCGTGGAATTCAGGGCTGAAGTAGAACTTGTTTACCGTGTCCCTATCTTTGGCTGCTGCCTTGACATGGTTTTTTAAGGTCTCCTTAGCTTCAAAGGACCTCCTCCAGGTGTTAGTTGGTCGACCAGCTCTCCTTCGACCGCCATATACCTACTCAGATAAATACTAAGATACTTGTACCTAATTTAATTAATTGATACATCCTACTATTGATCGTACTTCGTATCTACTATCAGCTGTCTCGTGATTTTAATTTTCCAATTGACATGGATCACGGTTACAGTATTAGTTATTACAATCTGGTTTTTAGTTCTGATACACGATCCGTATAAAACACATTCGTCACCAGTAACAAGGCGTCCTACTTGACCAACTAATGTGTTTCATTCTATCACAGGTCCATCAATCAAGCCCCACTCTACGAGGACAATTGAGACAGGCCGCGAACATCTGTAGCACTTAACATGTCCAACTAGACTATTCAATGTCCATCTAAGAATGACAATCCCGGAGTAAACTTCAGAACAGAGGTAGAAATAAATCTGTTATCAATGAACGACCTAAATTACAACGCAGGAATGAGTTCCTACCAATTCGTGAACTCCCTGGCGTCCTGCTATGGGAACCAAGTTCCTGGACGCACGGGTACGCCTGTTGAACAGTCAGGGCATCCTGGATTACCAACGCCTGGAGCGGACTATTACAATCCAAATGCCAGCGCATCATATCCAAACACTTGTTATTCACCACCCCAAGTTGGCCACCATTACCCTCAACATCCATATGCGACACCAGCAGCCGGGGCTCATATGCAGCCGCAAACAATGATTGATTACACACAGCTACATCCACAAAGATTGGGTACGACAGCGAGCCATGTGCACCAACATTCAAATCCGAGCCCTGGAGCACTGTCTCCGAATCTTATGTCGACGCCACCAAGTCAGGCTACGAGTGCTAGTTGTAAATTCGCCGACTCAACCTCCACAACAGGAATAGCATCACCACAGGACCTTTCTACATCATCAGGCCCTGGTAGAACATCACCAGGTTTTGGAAATGTTGGCAATACAGCTGGCACTACGAGTACTAAGCTTGGTTTGACTACACCAATTGCTTCCCCGGTGGAGCACAAAGCGAACATAAACCAAAATATCTCGAGCCCTGCATCTAGTACATCTAGCAATGAAAGCAATGAAGCAAACAACTCTAGTACAAGTAATACAAAGAACGCAAAATCTTCTGGCAGTACGCAAGCGAATCCTCCGCAGATTTACCCTTGGATGAAACGAGTTCACCTAGGCCAAAGTGAGTAATAATTTTAGTAATTTTAATTCTTATCGGTATAATCAATTACTGCTGAGTAGGTGTCAAGTTGATAGCACCTACAATCTACATCTCCAAAAATTATATTGATAAAATATAAAAGTTAGTTTCACACTTTTTATGAGTGGCGTGAAATCGTAAATGGGTCTGTGCTTCCTTTTCGAATTGACATGACCACGCCTTCATTAAACCAACATTTCCTTCTAACAAGAAACTATTCATCAATTAGATGCCAAAGTGGAGACAAAATAAATTATATATCTATCTGTTTATAAAACATTAGTATGCATTAATGTTGGATCAATATGGCGGTCTGATGGATGATGTCCATAATAAGGCATAATGGTTTCGTTGGCGGGCGCTTACAACTAAACAGCCGAAGATTTTTTTTGATGGGGAAAGCGCATCGTCACTGTGACGTGTGATTTTACGGGTCCTTCTGGTATTAAGCATGAATTAGATTATTTGATTTTAATCTCTTTTAAATTTAATCTTACTCGTTTAATATTTTAAACAAGCTGACCGAGCCCGGTTTCGCTCGGTGGAATTTTTGATAATCCTTTCTATAGGTACGTCATTGAGAAAATCTACTTGTAAAATTTCAAGATTCTATAGATGCAGCGGTTTACTATGCTGAGCGTTAATATTTAGTCAGTTTGATTATTCTTTTAACATAGGCCACAGACCACTTGTTGAAATAAACAGGCCTAAAAAAAGTTTTTTTTTAATTTGTAATAACTATAAAAACAAACAGTTTGAATTAAATTAATGTAGATTGTAGGATATTGCGAAATACGGTTTTAGGTCACGCGACAGAATTAATGGCTTAATTCACGTTTCTGAATATAAGCACTAAATAAACTAATATTAATTTACTACGTAATGAACATGGTAGTTAGATAGTTCTATAATAATATATTAGGTACCTAGGTCGTGATATTTAAGTAAACATCCATTATTACTTGCAAATATGTTATTTTAATTTTTTTTTAATTGATATAACGTCGCGCAATAGGTTGGCTAGGCAACATTAGTCCATAAGTATAGATAAGTACATAGGAATCGAACTTTGCCATTGAATTTGCTGTAATTTTTACTTACAAATAATTTTTATGTTGTTTTTTGTAGACAAGTTTTTTTCACAACGAAACACTATCTTTTTACATGGAAGCAGAAATGAACCTCCCTGACGACCTCCCTGGCACAGTGGTAAGCGCTATGGTCTTATTAGTGGGAGGTCCCGGGTTCGATTCCTGGCAGGGATTTGGAATTTTATAATTTCTAAATTTCTGGTCTGGTCTGGTGGGAGGCTTCGGCCGTGGCTAGTTACCATCCTACCGGCAAGGCCGCCAAACGATTTAGCGTTCCGGTACGATGCCGTGTAGAAACCAAAGGGGCATGGGTTTATTAACAACTGCCATACCCCTTGCAGGTTAGCCCGCTTCCATCTTAGACTGCATCGTCACTTACCACCAGGTGAGACTGCAGTCAAGGACTCACTTGTATTTGAATTAAAAAAAAACCTAATACATTTCCTAATCGCTTACAGTTCTCAAAGAATAGTTTTGTAGATTCTACTAAGATTTTCAAAAGGATTTATTATAATGGCACTGAATCGTCACCTTGCAACCTCTCCACATGTTCTGTGCCATACGCATTTTAGTCCAATTTAATGTAGACGTCTCAAGATAAAGACAACAAGCACAGATGTTAGCGGTTCCTGGTATTATAATATTGGTTTCTCATAATCTCACCGACCTTGCCAAGGTTTCCACTAATTGAGATTTAATAAATTATACCAAGTACTTATTTCATAATGAATACAGATTTAAACCTCAACAGGTTGGTAGAGTTATAATTTTGAAAAATACTTGGGCTTCAAACTGTTTATTTAAATTCATGCTCTCTAGATTTTTTAATGGCATTCGAATTGGTCCACATCTGGATATAGGGATTTCCACAATCCACGGATTTGTGCACCAGCCACCACCTTGTGAAGGGTCAATAAAATATAATCAACTAGATGATGCCCGCGACTTCGTCCGCGTGGATTTAGGTTTTTGAAAATCCCGTGGGAACTCTTTAATTTTTCGGGATAAAAAGTAGCCTATGTCCTTCCCCGGGATGCAAGCTATCTCTGTATCAAATTTCGTCAAAATCGGTTGAACGGTTGAGCCGTGAAGAGCTAGCAGACAGACAGAAAGACACACTTTCGCATTTATAATATTTGTATGGATATGGATTTGTATTGGATAGTTTGACTTATTTGATTTTTGTTTTACAGAGTCTAAGAGTAGAGATTAGAGTTAAAATTTGAGTAGTATTATTAGTTCAATGATAATAAAAGCAAAATTAACCACTCAATGTACCTACCTAATTAAAATGTGTGAAACAGGTTTCGTGAAAAAACGCTTTTAATGAGGTCTAGAAAAGATTTTTATCAAATACACCTTCGCTCGACATTATTTGACATTCATTCTCTCAAAGGTTAAAAGTTTTTTAAACTTATATTTTATTTTACTTTAGATAAAAGCTAAAATATACGCTATCACCGCTTAGGTCTTGGCCCAGTTATTGGCTTTACCATACCTACACAAATAACGCAAAACGACCTAACCCACAAGCTTTCAGCTTGTATTAGGCAACTTCTCAACGAGCTCTCAGGAAAAGAATAATACAGACAGTAGGCATATGTATCGGTCGGCCTATCATACAAAATGAAGAAAAAAAACAAAGTCAAAAACTATTAAAAACCATAACAAAAATTGATTTGGAAGTGGATAATATATTCTGATAGTGTTTATTAAAGAGTTTTGCATGCAAATAAGGTTATACTTAGGTCGCAATTTCATGTTTGAGAGCAATAACTCAATTTGGAGCAGAAGTATTCGTGCTGACTGTAGACTTTATATTTCACTAGCTCTTATAGGTAGGTTCTTATTATGAATGAATATAAAAATATTATGGAATGGTAATCTTCTAAATATACAAAAGGAAAAGGTGACTGACTGACTGACTCACTGATCTCTCAACGCACAGCTCAAACTACTGGACGGATCGGGCTGAAATTTGGCATGCAGATAGCTATTAAGTATCACGTAGGCATCCGCTAAGAAAGAATTTTTGAAAATTCAATCCGTAAGGGGGTGAAAAAGGGGTTTGATATATGTGTAGTGCACGTAAACGAAGTCGCGGGCATAAGCTAGTATTATTATAACGGTATTAAAATATTCGATTGTTTTAACAAAAAAATATATTTTGAATAGATAGTAGACGCAGATGCTGATCTATCAGAAATACCTACGTATAGTTAAATGCCGTTATAATATTGTTCACTAGTGATCGCCCGCGGCTTGTTCGGTGAAAATATTATAAGTCCTCGT
Organism: Maniola hyperantus; assembly: GCF_902806685.2. Taxonomy (NCBI): domain Eukaryota; kingdom Metazoa; phylum Arthropoda; class Insecta; order Lepidoptera; family Nymphalidae; genus Maniola; species Maniola hyperantus. Next base: position 5,182,649 of record NC_048545.1, on the reverse strand, counting down.
TATTCTCTACTAGCTGATGCCCGCGACTTCGATTGCGTGGAATTAGGTTTTTTAAAAATCCCGTGAGAACTTTTGATTTTTCGGGATAAAAAGTACTTAGCATATATTACTCTGTAGGTCTTTATCTATACCTATGCTAAATATCACGTCAATCCATTGCACCGTTCCAACGTGATTGAAGGACAAACCAACAAACAAACACACTTTCGAATTTATAATATGGGTAGTGATTTAATATCTATACATGGGTATAGTTAAAGACTTTGAGAGTTACATAGGCTACTTTTATCCCGGAAAATCAAAGAGTTCCCACGGGATTTTTAAAAACCTAAATCGACGGAACAAAGTCGCGGGCATCAGCTAGTATAATAATAAGCAGACCTATATTATTATGCTCAAAATTAAACAAATATTACTGTAAGTTTTGACATTAGGTACTTCAGTATTAAATGGACACCCCTAGAGTATATATAGGTACCTACTTATATACTGTAGATGTGCATCTACCTATAGGTACTTGTACTTATAGAGCAGCTTAAGTTAATTGACCATGATTATCCTTTATTTTATCTTTACGGGAAACATTATCTCAGTATATTGCTTAAGTATATACGTGATATTTTGCATATTTTATTGAAATTATAGTCACAAAAATTATAGTCTGCCATAAATGATTCGATTATAATCGATGCAAATTGCGATCGCCATTTTGAAATGGCGAGACTGGGAAAATTACAGTTATAGTGAAGGAGTGGAATTAATGTGCCGCACTAAAATATGCTACCTAATATTATTATTGGTAATTTTATTGCCTGCAATTTATCAAAGTGTGCTTAATAGCTGGTATAGGAAATGTTTCGAAAGAATTAATTAGAATGATAAACACTTAAAGTAAACATTATTAATTCATTAAAAATTAATATGTACCTACCTAAGTATAGCTGCATATTATTTGATAAATGCCTATCGGAAAAGGTAATAAGGATTTTTAGAAGTGGTTAAGACGTCGGCCTTCTTTCCGGGAGGACGGAGGTTCGATTCCAGATACGCACATTAATAACTTTCAGAGTTATGTACATTTTAAGCCATAAGTTATCACTTGCTTTAAACGGTGAAGGAAAACATCGTGAAGAGACTTTCTAGAATTATATTTCGGCTTTGTAGACCTTTGTCTCTGTAAGTCATACTTATGTGACGTTTTGTCGGTCTCAACGACAGAAAACGCTCTACGAAACCGCCATCTCTTTCTAAAGGTCGATGTACAATATTTCCTGCCGGGTACTGTTGTAAGGACTCAAGTAGTAAATTGAAGGTTTAATAAGACGAGTGATAATAAGAAAGGAACTTGAGCTAGGAGGTAGTAAGAAAAATGGATGGCAATATACCTACCTACTTATAGGTAATGTGATAAGTATATGTAGTCAACTACTTTTAATAGGTTTCCAGGTTTCCAGGAATTAAAAAAATAATCAAGTGCGAGTCGGACTCGCACAGGAAGGGTTCCGTACTTATCGTACAAGAAATAACGCTTTATAATTTTTATAATTTTTATGGCGAATATTTTGAAATTTTTAATAGGTATTTTGTTGATAGGTATAGCGGCAATAGAAATACATTTTCTGTGAAAACTTCAGGTCTTTACCTATTGTGGTTCACGAGATACAGCCCACTGCTAGACAGACGGACAGACGGACGGACCTACAGTGGAGTTTTAGTAATAGAGCCCCTTCGGGTACGGAACCCTAAAGATGATTAAAAATAATATTGATTTAAAAAGCCGACTCATCCAATCCCGCAGCAAAAAGTTTAAATTAAAAGGCAACTTATATGCAAAAAATGTTAAACACCCAGACTGGTTGAAATGAACGAAGGGTTAAATAAAATGCTAAAAGTTGAATGGTTAGAAATAAATAAAAAAACTTGGGATAAGCGAGCAGCCCGCGCGTGGTTGGCTGGCATGGCGGCCATGACGTTGCAAAATTTCCTGCGAAACTGGTATCACTGGCACGTATAACGAAGTTATGTGTACTGACTGTGTAACTATATAGAGATCCTCCTTTTTAGAGATCCGTAGTGAAAAAACCGGCCAAGTGCGAGTCAGGCTCGCGCAACGAGAGTTCCGTACTGCAGTCGTATTTTTTCGACATTTTGCACGATAATTCAAAAACTATGATGTATAAAAATATATATAAATCTGTTATAGAATACACAGGTCCTTTCATATGATACCCCACTTGATATAAGTAGTTATCTTACTTCGAAAATTTAAAATACTAATTATTAGTTCATAACCACATTTTTTTTTATGTGTGATGTAACCATAAATTCACGGTTTTTAGATTTTTCCCCGAATGTCAGCTATAATACCTATCTACCTACCAAATTTCATGATTCTAGGTCAACGGGAAGTATCCTGTAGGTTTCTTGACAGACCGACAGACAGACAGAAAGACAGACAACAAAGTGATCCTATAAGGGTTCCGTTTTTCCTTTTGAGGTACGGAACCCTAAAAACGAGCCCTTGTAGTTTCATCTACCGTCTGTATGGTGAAATCCGTCATTTTAAAAATGAACGATAAGAACTGATCCAAATCTAGTAGTTCTGAAAATCTATCGCCGCTGCAGTCGCATATAGGTAGGTATCTATTATCAAAAATTTTAAGATCTTAAACATGAAAAGCGTGAGTAGAAAAACAATCTTTGGCTTAGCCCCTAGAGAGAGAATGATACCTTTTTAAATAGGTATTTTAAAATCACTATGTGGTTTTTAAGTTTTGGAAAATAACTAGGTAGGTACCTACCATCTAAGAATTTATTTTTAGCGAAGTTTGTAAGATAGGATTAGCAACTAGGATGACTAGGTATAGAACTCTATGCGTTTTCTGACACGCATTTGGCAACAATCTTGCCTGAAAAAAGTCTAACACTGCGCTTGGCTTCAAGAAGATTGGTAGATACTAGATACCTATAGTCCATACAAAATGACTCCTCACGTGCCATGCTCTATGTGTCAACTCACAACTGTCATGTCGAAAGTACAGTTCACCTTTAAAATAAGGACTTAAATCGTACTTTTGACATTAAATTTGACACAAAAAGTTAAAATGGCGCGTGAGGAGTTGAATTTTACGTTAGGTATAGGTGCAAAGCGACTAGCTCTCTAATCAACCTTTCTACGAACAAAGCATACCTATTATTTTGTGTTTAGGACGTTACCTAATATTATCTATCGTCATACTTTTAATTATTCAGATTGTTACATCAAAAACTCAGATTAATAAAAATATTATCATTTTGTTTTTACATCTGATTGTGTGTTAAAGTATTTAAAAGTGAGTCTACTTTTAAATGTCTACTAGTAATGTGTTCTACTTGTTCCTAAGTTATTTTGATAGCTGAGAATTATTATAATAGGCTACTTGACAATTTTTTTAAGTTGGTCTTAAATGGTTAATATTTGTCCTATTATATCAAAAAAATTAACACTATATTTTTTTGCGCCCTAAAAAACCGTAAAACTTTAATTTAAAAAAATATTTTTCTTAGACAGGTGAAAACACTGTCGGCCATGTTTGGGCCGATAGATTATCTGTGCTCTGACGTCATGCATTTGTAAACAACAGTATAACCCAGGGTTATGCTGTTGTTTACAAATGCATGACGTCAGAGCACAGATAATCTATCGGCCAAACATGGCCGACAGTGTTTTCACCTGTCTAAGAAAAATATTTTTTTAAATTAAAGTTTTACGGTTTTTAGGGCGCAAAAAAATATAGTGTTAATTTTTTTGATATAATAGGACAAATATTAACCATTTAAGACCAACTTAAAAAAATTGTCAAGTAGCCTATTCACTGAAGTCGGTTCATATTAATTAATGTCAAATTCATTAATAATCTTTAATAATAATTCATTCACTAGGTACTCTGTAGGTAGGCATTTAATTTTAAGGGCCAGGCATAAAATTAAACGTTACTAGGTACTTGTCGTACGCTACCTCTATGATTATACTACATCTGATATAATATCCAATACTTCGATAAATATAATATGAACACTCTTTCATTTTGAAAATTATACCTGCAGTGCTTATGCAGAATTACCGACAAATTAGTTCTAAGGACACTTGAATATTAAACCATTTTGAACCTCATCTCCATAACTTTAAGGTGCACGTTATGATGAATTGCAAAAGTACAGTCGGATCAAAATTCAAGTAAGCCCTTTTACTCCCCAGGGACTTTGCAACTTCAATTATTGATGGCAAGTTTAGCCGCTATAAAATATAAGGGGAAACCCGCTATTTTTCATGGTGTTTACTTTTAAATAGCACGTAGCCTCTGCTTCGTCTGAATTTTATCGAAAACGTGTAATTTATTAGTTTTTTTTTTTTTTAAATTGTCCATATTTAAAGGTAGGTGGTATGTGCAATTTAAATGCACTTGCATATTTTATAATGAGCTTTTATAAAAGCTGGGGCGTGTATGAATTTTTAAACAGGTTTATGTTTAAACACCTACCTACGTGCTGTTTATAATGATCCTTTGTTTAAACTGCGAGGCAATTAAACTTTCATCATCATCATCATCATCATCATGATCAACACATCGCCGGCTCACTACAGAGCACGGGTCTCCTCTCAGCATGAGAAGGGTTTTGGCCATAGCCTACCACGCTGGCCATGTGCGGATTGGTAGACTTCACACACCATTGAGAACATTATGGAGAACTCTCAGGCATGCATTTTTCCTCACGATGTTTTCCTTCACCGTTAAAGCGAGTGATATTTAATTTCTTAAAACGGACATACATACCTAACTCCGAAAAGTTAAAGGCCCAAAATCGAACCCCCGACCTCCGACTAGAAGGCGGACGTCCTAACCACTAGGCTATCACAGCTTCTTACTACTCTACAATCATCAAAATAAATAAGAACTACCAAATAGAAATCCCTATAGTTATTAATGGTTAGAATTTAGATACCTGAGACATAGATTCAAGTTAGATAAACCATAGCTTAGATCTTAATCTTTGAAAGGCATCTTATCGTATCAACCTACTCAAGCCTTGAGCGGGTACAATAGCATTGCTCATACTCGAAGATACTAAAATAAGTGATTGTTTACTGAGTAAATAGTTATATAACTAAAGAGGTACAAATTGTAGGTCAGGGATCAAATTATTTTGGTTTTATCCTATATCAAAGCCTGTACAAATGACTGTCATGTTATTATTATCCATACTAATCCATACTCCGTACTAATATTATAAATGCAAAAGTGTGTCTGTCTGGCTGTCTTGTCTGCTAGCTTTTCACGGCCCATCCATTCAACAGATTTGAGGAAACTTTGTACAGCGATAGCTTGCACCCCGGGGAAGGACAGGCTACTTTTTATCTCGGAAAATCAAAGAGTTCCCACGGGATTTTTATAAACCTAAATCCACGCGGTAGATCTATCTATCTAAAGTCTAAACCAATGGTAGATTCTTTTGACGATTCAAAAGCACTTGTAAAAGTTTATGAGAATAAATCTTTCTGTTTCTATTTCTTGACAACTAACTTCTGCAAAAAAATTTCCGCTGGACACTTAGCTTTAAATTATTGTCTTTTCTACATACATTATTATGTATATCACTATACAGAAATACAGATATGAATTGGTAATGTATATACTTACCACAATACATATTATAGCGCATTCAATTAATGTATACAAGAAATATAATGGCCGCCGCATTCGCGTTTTAATTTCGTTTCAATAACCCATGTCGCCGTGCAGCCACAGACACTGATTAAGTTCCCCATAAGGGTTCACTAATACACGCGTACATTCATAAATACCTATACATGCATCCTTATTCCTTACATTCATATTTCATACATACGTGGTAACTATTGGCAGGGGAGCCCGAGAGAAGATTTTGGGATTTACTCGAGCGCGTCAGATTAAGGACAAGGTAAGTTAATTAGATGCAGAAAAGTGTGCATTTCATTGATCTGACAATTTGAGCGTGACATAAGTAAATGGGAGAGTCACAAACTTTCAAAAATCGGCCATGACTTTTGGTTGCGTCCAAATCGTCAGTTTTTTGAATAAGAGCTACTTGAGGATTCACTTAACATCTCTTCTCAATATCATATAAGCTTTTTTTTTCTTTTTAGCACCTAATCTACACAATCCAGTAGGTCCCCACGGCGCTCGAGTAAATCCCTATTAGCCTCTTGGGCTCCCATACTATATGTGCATGTCTTGCTTTCTCGGAATTAGCATAGGCATCCTAAGTAGGTGCATCGTTTCTGCGAAACCGGTTGCATTTCATGAATTTTGATTACATATTTTGCATCAACACTAATCTACACCTACTTGGTAATATTATAAAATGCGAAAGTGAGTCTGTCTGTCTGTTACCTTTTCACACCCTATATCTTCTAAGTAAACCTATTTTGACATTTGGTGCAGAGGAGCTGGACACTATGTATGTAGATGGACATAGGCTACATTTTATCCCGGAAAAACAAAGATTTTCAGAACGCAAAGTTTTTGAAAACTTGAGATATTGCTAGTAGTGCACTTCTTTCTATATCTATAATATAGACTCCCACGGAAAGATTTGAGAAATTCCATCGGAATCTTTTAAAATTTAAAATCCTCGTGGACGAAGTCGTGGTAAAAAACTAGTTAAATAGATCCTAATTAATATTATAAAATGTGAAAGTGTGGATGTTTGGATGTTTGGATGTTGGTTACTCTATCACGCAAAACGGCTGAGCGGATTTGGATGAAATTAGAAATGGAGATAGATTATACCCTGGATTAACACATATAGGCTACCTTTTAGCCCGGAAAATCAGAGTTCCCTCGGGATTTAAAAAAAAATCTAAATCCACGCGGACAAAGTTGCGGGCATTAGCTAGTATTAAACCTGCCTTATAATAATTATCAAAATCATCCGGTAATTATAAATAAGTAATAACGGTTCAACTCACGGTTTTGATGGAGTAAGAGCTTACCTATACCTACCCGACTTTATTTACCATAAAAAAAAATTAAAAAAAAAATTGAATTATCCCAAAACATAACCGAAGTGGGTCAAGATAGCTCGTAGTTCAAAACACGATCAAAACTTTTCGACTAGGTATCTTTGAAGCCATCCATACGTTCGGATCCGACACATAGACATCGTAAATTAAGCGGAACAGCGCGATGCTTACAAGTCTACAATGCATAAGTCTCGAGCACCTATGCAAAGGTCATGATAGTATTTTTAACACCCATGTACTACCCGTATTATAGCTATAAAAGACTAATCTAAAATAGAGACTTGTATTGACTTTGTATTAAACTAGCTTATGCTCGCGACTACGTTCGCGTGGTCTAAACTAATTTCAACCCCCTATTTCACCCGCATAGAGGTTTAATTTTCAAAAATCCTTTCTTAGCGGATGTTTACGTCAAAATAGCTACCTATCTTCATGCCAAATTTCAGCCCGATCCGTCCGGTAGTTTGAGCTGTGCGTTGGTAGCTAAGTATGTATGTGCATTGGCGACGAAGCACCGGTCAACTCTAAACTCCAAAATTTTGAACATGGGCATAGGTTGCCTCTGTCGGTATTATACAGGACAGATTTGGGAGTGTGCTAAGGAACTTCGACCTAGTCACAGGCGTCGTAAAGGTCGGCACACCTACCACATGAGTAGATGTGCCCCTACATAGTCGAAATTCCACAGACTCGCACAGACAACATGAATTCAAAACCTGAATTCGTTCAATGGTTGCATTTTATCATACCTATTATAGAAATACAAAATTGCCAGTGTAAAAATCAAATAAGAACCCATTTCAAACTGGCATTAATTTTTGCTCTCTGTTTATTCATAATGATAAAAATTCTGAATATTAAAACACGTGGGAAAACTTCCCGAACGTTGGTAAGACAGCCCATACATCAAGATCCAGCACATTGATATCGTAAATTAGCCGGAACAGCCGCGAAGCTCACAAGAAACCAATGCACAACTCTTGAGATGCGTTGCAAAGGTCATGATAGTCATTTTAAAACACTTCTACTGCGTAGGACTAAATTAGTACTGTACTATTTTTTTACTGAATACATTCACGTATTACAAAATTTTCTGATGATGCCTGCTACTTCACCCACGGGGATGTAGGCAAACTAAATTTTCCGGGTTAAAAAACAAACTATTTCCATCTGTCCACGTGGATTTTGAAATATTTTGGTTTTCCGGTACAAAAAGTAGCAGTAGCGGCCACAGCAACTCTTGTATTTTTAGGATTCCGTACCTCAAAAGGAAAAAAGGATCCTTATAGGATCACTTCGTCGGCTGTCTGTCTATCTGTCTGTCTGTCGTGTCTGTCATGAAACCTACAGGGTAAGTACTTCCCGTTGACCTAGAATCATTAAATTTGGCAGGCAGGTGTACGTCTTATAGCACACGTAAAGGGCGAAAACCGAAAACCGTGAATTTGTGGTTACATCACAAAAAAATGTGTTCATGAACAAATAATTAGTATGTTCAAATTTTAAAGTAAGATTACTATATCAAATGGAATATGAAAGGGTTTTACCGGTACTTTCTAAATCAGATTTTTATTTATTTTTATGTAAAACAGTTTTTGATCTATCGGGCGAAATTTCGAAAAACCATGACTGTAGTACGGAACCCTCGTTGCGCGAGTCTGACTCGCACTTGGCCAGCTTAAATTGTGTATTGCTTATAGGACCAACTTAAAATATTAAAAAATATTTTAACTGAAATTTTAGAAACTTTTATCCAAAAAAAGGTTTTACACACAAAGTAGTAAGTCCATTGAATCGCATTGAAGTTAACATCTTCATTTCGAGCCACAAAAACGCAATAATGTAGTTATTGCTGTCACACATTGATATAATAGTAACAGTGCAATTGTTTTCAAGTCCATAAATATCTCTTAACAAAGGATTTGCGGTTTACTCAAAAGCTGAACTGTCTGATAAACATTTTTTTTCATCTCAAGACCGCCTTTCCTGCGGCGATTCGATAGCTATAAATATTAATACAATCAAATGTTTTGACGTGGACCTTTTTTAAGCTTTTATCTTCTTTCGCTTATTTTTTGTGCGTATCGATTTCGTTTTTATTTCGTGTTAATTTGGGCAGCGAAGTTGTTCTTTTAACAGATCGTAAAGTAGAGTCTGTAAGGGGCCTGGCGCCAGGTGCGTATCGGAGGTTTTGGCAAATTGTTACTCGGTATTGAACAAAATTGGATTACCTAGACTAGTTTACAAGAACTACTGGATATTTTAAAATGGTCTAATACAATTTACCTACCAGCTTTAGTTTTTATTAGTATATATGGAAAATCAATCTAACTATTAATTTGATAAATAATTAGTATGTTTTTATTCGAAAACGTCCTGACAAAACTTTTATTAGATACTAAGTAGGTAGGTATATGAGTATGAACTAAGAAAGTTAATTTATAACTACTACAAAACCTAATCTTTAGCGTCTACTCTCTGCAAATGACTTTTGTTTTTTTGCAGATTCACTCACGCATTTTTGTTTTTATAACAATTTTTGGTTGCAATAGGTAAAATATTATATTCACTTGAATTAAAAATAAGGTCTAGAAACTCGGATGTGCAACCCTACAACAGATTTTACCTTGTTCATATTTACGAGCTCAGATTATTTCAAATTAGCATAACGGCGATTACTCACACTATATCATTAATTCTTAAATAAAAACATAAATCTTTACCACGACTCTAAAGACTATAGAACAAACACCCACAATTTTGAGACAAATACAATGGAAATTGAACTTTAATTCATTAAGAATAGATATTAGATGAGCTTATTTTTGTCTCTGTAGGTTCGGTTTCGACAAGATCTGATCAAAGTATCTAAAATGGTCACAGTTAGTGGGTTAACCACTTTAAATTGTCATCTGTCTGATTTATTTCTGTATCTTTTGCGGTCAACATATTTTTGTGTGCGTCCTGTCTTTAATTTCGAATTTCTTTTCCGTTGTTTTGTTTTAGTTAAGCATTTTTTTCCAGTAATGTATAGTTGTAGACCTACCTATTTTGTTCATATCGCAACCACGTTTTGCAACAAAGAAAAAAAGCGTGATTAGTATCTTTTCTCCTTCTTCCTTAGAGCTTGTTTTCGCACTTGCAAGATTTGCCGTCCATTTTGCGTGGATTATTATGTTTTAATAACAACAATCAACGAAGCGGTGCAACGTGTTTTGCTTAGTAATTATAAAGGCAAGTACCTACATGATTGTTCAGATAATATAAATAACAAGAAATATAATAAGTAAGTCTGTTGGTATGACGTGGCAGGTATCCACTGCACTGGTCTGTATAAAATTCGCAATAGGGACAAGACATATTTTGGCCACTAACTAGCTATTATCGCCAGGGGCGGATCCAGTCAAACGCTCGTAAAGTATAATCATTTGCGGACCATAAATAATTGCTTGGTCCGGGCCAGCTTTTTGTCGGTCGCGATGCGCGCACGCAGGTAATATAGTCATAAATTTCCATAACCGCCACTCGATCTTATCAAACACGATTTTAATTTGATTTTGGAACCACACGTGTTGAGGCCGGTTTACGAGTTACGACGGTAGGTATAAAATAAACATTCACTTTAGTAGCACATAATAAATTTGTGGAAATATCACACAAAACATCGTTATGGTTGTTGTATACTAATTTTATGGCTGCTTTATTGTTTTAAAATGTCATTTAGATCTTTACTCTTCATTTTGTAAGACTGTTGATTGTTTTGCTCCTACTAGGATTATATACCTATTCTTGTATTAATATATTACAATGGGAATGCATTACATAGATAATTAATTTATAATTATTTATAGTTACCGTCTATTTAATTACCAAGATTGTGCTCCGTAATTTAAACCTAATTGAAGTATAGTAATCTAAATATATAAAAGGAAAAGGTGACTGACTGACTGACTGACTGACTGATGTTTGGACATTATCTAACACCTTGTATATACATATACAACTTATCTACCCACCTTATTTTTACGAAAATTGCAATCCCCTGTTAATAAATAATCCACATGCCACATTATCTCAACAAAATCAGATACATCTTGATTGTCAAGAATAATAAATACCACAAAGATTAAAGGTGAAAGTTAAAGATCATCATTAGCACAGTTCACACGATATCATGAGTGAACTACAATTTATTGTCAAACGTAATCAATAATAACGTGAAATCGGTTTGTAATGACGCGTCGTAACAAACTACATAGCGCCTTAATGTACCGACAGACAATATATCATTTCAATGATAAGACTTGATATAAAATTAAAAATGTTTTAAAACTATTTTTGTTTTGGATTCACTGAGTAATTGCTACCATAAGCATACGTAAGTAGAGTCACCATTTGTCTGAGTTTTCACGGATTTGTCCTTCTTGTTAGTATTCCTTACTCAAAGGGTGCTAACGGGAGAATAACTAAAGAATACTAAGCCTCCGCTGTCCGCCAGACTGTCCATCTGTCTGGCTGTCAGCGGGCACATCTCATCGACCGTGATAAGTAGTTAGAGAGTAGACATTTCCACAAAGAGTTTATTTCTGTTGTCGCTAATCGCTATACCTAACAATAAATAGGTATATCTAATAGAAAACCAAAATGACGAATTTCAAAATGGCCGCCATGCAAAAATATTCATTGTTTCAAATGTTCTGTTTGTTTTAACTTTTAAAAGAGTTACTCGTAAGAACCTACTATCGTTGTCTGACTGGTACCTGCAAACTGCAAGTTTAAGTTTTATCTTCAATTTATTCTGTATTAATTATTAAGTTTTGGTTTCCTCGCAAATGAGAGAAAAGTATTATAATAAGTCACGGCCGGAATCGCAATTAACGACATCGTTTAGTTTGAAAATCACTTGGGAAGTCAGGAAGTACATACTTGGCTTCGCCTCATCCTTCCAATATTACTCGGCCAGCAGTTGCTTTATTTCCGGCCTGGACAATAATGTACTATTACTTATTAGTATTAGTATTGCTCGTGACTTATCTTGGGATATTTTATTTTCATTATGGTTACGTTAGTACCGACTCTTATTTGTTTTTTCATTGCACATGTTTTAGCTTTTATTGTCACCGTCGCGTCGGGTCGCGACACGCGAAACAAGAAGCTTATCGATTCAAAAGCACTTGTAAAAGTTTGTTTGAATAAAAATGTATTATATTCTATCATAAACGGCTATTTCTACGGTTAATGTGTATTAGGTCACTACACAAAACCGTCATAATATATCATATAAAAATTACTCTACCTAGAACATTCCTACCAGTTTACAAAAATCTATGTCTACCTACATTACTACTGTTAAAAACTATTGTCGTATGTGTGACTGAAAAAACTTATACCTCTAATTGATAGTCTCATCCTTTTTGGAAGTCAGTTAATAAAAAACAGAAAGCTCTGTTTTAAATTTTGTGAAAGTGTGTTGGGTAGGTACGTCATTTCTGCTTAAGCAATGCTTTAATCCATACAGAATCTCTTACTCAATCCTAACGACAAGAATGACCTTGGTTATCAGTGTATGTTACATGTCAAGTGTTGTGGGTGTTCATAATTAATACTGTCTGGTATCTAATAGTGAAATTTATTTAGATGAACAAAATTAATACAAAATAACAATTTATACCAAAACAATTCCTAAGAGTTAGATGCAATAATAAATTACTTACTTAATTAAAAAAAAAATTAAAAAATTTGGTGAATTAAAATAAAGGTGATTTAAAAAAAAAATTACTAGATGATGCCCGCTACTTTGTCCTTGGATCTAGGGTTTTAAAAATCCCGTAAGAACTCTTTAATTTTTTGCAATGCAATCCTCGGGATGCAAGCTATCATTGTATCTTCTTTTTCTTAATCTTTTATTCTTGGCAGAGTGGTGGTGGTTATGAATTCTCCTTCATTGCTGCTCGTGCTTTCTGCCTCCAGCGACTTCTATTGATGGCATTACGAGCACTTACGGAGTGTTCGTTCGAACGAATCTCTTGTACCAAATTTCGTCAAAATTGGTGAAACGGATTACCTAACCGTGAAAAGCTAGCAGACAGACAGACACACTTTCTCATTTAGATTATTTGTAAGCATATGGATTGCGAGATAGGCATGCGCGTGCCGACAATCATGCTGACTGAATGCAAAAATCCAACAACATGGGTAGGTTTTTTTTTAATAAGCTTAAAGGAAAGCAAATTATTTATCACATGGCCTACTCATGACTGGGTCAGCCTGATTTTATAATCATTATTAATTCTGACTGAAAATTCCGGCTACTAGTTTTCACGACAACAAACCAACTACTATTTCGATACGAATCGGTCACTAGCCGAAAATAAAGCACGTATCTACTGACCGCTTACGAAACGACGATTTACAACCCACAGTGCCTATTATCTAGTATCAGACTATAATCCATTTATCACCGCTTTTGTTTACGATCCTCGCGTATCATCGACTATTAATTATAATGCGTTCTTCACTTTCGAACTTTGACGTTCTCGCTGTGTGACAGACCTCAGATAAGAATGTTAATGTTATTTGATACAGACTGTACTTCTTTCACTGAAAGCATTATCCAAAATGTGACTTATCTATAAGGATTAAAAGTTCATTTTGATTTACCACTGAAATATTTGATCGGGTAACTGATTATGAACGATACAGTTATTGATATAGAGTTCATTGTTGAATGGTAGAGTACAATTTCGAACACCTTCCTCGCGGATAGAATTGAGAATTTTGATGAATGTAGTTATAATTGTTTCTGTATCGATTATGCCATTGATAAATATTCCTTCTATTGCTCATTTTATTAATGATGTGGAAACGGAAGAGCTGGGCGATGCTCTAACGACACAAACGTCACAATTAATATTATAGCTGTCAAAACAGCTGTCAGCGATCATGGAGCGTCTGCTTTGCGGCTTGCTGTAATTAAATTTCCTACTATGTAATTCAATTCTCTCCCTTTAGTTTTGAATTAATTAACCTTGCTCTTATTAATAATTCAACCAAAATTCTTTTTTTAAAGCTGCAAATTTCGTATTTAATTATTATATGAAGGTATGTAAATTTTATGTGAAACTGTAGATAAACGTAATATTAATCATACGGTATTTTACCTAAATCCATATTAATATTATATACCTACTTACTTAAAGGCGGAAATGTGTAAGTTTCTGTCTGGCTGAGTGTCTGCTAACTTTTCAGGGTCCATCCGTGTAGGCGATTTTGACGAAATTTGGTACAGACATAGCTTTCATTCCAGGGGTGGACGTAAGCCACTTTTTGTCCCGGAAAAATCAAAGAATTACCATTCCTACTGAATTTAAAAAAAAACTAATCCCACGTGGATTAAGTTGTAGGCATTATCTAATTCACAGTCATGTTTTTTTTCTAATTCATAAATAGATACCTACCTATTAACTTAGCGTCGCAATAAAAATATCAACACTTTTGTTTTAGCCTGAATGCTCGCAAAGTTTTTGCGTCTCCAGAGATTTTCAGAGAAAATAATACTTATCTAAAAAGGGCAATCGTTCCAATAGCCGATGCCATATCAACAAAAGTTAATTCAATAAAACTTCAGAGAGTTGAAACTAAGTTTTTTAACACAAACCCAAAGGACGGGCCACAAAGAAAATCAATAGCAGCCCCTAGTTCAATTTCTCTAAAATTAACGGCTCCGTATAAACCATCGAAGCAACGAACCGAACGGGAATTTAAATAGTCTGAAGACGACTTTAGCGCCGCAGACTCGATCAGCTGGAATCTTTCTATTGGAAACTGAGAACCATCAGGTGCCAGACCTTCGTTATTTTATAAAAGCTGAAAATTATTTTTTAATTTTTAGTTTTTGAAAAAAAAACCTGCATCAAACCTAACCAAGGTTTTTTACAAAAAAATTAAAATTGCAATATTTACTGGTATTTAGTCGTAATCAGTTTGTTGTTTGTTTTAAACTCTTTATTGCACATATTATTAAGAGAGACGGTTCATTGAAGATTTGAATTAGACTAGTTGACCTAGACCCATGAAATTTGGCAGATAAGTAAGTAGGTCTTATAGCACACGTAGGTACATAAGGGGAAAATCCAAAAATCGTGAATTTTTGTCACAAAAAAAATGGGTTCATGAACTCATAATTAGTGTTTTCAACATTCCAACTAAGAATAATATACCTACCTACCAAGTGGGGTATCATATTATGATTTTACCTGTAGGTACATTCTAAAACAGATTTTTATTTATTATTATGCATAGTAGGTTGTGATTTATCGTGCAAGCTGAAAATACCTACTAATTATTTGTTCATAAACACATTTTAATATTTTTTGTGATTTAACCATAAGTGTACCTACGGTTTTCGGATTTTTTTCTTTACTTGTGCTATAAGACCTACCTACCCGCCAAGTTTCACGATTCTCGGACCACGGGAAGTACCCTATAGGTTTACGGGCACGACAGACAGGCAGACAGACAGACTACGTAAAAGGGTTAATTTTTTCCTTTTGAGGCACGGAACCCTAAAAAGTAAGAAAAATACATGACGATTAATATTAGTTTTCTAGGTCGTAGGCCTATTGACAGAAATCAAGTAGGCAGATGGTTTTGTGTAATGTAGTAGGCACATCTCTACATAGTATAAAATAAAGTCGCTTCTCGCGTCTGTATGTATGTATGTATGTATGTATGAACGCGTAGATCTTGTAAACTACGGATTTTAATGCGGTTTTCACTAATAGATAGAGTAATTCAAGAGGAAGGTTTTTAGCTATAGTTTAATTCTCAAAAAGTTAGAGATCTCTAGAGAAATTGAAGTAATGTGAATTAGGTCGGAAAAAAAATCCTCTCATTAGAGAGTTTCCGAGGCAATGACACCTCATTGACACCACATTAGTATCTTCGTTGCACCCATGCGAAGCCGGGGCGGGTCGCTAGTTAGTATTAAATGCGTAAGCGTTTGAGTATGTAGGTGCTGAACATCGTACCTACTCGTACAAGTCGGTTCTAAAATGGCAATATTAGAAAAGCCCACACGTTTTGCAGACATTCCTGCGAAAGGTCGTGGAGTCAGTCGACAGCGTGTGACGGAGGTCGACGTGGCCACTTCATTAATTCCTAAACGTTCAATACGTAGGTATTATTCCAGTATCGATTACGAGCAGAAACAAATTTTTAGCTCTTTATTTTAACTATTAGTTCATAATGTTTTCATGAGGAAATATTATTTACTTGTAGATATTTATTGCGATGTATGTAAGAAATCTCTAAGAGATATAAGCTGTTCCATTTTTTGTTTTATTTATTATTATGTACCTAACTATATTTTTTGGTATATAAATATAATTAAAGTGATATTGGAATAAGGTGAATTTTTAGGGTTTCGTACCTCAAAAGGAAAAAGGAACCCTTATAGGATCACTTCATCGTCTGTCTGTCTGTATGTCGTGTCTGTTAAGAAACCTATGGAGTACTTCCCGTTAACCTAGCATCATGAAATTCGGCAGGTAGGTAGATCTTAAAGCACACTTAGGGGGGAAAATCGGAAAACCTAAAATTTGTGGTTGCATCACTAAAAAATTAAAATGTGTTCATGAACAAAAATTTAGTATTTTCAACTTTCAAAGTAAGATTAATATACCAAGGAGGTATCATATTAAAAGGCTTTACCTGCATATTCTAAAACAGATTTTTAATGCATAGTAGTTTTTGATTTATCGTGCAAAATATCGAAAAAATACGACTGTAGTAGGTACGGAACCCTTGGTGCGGGAGTCTGACTCGCACTTGGCCGGTTTTTCACAACAAATCAACCTGGACAATGTTTTTTTTAAGTTTACGATACAATATTTAAAAAACAAGCTAACTTGCTTTAATATCGATAGTACTTACAGTGATTACAAATTATTTTGTAGGTATTCGTTTTTCATAACACAAACTAAGATCTCTGTAAGAAGCTGTAAAGAGATCTCTTAAGCTCAGTTGATACCTCAGAAAGCTATAAGCTGAGAACTTTGAGAATAAAGTTTAGAACTAAGTTAGAAAGAAGGTTTTCCTAAATAAATATCTGTTTGGTTTGGAGGCCGTAAGAAAAAAAATCGCTTTCATACCTTTGAGAACATTATGGAGAACTCTCAGGCATTTAAGTTTTGTCACCGCACGGCAAAAATAAATGCAAAATGTCAATTTTGGACTTACAAAACACCCATAGCAACTCTGTTTACAAATTAAAACTACCCCGAACCTCGCAGTGGGTAGGGTGAACATCATTCGATAGAACAAAACGACAGTTATTAATGGTTATATGGAAAAAATATCGTTGCGTTTTGTTTCCTTAGCCTTTAAAGCGCAATAAACAATGTGCAATTAAAACACCAATATCAGATTGATGGTTTTGATTAATACGGGATTTAGTTTGTGGTTAACATGGGTGTGGTTACTGACTGTGTACGTCAAATCAGATAGGTAAGTAGGTATTTTGTTATCTACTGCCTGCAAGTCAAAAATCAAGAAAGATAGAAAAACTATAAAATAGAGCTTCAGAGAATAAGGCAGGATTAGTTAATATCTCAAACACTTTGGTTGTAGTCCTTCGAGCCGGATGTGCCCATAACAAATTCAATGCAAAATGTTGTTTTATTTCCTTGGGTTATTGCATTTTTATCATAGAACGGTAGTAACTAAGTCATGCTGTAGCTATTAAAGTATACCTATAATAGGAATAGACTCCTTTAATGGGAAACTTAAGATTATGATTCGCCAGCAAGGCGCACCGCGCATGGTAAACCAATTAAAATAGCAGCGATAGCTTGTCATTCTGTACTTAATTGGTTAATTATTATCTTCGAATAGGCGGGGCAAGTCGTGTGTTATCTAGATTAAGACCATGTTGCTGATTTAACATCCGACTCAGAATTATTATCAACACATTTTTATCACTGTTAAATATTTTTATTTATCAATACAGTGTATTTTTTTATCAATGATATAATTGATAGATAAGTTTACATAATATGTTTACCATTAGGTACTCAGGTATCTATTCAAAAATATCATCTATACTAATTGTATATAGGTACCTACTTATTTAAAATTATTATAAATGTGAAAGTGTGTGTGTGTGTTACCTTTGCACGGTTTAGCGGCTGAACCGATCGTGACGTGGCATAAGTAGAAATAGATTGCATCCCAGAGAAGCACATGAGCTATTTTTTATCCCGGTAAATTAAAATTCACAAAGTATCATATCAACGCACAAGAGCTCTAGGAAGGAAGAAGAAGAAGAAGACATGTTGTGCCGATCTCACGTAGCGTGGGATAATGCAAGGAAGAAGAAGAAGAGCTCTAGGAAGAAGAAGAAGAAGACGTGTTATGCCGATCCCACGTAGCGTGGGATAAGGTAAGGAAGAAGAAGAAGAGCTCTAGGAAGGAAGAAGAAGACATGTTGTGCCGATCCCACGTAGCGTGGGATAAGGTAAGGAAGAAGAAGAAGAGCTCTAGGAAGTTGGTGTCTAGATTAGAAATCTATTTACAAACTGAAATAAGAGGTATAGTTGCCTAGATACAAACTTGTTGCCAAGCTTCTTTGAACTTGTAATTAAACCTCAGAGTATATTTAATGCATAGTTTATCTACCGATTTAGCTAGTCAAAACATGTTCAAATAGTAAAATTCTGCGAGAAACATGTCTAAATACTGACGGCTGAAGATCAGTTTGTTTTGAAATGTCGTGAGCGACGATTGCAGGCCGCGCGCTTCGTCTCACATTGAAAACGCCCTCGCCTCGGTTGTACGAAACTACTCGCTCGCTATATTCGGCTAAAGGCATGGGCAGACACTACGGCAGCAACACGACAGCAGCAGTCTGAGCACAATCACTGTGACAGTGTAGCTAAATTAGCATTCATGTGAATGTGTCATGAGATAGATTCTTGTTTACCTTTAAACAGTTTATGGTTTATGGTATAATAACATTGTAAATTGAAAACTTAAAAAGAGACACCGCCGAGTTTCTTGCTGGTTCTTCTCGGTAGGAACTAGGAATGGCATTCCAAACCAGTGCCTAAATTAAAATATCTGACGATTCAAAAGCACTTGTAAAAGTTTACTTGAATAAAAATATATTCTATTCTATTATATGCATAAGAAGAGCATGAAAAACTTTACGAGCCAGCATAAAGAAGAACTTTACGAGCATGAGAAGTGAATAACTATTTTTCCCACCGAGGTGCCTCTGGGAATGGAATTCTTTGCTAAAATGTTTCCGACTCCTATAAATAGTCATGCTCCATATACAGTTCGTTGTATTACAAATTCTAGGAGTAGAGCTTTGACACATTGCCATAGCGCGCGTTGTATCTGCCCAAGCCTTTACATACTCTCTCGCTATATATGCGACTAATGTTGGAGATAATTTAGACCGCTTTCACATTGCTTAATCAATCGTGCGATTTTACCCGTTCTTTATATTTCCGACTTTCATTTGACTCTACCTCATAACATCCTGTTTTACAATTTTTTAGGAGAGCTACCTAAAGTTTGTTTGTAACAATCGAAGGAGTGAACAGTTATCATTAACTTTTGACCCAAGATAGAAAAGAAATCCGATATGTTATATACTTACCTATGTATCTACAGTTACACGATGAATTTATGTTTTATCTTAGTCTTAAAATCCATATCCATACTAATATTATAAATGCGAAAGTGTGTCTGTCTGTCTGTCTGTCTGTCTGCTAGCTTTTCACGGCTCAACCGTTCAACCGATTTTGACGAAATTTGGTACAAAGATAGCTTACATCCCGGGGAAGGACATAGGCTTCTTTTTATCCCGGAAAATTGAAGAGTTCCCACAGGATTTTTAAATCAACACGGACGAAGTCGCGGGCATCATCTAGTTAGATATATTTTAGTTAATTTAGGAAAGGATACGGTCTTGTGAAAATTTGTAGTCGATAAAATATAAAAAGAAAAGTTCTGACTCACTGAGTGGCTCTTCAACGCCCAGCCCAATCAATACAAAACTTGAACTGAAACCTAAAAATTTAAACAGAGGTTTCCTTTATAGTGTAATCAAGATGTAAGGCCGGGTTTATTGAAATTCCCTTGAGATTAGGAAATAAAGAAGGTTTATATTTTTGTCAAATGAAGTTAGTTCATAATAATTATTAAATTGTTTTAACTTTTGAAATGTTTCCGAAAAACATATGATTTGTTATTCTAAGGCCTGTTTATTCATTATAAATTGCTTATATTAAAATTTTCATATATCTGAATTACATTTATTCTCAGAAATGTATCGCGTCGTTTTTATTGTAACGGTGCATGTTCTGTCTACGTCTGAAACGAAACGCGGGTGTGCCCCGTCACTCGCGATGTCTGCCAGTGCCAACGCTCTCAAACGCTTCGGATGGTCCACTCTTACATATGAAATCACAATTCATTATTATAGTAAAAAAAAAAAAAAAATCGATATTATGGGTCCTAATTATACTAGTGGTTACTATTACTTATACATTTTTTAACTAAGACAGTATGAGAAAATCCAAAACCATAAGAGATACAGGGAAACTGTCTTGGGGAACCATTAGATCTTTTGTTTGTAAAAAGAATTTGCCATAGGTACCTACGTAATCAATTTTGCTGAGTTGTCCATCAAAATAAATAAAAATTGACTATTTTTTCACAGTGCTCGACTCAATTTTATGTAAAAAATCTTATTGTATAGGAAGAAAAGAAAAATCGGGACAGCATAAGTTGGTGAAATGATACAAAGATAATAGCAGTTTATCTGTTGACGTTTTTTTAATATATGTTTTATCGAAAACTAGTAAAGACAACTTGTTTGTTTGTGTAAACCTGGCGTTAGGTATACCGTTCTGTCTAGGTCTATATATGAAAAGAGGTGCGGGTGCGTTCTGTCACTCCCGGCCGCCTCTTTGCGCTCTGAAGCGGAGATTAAATTAATGCACTACGCTGAGATGGTAGGCCCTTCAGAGCCAACATATACACTGCAAACGCTTTATTAATCGGTTTTGTTATTCGATTTAAATCGTACAATATAGTTAGACATATGCATTTAATAACTATTGTAGAGACGGCTAATCTGTATCAAACGCGTGACATAGACGCATAATATATCTACAAAACATCATATAGATAATATCTACGTGCATCGGATATTGACTGGCGACGTGGAGTGAACCGTCATTAGTGAGTATAAAACTACATACCGACTTACAAAGTTACAATACATTTTAATAAAAAAAACCGGTCAAGTTAGAGTTGGACTCGCACACGAAGGGTTCCATTCCGTACAAGATAATGTACCTACTTTTTTTTAATTTACATGGCAGTAATTTTAAATTTTTATTACGTTCCTATTTGTTGTTAGAGCGGCTATAGAAATAAGATGAAAATTTCTACTCTCTACCTATTACGTTTTGTAGAGATACAGCCCACAGACAGATAGACGGACGGACAGCTGAGGCTTAGTAATAGAATCTTGGTGGAATCGTTAAAAGAGCAAATTGAAGAAGCGTAGGTACCTACTATTGTGTAAACGCGTCAGTGTATACCTACCTACCTAGACTACAATCTCGCTAACGGTAGTAATCTTCTAAATAGTTTTTCATTTAATTATTAGGACTACACCTAGGTACTCAAAAAGTGTTATAATATTATCGTAATAGAGGTATGCGTAGTAAATTACATAATCATGCGCAAAAAATCAAAATTGAAATAAGTATGCGGCTATGTAGGTGTTAGTAATATAAACTTGGCTTCCCCGTTTCTGTTAGTTAATATACGTGATCTCGCAACATAAACCATCTCTTTCCCCGCAGTAGCCTCATCAGTCGGCCAACAAATTAGTCGGTGTCACTACAATAATATACAATAAGCGGTGCTGTACACCGTAAGCCGGAGCCCGTCGTATAAATCGTTCAACACTGACGACTAATGTTTTGTATGGAGATTTCTTTCGACGGAACAGCCGTGTTGCCAGTGGCCTTTATCTAGCCGTAAATTAATCCATGAAATTGATAAACGCGAGCAGTTTCTTTCTTTCTCCGGCCGCCGACATATCGACATAATTATTCTAAGTATTTGAATTTATGGATACACAAGTGCTAAAGCTAAAGATAAACTTTTACTATTATGAAATTAAAAAGCCGTGATAGCCTAGTCGTTAAGACGTCTGCCTTCTATATGGGAGGTCGGGGGTTCGATCCCGGGCACGCACCTCTAACTTTTCTATATTAAATATCACTTGATTTAACGGTGCAGGAAGACATCGTGAGGAAACCTGCATTGCATGCCTAAGAGTTCTACATAATGTTCTCAAAGTTGTGTGAAGTCTGCCAATCCGTACTTGGCCAGTGTGGTAGATTATGGTCAAAACCGTTCTCATTTGAAAGGAGACCCATGCTCTGCAGTGAGCCGGTCATGGGATTGACCATAATGAAGTGCTACAGCTGAAGACAAACTTTTCTATTATCAAACTAAAGCCATCTCAACCAATGGTAAGTAGTCTACTAGACTGGATTTAGGTCCCTTGTAGGGATTTCTATTTTCTACACTTCACGGTCTTGTATAGCTTGTACGGTTCTCAGGCCCTAAAATACGAAAGCCGGACTCAGCGCTATATAGGGGCAGACAGTTTACCCTAAGAGCCGGACATTTCTTTTTAATAGCCATACATATATAATAACATACCCTAACTATAGCCGGGCATACGTTTTTAAAGCTAGACAAAGGGTGTTTGTGCACTCATCCGTAATCGGTTCGTATTCGTGTTTTTATGTAAGCAAAAACACGGCGATCCGTTTTTTGCCTACATAAAATACACGACTACGAACCGAATACGGCTGAGTGCACAAATGCGCATAGACATTATTTTTGTAGTAAAAAAACTCGACTTTGTATTTTAATTGTTTGTAAAGTCAAATAGATTGACATATTCCGCATTATTCGCTCTCTCTGCTCTGCAGGCACCGCATACCTACGCCGCGGATAAGAAGCCTAAAAAAGCTATACAGGCCGGACAAGTTAATAACTATTTGGCCGGACACGATCGTAAAAGGCCAAATAGGTCCGGTTAATGCCGGATGCCTGGCAAACCGGGTAACACTAGACGCTTACGTTCAGAGACTCCCTGCGAGTCGTTTGGTGTCTGTCCATCTAGTGCGGGGTCTAAGTACAACACTGTGAACCTCCCTGTTCCTTGTGAATGTTAAACCTAATAAAAGCTGGATAGGCTGGATAAGTATATATTTGGCCGGACACGATCACAAAAAGCCAAGTAGGTCAGGTTAAAGCCGGATGCCTGGTAACCCTGGCAACATTAGTCGCTTATGTCCAGCGACTCCCAGCGAATCGTTTGGTCCACCTAGTGGGGGTCAATTACACTGCGATTTCCGCTTTTATACCTAAGTAGCTTATGGCTCGACTACACAAATTTCAAACCTCTATTTCACCCCCTTAGGGGTTGAATTTTCAAAAATCCTTTCTTAGCGGATGCCTACGTCATAATAGCTATCTGCATGCCAAATTTCAGCCCGATCCGTCCAGTGGTTTGAGCTGTGCGTTGATAGATCAGTCAGTCAGTCAGTCAGTCAGTCAGTCAGTCACCTTTTCCTTTTATATATTTAGATTCCTATTAATTGGTCTATAAAGCAAAACTTTGAAGGTTGTATGTTATTACTTATTTCAAGTTTTTTTTAACTTTTAATTCCGTAGTAACCTGTTCGCTAACTTGTAACCAGTTTACTTTGTCCGAATAAGATCATAAGATAGGTACGAGTACCTATGTAAGAACGTAGGTACCTACCTACTCAGTCGTCCAAACAGTCTTACACCTAACTTATTTTTTTACGATTTTTTTATTTGAGAACGAATACATTCAAATAACTAGAGAATGCCCGCGACTTCGTCAGCGTGCATTTAGGTTTTTAAAAATCCCTTGATTTCCATGACAAAAAGTAGACTGCAAGCTATATCTGTACTAAAAGTCGTTAAAAACAGTTAAATAGATGGGTCGTATTAAGCAGACTGACACACTTTTGCATTAAATATTTAATATTAAATATGGATTGATGCGTAGTAGCTGTATAAGCGAATGGACCAGACAAGCCATCTTATACTGGTCTCTTATAACGTCCCAAAATGGCACATGGTCAAACATTTGCATCTTGTCCCAAAAAAATGTACCTTCGTAGACAAAACAATTGCGTACCATCTATTCCTAATGTAATTGTTATTTAGCGCTGTATGCGAGACATTTACTTTTGCATGAATACTTTTGCGTTTCAACCCTGTTACAAATTCACCGCAAGTGGTATTTTAAAACAACACTCCATTGTTCACAATGACAAAATGCCGACTATAAATCACATTATAGAGAACGACAAAATTTGCAAATCTGTGACGTCTCGAAGGTCAACGCATTTGCAAAGAGTTTGGCGAAATTCATCTGAAAAAGACCTTTCTTTCATTGTCAAAGTAATCGATCTACTAATGGGCATTGAAAGTGTCTATTATACTCTTACTTTCTTTGAAAGGGAGTAATAATGAGATGAAAAAGTTAAAGATTTGCATGGACCCACCAGGCAGGTAGTGTTCTTTAATCGGTCGATTTGTCTTATTGTCGGAGATGTCGTTTGTTGGTGCCCAGTGACCGCGACTCTGTTCGAGATAAAAGTAATAAATTACAAGGAACGGAAGGTGTTTGTAATGGCCGCCAGAGGTGTAGCATTAGCCGATGCACTTTTAGTCTTTCACTTATACAATCACCGACGTTGAAATTGGGTTATTCGGTTACCTACCTTCCTATCCTATCTTACTAGCTATTATTATTTTAAACTAAGTACAGTAGCTGGCAGGAAATATTGTACATGGATGGGCACCTTTAGAAAGAGGTTTCGGCTTCGTAGAGCGTTGTCTCTGTCACTCATATTTACCTATGTCACGTTTTATCGGTCTTAACGACAGAGACAACTTTTTAAAGGTCGATGTACAATATTTCCTGCCGGGTAGTGAACCTACTAAACTTTTCTACAAAAACGTATTTTTAATCTAGCGGTACGTAATGTAGTAAAATCACCCGATTTGACAAAATCTATGTAGATATTTATTTATAGCAACATGAAATGTTTCTGCCTATTTATTGTAATTTAATAGTTGTGATTAAAATCGGTTAGCATAAGATTATCTAGGTTCCTTGTATACCTACTAGGTAGGTAGGTATGTACTATGGAAGGTTAAGTTATAAATATAATAGGCGATACAAAACTTGTTCAGCCAGATTTATTATAAAATTAATATTCAATTAGCTTTCCGCACATGCATGCTCGCTGGGCGTATATTATTAAATTTAATTTATGACATCATTTACCGCCGATATTTTTTAAATTATGACCGGTATACCGGTTTCATGTTCACGGTAATTGTGGACGTGATCAATTTAGGAAGCTTTCGAATATTTCTTAGGTTTATAATTACCTACACTTTTAAATATCATGGATTTTAGGTGCAATGAAATTGTTTTAGTTGAAGGTTACTTTTAATAAGTAAACTAAATTGGTGGACCTAGAAAATCTGAAAAATTTCATCAAAATTAAAAAAAAAATGCAAAACCTCTTGACGACCTCACTGGTGCAGTGGCACTGTGCTCTTAAAAGTGGGAGGCACCAGGTTTAAATCTCGGCATTTCTCAAATTGTCTCTGGTTAGGTACCGCCGTGACTAGTTACCATCCTACCGGCAAAGCCGTTCTGGCAAGCGACAGCTAATAAGGGTTTATGGTTTTAACAAAACTGCCATACCCTTCCAAGTTAGCCCGCTTCCATCTTAGACTGCATCATGAGTCATGACTTACCACCAAGTGAGATTGCAGTCAGGGGATAACTTAAAATATAATGTAATAAAAAAGGAAATACCTAACTTGATAAATGACAAATATAACATTAATACCTAGGTATTGAAACATAATCAATTTTCGAAATCATAGTAGGTAGGTATGTACTATAGTTCAATCGGGGTATGAGGCAGGAGGATGCCTCGCACGTACCCGCACGTTACCCGCGCTAACCGCACTGGTGGCTGTGCGGGTGTGCAGGGTGTTCCAACCCTGATTGCCACCTCAACCTGTCGCGTACTATAAATAAATCAAAACATTTATTTCACGTAGGAAAACTATACCCTATCTGCGGAAAGAAGTTAATATAGCGCTCTCTCTGTTAGGTACGTAATCCCATACAAATGATAGTGGCAAAAATCTCATTGGGCGTTAACCATTTTGAGTCACCAACCAATCACAAATGAAACTAGGTAGGTATGTTTTGTAATTGAATTTTGAATGTTTTTGAAAACAATTTCGAATGTTTTGATGAAAACATGTTTTTGGTTAGTTGGTGCCTCAAAATGTTTAACGCTACTGAGAATTTTGGCTCTACCATTTGTATGGGATAGAGTATAGTGGCTCTTATGCTACGTTTCTCTGTAGTCTATACCACCCGATTTGGAATGCAGATTTTGAACTGGTGTGCGGTGACTGAGTTTTAGGTATAACCAGTGCTAGGTATAGATATGTATAGTATAGTTATTATAAGCACTGGTTACAAAAATATGAAGATTCCACCATTCGATAAAGTTACATCTGCCGTTGTTTCCGCGACAAAATCCTTGTATTGTAAGCCAAATGTACAAATTTAAATTGCAAAATACAAAATGTGCCTTTGTGCACTATTCCAAATAGACTTGTATGATAACAAAAGATTCAAGATGAATTTTTACAAATTCTTATATCTATATATCTATGTATCTTTGTTCTATAATAATATTATAGTTAATTAGCCACATGTACGAAAGATCATCTCTATCATCATCAATATGTAAATTCGAATTATTTTTAGAGCTACATAATTTTATTATACAAATAACGTCTGTATGATGAGGCTGTATATTGTATAGCAAAATTATGTAGTTCTAAAAAGCAATTCGAATTTACTTAATAGCAGATACCAAAGAGTAGATTCAAGTATGTAGGGTATATTATATTAAAGCGATTTTACAAAGGTGCTCTGGGGCATCTTAAGGCCTAAAAAGAAAATATAAAGACAAAGCGCTCTACTCATTGTTATAAAGAAAAAGAAAATATAGACTAGATATTAAACAGCGCCAATAGCAATTTATCGAAGTTCCATTGTATGAGATAGTGGGTTTCAAAAAAAAACTGGCTATAAATTCAATTATACATACGTACAATAATAAATTTCGTAAAGCTACGTGCTTTATGAAAGAAGCAAAAGTTTACCATAATGGTTAAAAAAGTTTATGCATTGTTTTTAAAGATATCAAGACTCCAGAGACTTAGCTAGGATTTCTATCGAAAAGCAGCAACAGGAAACTCAAGGTATCATCTAGTCAGTCCTAGCATTTATTGCATGCAAAAGCAAGGTTAAAGCATTTTTTCTTTATCATAAAATTATGTCTGAGATATCAAAGAGTCGCCATGGTTTGGAAATAGCCCATCGAAAAGCACCAATAGGAATTTATCAACGGCGCCGTCTCCCGCGCACTAATTTATTGCGCGCTATGTAAATGTGTACAAGATATTAGCGTCCATAATATTTCTTCGTCGTGATTAGTGCACGAAATGAGAAATTCGCTCTTAATGCCGTGTTCTGTACGGGGCCCCAATCAGATATCGGAACCCTTTTATGTAGTCCGTACTGTAGTGGTATTACTTCATACCTACCGTCGTAAATTTTGTCAGCAAGTTTGTAAACGTTTATTCACTTAATATTATGACGCCCGCGACTTCGCGTGGACGTAGAATTTTTTAAAATGTCCGGGATTCAAGTTATCTCCTTTTGTCGAATTATTTAGTAAAACAGATGGACCGTGGAAAGATAACATTCAGATAGACAGATAGACGCACTTAAGAATTTAAGTATTATTAATATCTAAGGATTAAATCATTCTGTTTTGTGTAACTAGGAAATCAGACAAGTTTTACCATTTAGTAATTCAAAAAATCTTTTTGGAAGCCAATTATTATAGCTGAATACATACAAGAAAGCTGACTGATCTATCACAGCTCTTCTGGACGGTTCGGGATTTTGGCATGCAGATAGCTAATATAATTTTTTCATCCGCTAAGAAATAACTTTTGGAAATGGAACCCCTAAGGGGGTAAAAGAGTGTAGTGGTAAATATAGGTAACGTTTTCACACAGGCCACCCAGATCAGCGACGACTTCGGGAAGTGTTGCTGAGAAGGCAATGTAGGTTTCGCTTTGGGCGGATAAGTCGCAAGGATAGGCACTAACTTATCCTTATAAGTTAGTGGTAAATATAGGTAACGTTTTCACACAGGCCACCCAGATCAGCGACGACTTCAGGAAGTGTTGCTGAGAAGGCAATGTAGGTTTCGCTTTGGGCGGATAAGTCGCAAGGATAGGCACTAACTTATCCTTATAAGTTAGTGGTAAATATAGGTAACGTTTTCATACAGGCCACCCAGATCAGCGACGACTTCGGGAAGTGTTGCTGAGAAGGCAATGTAGGTTTCGCTTTGGGCGGATACACCACTGCATTTGAGCAGTAGGTACGTGTTCCGGTGTCTCGTCAATCTTCATGCATGATCTGGAGATAGAGGTTTGCCGGTGATACCTAGAGCCTAGAATGGAGAGGTGTACAACTGTTCTAAGTTTCCCTCGGTTTAGTTGTAGTAATTTCGTGGTAAGGTGTTGATGGGAGCTAGGTACCTAAAGCATTTTTTGTTTATCTACAATTTGAAGTCTTTGCCCATGATTCGTAATGAGTTCTTACGGTGTATGACACACAATATATTAAATTTTTAAAGTCTCATTGAAATATTTATTTATTTATTTATTTATTACCTATCACTATATTAGATACGTTAAGTTTTCTAATGTTTGAAAATTAAAACGATTTCAATGTTTTTAGGGTTTTGTAATTCAAAAAGAAAATAGGAACCCTTATAGGATCAGTTCGTTGTCTGTCTCTCTATCTGTTTGTCTGTCCGTCTGTCGTGCCTGTCAAGAAAACCTATAGGGTACTTACCGTTGACCTAAAATCATGAAATTTGACAGGTAGGTAGGTCTTATAGCACAAGTAAAGGAAAAAATCCTAAAAGCGTGAACTTGTGGTTACATGACCAAAAAAAATTAAAATGTATTTTCAATTTATAAAGTGAGATAATTAGGTATAGGTACCTACCAAGTGGGGTATCATATTATGAAAGGTTTGTATCCGTACATTCTTAAATAGGTTTTTATTTATTTTTATGCATAGTAGTTTTTGATTTAGCGTGGAAAATGTCGAAAAAATACCCGAATACGGAACCCTCCTTGCACGAGTCTGACTCGCACTGGGTCGATTTTTTGTGAAACGCCTAAATTAATAAACGTGAGGCAACGAGCCAAATAACAAGGAGTGGTGACTAGGAAATGACTTATGAAGTATGAAGTAACACCGAGTCGCAACATTCTACGGGATGATGACATAATTTGGGACACGCATGTTTTGAAGACGTCGTAGTGAGTAGACGAAGAAGAGCGAAGCGTATTTACCTATATGTATACTTAAATCGCTTGTCCTGACTGATTGATCTATCTTTTGCGTTTATAGATCAGTCAGTCAATCAAGAAATTTTGGCAATGCAGGCACTAATCAAAAATGATTTTTAAAGGAAGGTTAAACAGGAGATGAAAGTTTGTATGGGATTCCGTAATTTTTTAAGTTTTATCCGTAAAAAATGTTATTTAGGCTTTCGGGCAAAACTGAAAAAGTAGATAGGTATGTGTTTTAAGATTTTTGCTTACCTACACCATCTCGCAGATTTTCAAAATTTTCACTTGAGTGAACCAGGTCAGCTAGAGTCACTATAAAAACTAAAAGCCTATCAAACAATGTATGTAGATTTAAAACAATCAGCGAGCAGTAATGGGTTAGATGTCCAGGATTATAATAGGCCTAAGAAAAGTACAAGTAGATACATGAAAAATATACATTGAACACTAAAAATATTTAGGTAGAAAACAATGTTGCTACTACTAAGCCAACTGTATAATATTATAAAGCAGATAAAACAACGTCCAATCGCATATTCCATTCTCCAAATAAAATAAAGAGATTGGACGAATAAAACTCGAAGCACGACGCGGGTAGCGTTTTAAGTAGACTCCTGATAGGTAGGCGACAAGTAAAAATAATTAGTGGTGGTCAAGCCGCGATAATACAGTGGCATTTAAAATTAAACTTTATTGTGAATTCAGTAAATTCCACTTTGTATTTATCTGAAGGGTATCTTTGCGATTATTCACGCGAGGGATTAGTAGCTTGACGGCATGACCTTTACGGAATTAGTGAGGACTATGATTAATACTGCAATATACTTAGGCTCAAAGTAGCCGCACCTTCCTTGAATTCTTGTATAAAATAATAACTATGATAATGAATTGCATTGAATGGTTGACCACAAAATAATATGAAGTTGTGGTACATAGGTGTAATTTTTGTAAGACAACATATTCTTGTTAACAAGAAAATCTGTGATCCAAATATAACTAAACTAGAAATCGTAATAAGCTAGCAAGTAGCGACACCTGCGCTCCGCCTCAAGAAAGTCAGAAAACCATTTATGGGAATGAGTGTAATCTTTTATACCTAATTAGCAGTGGCGTGCACGTCATAGAGGCATAAATGCACTGCTTATCCCAGTTGTAATAGCTTAATGCATAATTTTCATTATGACCTGCCAGTAAACAGGTTCCAACCTAACTAATGCCTACCCTGGCTTCAAACACTGTGCACGCCACTGCTAATTAGGTACCTAATGAAATTTCACAATCAATTACATACTTACTTATGCATGGCATTTTGTTGTAAATTTAATATTTGATAAGAGTAACTCCTGAGATTCTTAATGGTTCTTCTCGGTAGGAAGGGCATTCCGAACCAGGCATTGATAGATTCATTTGACGATGCAACAGCACTTGTAAAAATTTATTTGAATAAAAATATTTCTATCTATTTATTTATACATCGCATACCGAATAAAAAATTAGAATGGTCACAATTTTCACTTGCCAGAGACTGATAGATCCTCATTCAAACGAAAACTAGATACATAAGTGTACTTACCTAATTATAAACGTGCACATTCCTACATTGGATCGAAATATTTTTCAAGATAATATAATAAATCCATGACGTGTGGATGTCTCTACAAGAGACTTATATCCAGCATTGGACGTCTAACGGTTGTTGATGATAATAATAAATCTCAACACCTCTAAAACGAGCCTAAATATTACAAGGATAGGTACCACATCCCAGCTCAAAATTCAAAATACTAGACTGGATCTAAATTTAAAAATTCACCCGCTATTCATGATTAATGTGTCTGTTTGTATTGAATATTATAGGATGACCTGTTTGACGATGCACCGACTACTTGTAATGGGCAGATGGTATATACATTTGCTCCTAGCAACCAGTTTTATGACGTCTCTACTGATTTCTAGTTTTCAGGTGTTCTTACAATCTGAATAATATTTAATGTATCTTAGATTAAGGATTGGTATCTGCTTCGCTCGGAGACCAATCCATCTAATGTATCATCTAAGACCAGAGATATGATTATTATACCATAATATCTGTGCTTAAGACCAATCCTTAATCTAATCACCTAAGTATTTATGTAACTTTGGACCAATTACATTTAACTATAGATACCTAAATAGATCTAACTTACAAAATGTAGAAATAAAATAGTAGACGTACTTTGAAATTACTTATCTAGCCCTAGATATTCACTCTAGCCCTATGTTCGCTGGGGTGAAATTTCTGAAAATTGTTTTTCTTTTCTACATTTTTTTATTCCAGTCTTGCGCTTGGCGACAATCATGTCTTAGGAAAGCAATGATGACATGTACTTTTTAATTTTTTTACTAACATGACGGTAATTTTGAATTTTGTATCTTCTTTGTTGTTATAGTAGCAATAAAAAGACACTTTGTGAAAATTTTAACTCTCTATATTCTCTGATTGCTAGGAGCAAATTATTGCTAAGAGCACATTGTGATAACAATTCATGGTATACAGACAAACAGATAGACAAACTGACGGACAGCGCAGGCTTAGTAATAGGGTCCCGTTGGCAACCTTTGGGTACGGAACCCTAAAATGATTATGGCACTCAGAAGCCTCTTGCTTATCAGTCCAAACATCATAGGATTGACCACATAAAAATACACACGACACTTTTATTACATGTATTCTGTTTTCATCTTGATGTCATTAGTCATGCCCTCTTTGATGTTTTATCGCTAAACATTTTTATGTTGGCATATCTAGCCCGTTATTAAGTACCCACGTTGATGGAAAGATGTAAGAAAAATATTCCGAATGGCTTGTGATCATTTTTCTTATAGATCCAGTTGGAGTGGAATAAGTGATTAAAATATATAATAAACAAGCTACCTAAATACATGAAAATAACGAATACTATTTATAAATATGTCCGTAGATTTTTTCGGGTAATATTAAAGCGAGCAGAAAAAATAAACTAGGTACAATCACGAAGTATATTTAAGTGAACAGTCAGTGTATAAATTATTTAAGCATTACGTAAAATACACGAGCCACATATGAGTTTCAAAACATCCCAAAACGGCGCCTAATCAATAGCTACGAAAATAATGACTGAGCAGCGAAAATATTGACTGAGCAGCGGAAATCAGACACGAATTCTAAAAACTATCAAATATTATAAAAAATAGATATTATTTTGAACATTTTTAAATTAAATAAATTTAAATTATCATATATTATAAAATCTACCAAAAATTTTCAAATAAAAGTAGAAATTGCTGGCATATCAAATTTGCCAGCCATCATCGAGGTGAATTGAAAAGTAAAACATTAATAGATTTATTTTCATCATACAGAAGTTAGTTATTTTTATTAAACATGTAATCATAGAGATTATTTATTTAGCAATTCCCAGCACCAACAACTTCAACAAGGAACAGTAGGTATACTACGTTGTATTTTGAAATTGTAACTATTTAAAATTTAATTTAAAAATGTTCAAAATAATATCTAAATATCACCGAAATCGTCTCCAGATTCAGACTGTTTTAGTTTTCAAATTTTAGACTCATCCATAGGTATTACTAGATGTCATTCGTTTAAAATTCGACCATGCAATATGTCTAGACCCAGACGGAATATAAAACGATCTGTGACCTAGAATCACCGACTTTAGAAAAAAGGAATGGAATTTATGATATAATATTTAGCAAATAGGTACCAATAATTTTAACCAGCTCACTTTTGCTTTAATTATGGCAAGTGAAAATTACATTGAGGTACCTACTTGCTAATTTGTAATTTATATTTGCTTTTTACAAAACAAATCACCATATTATTGTGTTTTCAACCAAAACACCGGCTATTTCTGTAATAAACACTGACCTAATGATTTATCTAACTTTTATTACAATCTATTTCTATTACATTAATTACAACCCACCACGTCACGAAATGAGTTCATAATAAATTATAACTCAACACTATTATCTCATTAAAACTAACACTAAAAATAGTCGCTACCTCGATGCCACCACCAGTAGAAACGAAGCTTTAGGATCACAAATATCTAAACGACATCTCGAACCTTGATGTATTGCAAAATAATGTAGCAGGCAGCTCTTTTGTCACCGTGACATATCGCTTATACCTGTTCTGAGGTTTTTATCCTCCTATATTCATCTGCACTTCCTAATCATACCTACTTGGAATCAGAATTTTAATATTAAGCATTTCATCAAAATCACCATATTTGTGAATTCACATTGAAATTCATATGCCCTCGTATTGTGTCCATTCGTTTCATCTCTGTACAAGGATTATGGTAAAATAATGCTGCCAGTCAGTTGTTTGTGCATCAGCCTGTCACTAACATTTCAATCTCATAGGGTTTTTGCTGCAACATCACTTGTAGTACTTCGGAGGACATCAATATTTATAGTTTTTAAACATCTTTATCGACGCGGGCTTGACATCTCGGACGGAATAAGGGAGTAAATCGAACGCTTGTGCTGTATTTATTACCGTCGCATTTCTTTTATGTGTTTATCGTTCCGTTTGTATTAATATTTTCAGTTGCGTTACTTTATAAGCTGCACTTATGATTCATCATTCCGAGAGGAGACCGTAGTTGTCAATAAAGTTGATAAACAAACGTTAATAGTCGGTTATTTCGAAAGCGATTCATTAGTGGTCGAGGCTGCTTAAAGAAATGTAACAAATGACACAGTTTAATTTGGAAGACAGAGTCGGACAGGTCGCATATCGATCACAAGTGGACTGGCGAGCATCCAAGCCGACCAAGTGGTGGGCTGCACCGGCGACGTGGCGTGACAGGTGTGCGCGCGGCATGCAACCCGTGACTCGCCACTCACCATCGCCAGACTGTTCACACTACTGTCGAGCCCTTCTTTCATTTGCCTAGTCAATTTTGTTCAGACTCTATCGTGTCTCTTCCCTAAAACTATTTATATCGATGCTAATTTTATCGACGTTTAAACGCAACTTAATAAATAATCTCTCTTTCAAGATGCTCATACCCTTTACCTTGAAATACTTTTGCCTTTAACTCGTATTTTAAATTAATTCATATTTACTAGTGTAATAAATCATTTCGGAGACGTATATGATAATAAATTGAAGTGCGCTTTATAAATTCTTAACAGAAATCTCGTCTTGAATCGTGCGCATTGCCGCAAGCTGTACATCACAATCGAGCAAGCGTGGCAAGGCACGAGACGATCGAGCCAACTATTCATTGGCGCTCAAACGGGCATTCAGTTCTAAATATTAACGTGCCTTCTCCTATAACTAGTATAGGGCGTAATTAACTTCTGTCGTGAACGTACTAAAATTATTACAAATGCAACGTTATTAATTGTCTCTTGTAACTGTTTCAGGTACAGTAAATGCAAATGGAGAGACGAAACGCCAAAGGACGTCATACACCCGGTACCAGACGCTCGAGCTCGAGAAGGAGTTCCACTTCAACCGGTACCTGACGAGGAGGAGACGGATCGAGATTGCGCACGCGCTCTGCCTAACCGAGCGCCAAATCAAGATCTGGTTCCAGAACCGGCGCATGAAGTGGAAGAAAGAACACAAAATGGCATCGATGAATATCGTCCCATACCATATGAATCCGTACGGCCATCCTTACCAATTCGACCTTCACCCGAGTCAATTTGCGCACTTGTCAGCATAGGATCAGTGGAATTTTTCGAATAGTGGATAACTGATTTACTAACCTTATTAGTCTGCCGTTTTTAAGACGGGGTTGTGTGTAACATCACAGTAGCATATTGCGATGTTACAGCAACTAGACTAGATCAGTTATTCGCTGTTCGAAAAATTTATTTAGACTAATTTGTTGAAACTTGTTGTTGTGACATTCAGTGACACTCAAAAACAAAATGTGTGCGTGTTGAAATACAAACGTGTAAGAGGGTAACAAAGAAGACAAAGGACATCAAACAGTGAAACATTATAGTTACAATCTGTACATAATCCATATTTTTAAATACTTAACTTGCAGCTAGCTATGTTATACAAATAACTTAGAATCAACATGAATGTGTCAAATTGTTGATTTAGAAAGAAATTTGCCTAGTCATAAGCTATAAATTGATCCGCATTATATTCCTAAAATTGTAATATATATAAACAAATTATGAATAATAATAGTGTAAATTGTGATGGATAGTTAGAAAATAGGATAGGAGCGTTTGTTAGATTTCAAATATTAAAAGTATCAAGCAACATACAAACATAACGACATAAAAAAGTAATTGTGTATAGAATAGCTGTCGCGAAAAGTAACAAATTCGGAAATGTACAGGGATAAGATAAACTTTTAGCGAATTCAAAACGAAATAATTATGACTATTGAAATAACGAATCATTTTTACTGAAATCATTTACAGTAGCCGATAAGAAATATTGTACATCGACATTTAGAATGTGATTTTGGCTTTGTAGAGCGTTGTCTCTATCACTCATAACTATGTAACGTTTTTTCGGTCTCAACAACAGAGACAACGCTCTACGAAACCGCTATCTCTTTCTAAAGGTCGATGTAAGATATTTTCTGCCGCGCACTGTAGTTAGTTAACGATATACCTAATTATGTTATAGATTAGCAAGGGCTTGTAAGGACTCTGTGAACTTAAATTACAGGATCAGTTAATTTAGAAATCTGTGAATAATTACTTATTCATTCTTAATTTGTAAATATGAAATAAATTAGCATTAAAAATATCTGAAAAAGTTTAATATAATTATCAACATGGTGTCAACTTTTTCGATGAACTGTTTTATGTTCCTGTTCTTAGTTGTAAATAACAAATATGTTAATGAATATGATTATAAAATCATGTTTAATAGCGTTATAATTTAGAATAATAGCTATAATTAGTTTTAAATGTCCACCAACGATACCAACTTATTGATTCATATGACTAATGCGTACTTTAAAATCTTTAATGTCGTATTTGTAAAATGTACTTAAAATATAAAATTAGTGGGTAAAGATTTTTAATTTCTTCTTTAAAGTATTTCTAATGTACATCTATTAAACTCTTATTATTCTTCCATTAGTTCTGCAGTTTCATTTAAAATTAATGCTTTAAAGTTTTGTTAGAATCTCTTTAATGTCGTGGTCAGCTGTGATATTTTGTTAAAAAAATTATTCTTAAGTGAAACATCTTTTTGAGTTTCATATTTAAAATCTGATGGTGTGGTTTTATGATTTTTGGCTTAATTTCAACTTTTTACCTGGTTTAATTTGTTGCTTTATTTATTGTTTGTAAATAGTAGGTTTTGTCACATAGTGTAAACAAATAATTTCCGAATATCAATTAATGAGATGCTCATGTTTTTGTTCAAGAACATTTTCTACGTTGTAAATTATGTTGTGCAATAGGATGTGGCCTATTATTTGAACTGTCTCTATTATTTCCCATTTTGTATAATATTGTTTATTTACTTGTGTTATTTCTTTCTAATTAATAAATATAAATATCTTTATCGTTCATTCCAGTTAAATGAGAGCTCTAGTGAAGTATGCTACATGATCATTTAAATTATTATATTGTATGAATAAAATGTATTATTAAATTTGAGAAAATTGGTGAAAATGATAAAATAAATTATGAATATAGACATGGTTTTCATTTTCATTTTGTGTGTTATTAAGGGTATACCTAGAATAGAGATTTTAAACTTGACAAGGCATACAGTTTACAAGATTGAAATAGTTGCTAGATACAGCCTAATCAATACGTCATATAATTAATAGACTTGTTCTGACTGACTGACATAGCCAAATCACTGAGTTAGAAACTTTAGTTTTTTACAGTAAGATCATTTTGTAACGTAAGCGCCCACTAAGAAAGGATTTAAGGAAATTCTATCACTAAGGGGATGAAAGTTTGTATTGAAAGTTTGCCATTTTTGAATTTATTTATATTTATCTTTAAAAATTTGTAAGTATTTGGGCTTTCGGGTAAAAATGAAGAACCTACCTACTTACGGGTTTTAGGATAGGAATTTCCACCCCTTCACCGATTTTCAAAAACTCTCGACTTGACTGGTATTTCTAAAAAACCTCGCAAAAGAAAACGGTTATCCAAGTTAATTTCAAACATTCGCTGCAACCGCCAGCTCGACGCCTCCGCTCGTATTGAGTGATGATAAATGATAGTACCAATGACAACCTGCGAGGGGGCGCCGGGGTACCACGTGCCAACAAAGAGTCGAAAAATGTGAAGGTTGCTTTAGTTTGTAGGTCGCGGGCGCGTATCGGAGCCTGAACCTATAAATCATCCTGTCGGAATATTTTGCTTTATACTTTTACTGTTGCTGTATCCGGCAAAAGCTACATACGTACCTACCGAAAGGTATAGATATAAAGTACCTACCAAATCTTTTCAATGGCTTAGGTCTAAGGGTGCCTGTCCACTGAAGCGGAGCAGAGCGAAGATGTGTATAATTGACCAATCAGAGCTTTGTCAGATAACGGAATAAAATTATCACGTTATTTACCGACAATCTGATTGGTCTGCTCAACACATCTCCGCTCCGCTCCGCTTCAGTGGACAGTCACCCTAATTGACTGTTCCAAGTAGGTACCTACTCGCTTAGGTGTAGCGCAAGGCCTAAGCCAAGAATGTGTCCGGCAGGGAGTAAGGGGTTTCAGAGCAAAATTTTTCATGGAAAAACATTTTTCAACTGACTTGAAGGAGTACCTGGTCAGTAAAATGTTTCCTTTCAATTTCACAGTAGGTATTTTTTTTAAAGAACCCTATAAATTAATTTAAAATGCGTATGGTAAAGACGTATGGTGTTTATGACTATCTAAATATTATATAAAATGAAAAGGTGACTGACTGACTGACTAACTGACTGACTGACTGATCTATCAATGCACATCTCAAACTACTGAATGGATGGGGCTGGGCATGCAGATAGCAATTATGACGTATCCGGTAAGGAAGGATTTTTGAAAATGCAATCCCTGAGGGGTAAAATATGGGGTTTGAAGATTTTGTAGTCCACGCGGACAAAGTCGCGAGCATAAGCTAGTATTATAATAATATGATAAGACTTTCATGATTTTTTTTAACTTACTACATAGATAGGTATAGCGCGACCTGCAATGAACTTCCATAACATTCTGTATGCACCAAATAGGTTACATAGTATGCACATAATTTCATACTTGCCTTTACATTCAACTTAGATTGTTCTTTTGCAAAACCGATACCAAACATACCACGAGTCCAGATACACATCGTATTCTGTGTCACATTATGACTAATATTATTAATGTTGTCCTGTCGAGCCGATCGCGGCTGGATTTCGAGATACCTTACATTAAGGTGTGCTCTGTGTTGCGAATCATTTTTCATCCCGTGCCCACTGTGTCGCGTGTGTCTTGTACGACATTGGTTTGACGACTGATAAGATATCGTTTATGGCTGGACTATACAGAGCCCGACCGCATCCCGGATCTGTCTGTT
Organism: Maniola hyperantus; assembly: GCF_902806685.2. Taxonomy (NCBI): domain Eukaryota; kingdom Metazoa; phylum Arthropoda; class Insecta; order Lepidoptera; family Nymphalidae; genus Maniola; species Maniola hyperantus. The sequence goes on along the minus strand of NC_048545.1, from coordinate 5,143,429 downwards.
TCGAATCTGAATCGACGATAATATTATGTCAAATATTAGGCTATGGTGATTGGTGACGTGAAATCAAAGAAAAATAGGGCTACCTTAGGGCTGCCAGTGACGTCGAGGACTAGACGTTTTGTTAGTTCAAATTCCCTAACTGTCATGAACTATGTCTTTACGCATCTGCATGCAATCCGAATCCAAGAATTCTTGGTTTCAAGTAGCCGTTGGGCGTAGTAGCAAGTAGTGTAGGTACTCTTTGTACCTATGACAAGTTGCGCACTAGATCCAAATTTTGTTTTTCGAAGTCGAGAATATCTCCAATTTGAAGCATTGTTCACGGACCTAATCAACCACAAAATTTCTGGTATGAACACTTGCTCACTGCGTTCGATCTGAATCTGAACCATCATGCAGGCGAATACTTACACCAGAATGCCAGAATGGTCAGTCTCAAGAATACGCAAGCCACATCCATCCTAACGGATGCAGTGTAACATCGACATTCGGGTTTAATCCGAATTTTAATTTTCTCAGATTCGGATTGGATGCAGTGCGTTAAGAACCTAAAACAAAGTACCTACCGGATAATACCTTATGGAAACAAAGCCGGTGTATCAGACCCACCCGAATGAGGTATTTCAATAGGGAGCAAAGTGCAAACGAGCGGGCAGGTCACTATAATAAGTAATACATAATCTGTGACCTAACGTAACGTAATTACCGCCACCCATGAATATTTGGAACTTTAAGGGATTTGTTAACATGCCCCTTAAATAGGTATCTAAATTCTAAGTACCTACTTATTTTAGTTTCGAGGGAAAACGTGAATGGAAGCTGGTTCCACAATTCGCAGGCAGGTAGGTACCTACGTGGCAGAAAGAACCCAGCATAACTTGAGGTGGAAGGAACCAGAGCATCAAGGTGGTGATCGCAGATTAGCACTACAGTTAAGTTTCTAATTCCTATAGCTAAACTAACTATCTCCAGAGTAAAATTGATGAGGAAGAGGTTAAATCCTGAACTCTATTCGAGTTATTAAATTCATAAAACCGGAATGTAACCGGACTTTTTGTAGTCCGAACCTTAAACTACATGAGCTAAGGAATAAACTGAACTATTGTTTGCAATAAATATATCAGCTTAGATCCTATGCGTTCTTTTGTTTTATTATTTTTTCTGTGTGATTTATGATAAGCCCTTAGCCCGATTAAAAAAACATTCCTTTTTATACGCGACCATTTTTGTATCCTTGTAGTTACCTCATAGAGATAGTTAATATATCCAAGTTGTACCTATACCTACTTACTTTAGGCAGGTGAAAAGTTACCTAATCAAATCAAATTACTTGTCAGACTAGCAGTTATCTATTTTAATTAGTTAACACTTTATGGGTAGGTTCGTACTTAAATTAGTAGATAAAGATCAAAAAGTTCTTGTAGATATAATCTTAATTTGAAATTATTGCATACCTACCAATCTAAAATAGAATAAGTAGATACCTATATAAACTTTTAATTAAGTGTTAATGTTATTATTGACAATAAAAACCTGCATTAGTGCTTATATTTTAAAGGCTCTAATGGGCTTGCGTATATAATACAATCTCTTTTTAGTAGATTTCATGTTATATGGTACCTACATAATAAATATTTACTTTGATTAGGAGGCTAAAATGGTAAGGATTCGAATGTGCGACATCTGTGTAGTTGTAGCAAAACTTCAAAAGGAAAGATGTTAAAAGAGCGCGCGAGCGGAAAGATGTCTGAAAACCGAAGCGTAGAATAAAGTGATGAACGCTTTTTAAAACTCCCGATAGATGGCGATAGTTGTAGATTTCCATTTTCCAAAAGGTAATCTCATTGTACCTACTATGTGATTGGGTTTAAAATCTAATAAGAGTTTCATTATAACAGTTTAATAATGAATGGGTGTAAGTGGATTTTCATAGAAAACGTTGTAGCAATAATAATTTGAAAAACAAAATTGTTTAAAGTAGTAAAAAAGTAATTTTTTCTTGACAAGAAATAAGGTTGGTTTCAAAGACGTAAAGTTATAACTATTCAACGAAAGGTGGCGTTGAAAATCGGTAAAACAGTATTATAGGATTTTTAATGACATTTGACTAAGCTTTGAGAAATTGAGAAAGCTCCGCAGAAGCTTTGAAAGAAGACGTGTTTCATGAGTGCATACTGCTTACAGTCAATTTTATTAATTTTCTCGTTATAAACAACCGACGGCGATGGCGGCGAGTTTGAAAAAGGTAAGAAAATTAATTTATTTAAACATTCCGTCATTTTCTGCACTGAAAAGCATTTTTTGAGTGCGGAACGCAAAAAATCATTAATTTCATGAACGAGACATGAATTTGAAATTAGATGCCATCATGATGCATCCAAGCTTTTTTGTGCAGAATAATGATATCTTTGTAGGTAATATTTAACAAGAAAACATCAGCTTTGTGCTGTAGTGTTTTTTATAGCTAAATTTTAAATTTCTTTGTTTTAATATGGAAAATTAACGTAGGTAACCAAGTCAAGGTGTCACTTTTTTGACAAGCAACAATTTAGGGTGCATTCTTTTCTTTCAATTAACTATTTCATTGACAGATCATAGCTATAAAGATTTTTTATTGTAACCTATTCGTTAAATTAAAATTAGATGGTAAGACCCATACAACGTTACGATGCATTATTAGATATAATTATATAAGAAAAACATTTCACAGGTAGAATAGAATATAATTTCAACTAAATAATCCTTCAAAAGTAAATAGGATTTGAAAGCTTACTCCAAACAAGTTTCTTTACAAAATTCCTTCCTAAAGTTAATCGCAAGTAGCGGCCTGCGTTAAATGCCTAAGCACAAAAACCCTTGACGTGAAATTTATACCTGGCTTCCATGAATGGCGATATTTTTGTTTAAAGGTTGCCCAAAAAAAGGCAATAAAATATGGCCGCCACAAAGGCACCTCTGGTGCGCCTGCGCCGACTAGGGACTTGCGCATTTTAATTGAAAGGAATCAATGTCGTTACTATGTGTTCTAGAATGGTTCTAGATTAAATTTTAGCTTGAAATAGCACAAAGAATGCAACGTTGACCTACGGTACCTGAGCCTCTACTGATGTTTTCTAGTTATTATCCAACATGATGTGGCGAAGAGGCGTGTTATTAATAACATTCTGGCCTATAACCTAACGTGCTGTGTCACATAATATGTACCGATTGCCATCTAACAGTATAGATACAGTACCTACTTACCATCTGCGTAATGATTTTTATCTCAAGAAGGAGGGGTTAGTTACTTTCCACAGAGATTTCAAAAATCATTTACTTACCAACTTGAATCAATCAATCTTATAATTTACTAGTTGATGCCTACGGGTTCGCCTGCATGGATTTAGTTTTTTTTTATCCCATGGGAACCCTTTAATTTTTCGGGATCAAAAAATCTGTGTCAAGGCCTCGGGATACAAGCTATACATGTACCTTTCATTTCATCAAAATCGGTTTAACGGATGGGCCGTGAAAAGCTAGCAGACAGGCAGACGCACTTTCTCATTTATAATATTAGTAAGGATTTATTTTCTTCAACACATGCCGTTATTTACAAAGCTAAGTGAGTTTGAATCGAGAACCGATAGTAGAAGCAGTTTGACATCTAAAATGACGCATCGTAAGACATCGATAGTCTTATCGACATACTCGTTTTCTAGTCGATTTGACTACGTTTTTGTTCTGGTTAGCTGATGTCTTTATTAACTACTGGTATAAACCTACATACCTAACTACCCGTGATAATATGAGCAGTCTCATAAAGCGTGCCCTTATACACTGCACAAAAGTTCTATCTAGGTATTATATTATAGTAATGGCTGAACCGATTTTGATTAAGTAAATTTTAAGTTATACTACTACTAGTTTTAAATTACTTTTTTAATTATGTACATATTTTGAACAAGATTTCAACAAATCGATCTTATTAGTACCTACTACTGTGCTTTTTCGTGATACAACTTTTAAATTTTTTTTTAAAAAAGCTAAAAATATGCAAGGTCTAAGCGTTAAATTTCACGCGTAATGCGAACGTAGATGGAGTTGCGAGATATATCTATCTAGTATCTAACTGATAGACATTTAATCCATAAAATTAATGTTTATATGATAAATCGTTCGTTACTTATGCGTTTCCACATCGTTCTTCCGATTGAGATGCGTACAATAGTTATTGTCATTTGCGTGCTGACATAGTAGGTAGGGACCTAAGTATCATCAACATGGTCGCTCACTATGGACCTCATGAGTCACTCAGCGGGCGATGGAGAATGCTATACCTACTTGGAGTTTCTCTACGCGATCAAATCAGAAATGAGGAGATCCGTAAGAGAACTAGAGTAACCGACCTAGCTCAACGGATTGCGATGCTGAAGTGGCAATGGGCAGGGCCCATAGTTCTAAAAACCGATAGACGTTGGGGTCCCAAGGTGCTGGAATGTATCTCGCACCGGAAGGCGCAGCGTTGGAACATCCTAGTTGGACGGGTGACAGACGGCTCGCAGGGAGCCGCTGGATTCAGGCGGCGCAAGACCGTGGCCTATGGAAAGTCCCTATCGGTTGATGATGATGATCATCATCAACGTACAATAGGTATCTATCTAGCTTGTGAGTTGTATTGTAACGCTTAGAGCAGCAGAGCAGCTAGTAATTCGTATCGAGAATCCGATTGAAAAAAATACATTCAACTGTTCGCAGAGCCGCCTGTCAGCTTATACAGAGGGGAGCGGATTCAATTAAAATTCTTTTTTTAAATTCACCAATAGGGGGAGCGGGGACGTGGGATTGGCCCTGCGCGTCCGAGCAGAATAATCTTTAGTTAGGCTGATTGACAGGGGCTTTGCTTTTGCACTCGATAATATTACAAAAAATGGTCATGTGCGAGTAGGACTCAGACATGAACGGTTCCGTACCATCGTACAACAAATAACCCTTTTTTAATTTTTCATGGCTTAGTAATAGGGTACCGTTGGCACCTTTCGGGTACGGAACCTTTAAAATTAAAACTATTCCACAAGGATCATGTGACAGCGCAAATATATCGATCTGATTGCGTACAAAGGTTGACACAAGTCTGTAACTGGATGGTAATCGGCTTTGTTAGGTGCGAATTTAAATAAATAAATGAAACGTTTATTTTTTAATTATCTAGTTACACACATACTTACATGGATTTGATCTTGAACAATTTGCGTGCTTGTTGGAGTAAGCATACACAATATTAAGAATGTTACAAGATCAAGAACTGGCTATCCTTGCTAGATTTTTAGATCTGTGTTAAGGATAGCCAGCCTTCTCCCTCGGTTATCTAAAAAGTAAATAAATACATAAATGCACAAGCACAAATCAATTATACCTACTAATTATCATGCATCTCGAGATGTTGTTCTGGTCGGATTATCAAGACTTTGAGGTTTTACCTCTATTTATTTTACCTACTATTGATTTTGAATCTTCTAGTAGCACTAGCAGAGTTATATGTTGTTCTCTTATACCTATTTAACTACAAGCAGTAACGGTTGTCATAGGTACATCTTGTTCTATTACCTACCTAATTTCCTACTATTGATTTGATCTGACGATGCTTTTAACAGGTATAATATAACCTTCAACAAAATAAGGCCTACGATACATATTTATCAGCCGTATGGATGTTGCATATGAATTCGCATGAATATCATGAGCAATTATTTATCATTGAATCTAAGTGTCCCTAGGTCTCTCGGCCTTATTTATTTTAATTAAAAGCTTTTTTTTTACTTAGAGTCAAAAGAAAAAAGTGTGACTTTTGGAAGCTTTTTATTTGACAATGACAACTATAAGTACAGTAACTTTGAAATTTCAATATGTCTTTTAGGTTTTATTTTAAACTAGCGACCTGCCCCAGCTTCGCACGGGTGCAATAATTATTCTCTTTAATAATGAATTCTAGCCCCATAAACTACCACTATACAAAAAATCACATCATTTTATTACTACAGTCCAAGACCCTATATTAGACAGCTTTTTCGATGAAGCTCTGCTTGATTTCATCCCATATCTTGAACCTATCCTCTTATTTCAACAAATTAACACAAAACAATATTAAACTATAAGTATAATCCTCTTGAATCACTCTTTCTATCAAAAAACCGCATTAAAATCCGTTGCACTGTGTAGTTCAAAAGGTCTAAGCGTACAGATTGACAGACGGCGGGGACCATCTTTGTTTTAATTACTGCTAGCTGATGCCCGCGACGACGAATAGTCCTGTGGGAACTTTGATTTTCCGGGATAAAAAGTAGCCTATGTCACTCTGCAGGTCTTTAACTAGACCCATGCAAAAAATAACGTCGATCCGTTGCTCCGTTGCGACGTGATTGAATGACAAACTAACAAACCAACAAACATACACACTTTCGCATTTTTAATAAGGGTAGTGATGTAGAGATTCATCATGAAAATAGAAACACGATTAAGGATACAATTTCTTCGTTTGAAAAAAATCCCAAAAATGACTCTAATTAAAATCTAGATAATAATTTAGTAAGTATTAATAATAATTTAACAGTTTTAATAATTCTGTGCCAACTTTAACATAGTTATACGGGTTATTGTAGACTTACAATTACTTAATTTAAAAGATCTTAGATAGGGTTAACTTGAAACATGCTGTGATAAAAACACGTTATGTCTTGACTCGTTGTCGATGCTTAAATACAAGATTAGGAACAGTGGACCACCCAGAATCAATCTTCCTGTAACCCATTATCACCTTTACAACAATGGTGTTAGGAATCTTAATTGTATGCGTGTATTTGTTGTATTGTAAGCAACATACTGAGTTAACTGTATCATACACGGCACCATATGGCATCTCGTTAGTTGGACATAGGCACCGGATGGACGTGTCACAGCGCTAAGGCGTCGTTTCGACTGGTATTTTAGATTTGCGACTTGTGAACAAAAATGTATAACGGTCTTAGGTTAAATGCAAGTTAATTTTAAATCAAGAGCTCCTTTATTTTATGAATTTATGTAAAACTAGCGACCCGCCCCGGCTTCGCACGTGTATCTTATTACAATTTTTGCAGTGATCTCTTTTAATAAAACATAGCCTATGACACTCAGAAATAGTGTAGCTTTCTACTGGTGAAAGAATTTTCAAAATCGAATCAGTAGTTTCAGAGATTACTTTCTACAAACAAACTAACAGTACGCGGCAGAAAATAATGTACATCGACCTTTAGGAGTTAACAGATTTGTAGAGCATTGTCTCTGTCGGTGAGACCGACAAAACGACATATGGGCCAGTTTATATACCTAAGTATTATTACATAACTTCTATTATATTATGGCCTACGTAACTGTTTGTTCGCATAACTCCATAAATATCAAATGATTTGCATATCATTTTGATATTAAATTCACACACATCACATTTACTATCAGCAAAAATCCACATTTTCTAGTAAGGCACCCTCGTCGCATTCTCGCATTAGATCAATGAGCATTATGAACATGCCTTAAGTTTCGCCAGTCGCTTACGTCTGCCGTCTACAAGTACGGTAACGGTTTAACAATTCACTGTCAATCCCCACTTTTTTCAAAAACAATTTGAGCATACCTACTTGCTATATTTGCCTAATTTAAAGACATTCGTTTGCAGCGTCTTATTTTTAACTGGAAAAATAATTTTATTTTGTACACACAAAAAGTTTTTATTAGCTTTGCATCAATAGCAATAAGGTGCATGCAATAGGAGTTAGGACTTGTAACAGTTTATTTGAATAAAAAAAAACTTTTTTTCTGTTTCATCACAATTACTTTTTATATAGGTAACACAATATCAAGTGTTAATAGGTAAAAGCTCGATCACAGAACGGTCCTTAGAGAAGGTAGGTATTTCTAGAGTGCTACCATTGTATGCTGCATAACTCTGCCCCACAAAAAGTAGTGCAGTGTGGCTGCACCATTAGACCTGTCAACTATTGACCATAGTGAACTAGAGTGAGGGAACTCTCGGTTTGGTCCTGATTTCCTGAATCGATGATATTATGATAAATGTAAGTCTATTTTGACGTACAATCATAGAAAAATACGACTTCATTAGTGCTATATTGGTAGGTACGTCAAGTGTAGTGTGTATTAAATAATTTAAGAAAATTAAAAATTCATCATTAATTCCCACGTTTACAGTACGTGTGCCGTAGTTTCACAGTGAAAGTATAGTTGACAACAATGACAGTATTATTATTTAAAAAAGCAATATTTTTTACTAAATTAAAATCACAATAAAAAATCATAATGCAAATCTCGAGAACAGCTAAACCGATTTCGCTGATTCTTTTTTTATAATATTCCTTGAAGTACGAGGATGGTTCTTACGGAGAGAAAAATTTAAGAAATTGCCTGAAAAAGAATCGACTGTTAGGCGGTAAGTACGAAGTTCGCCAGGTCAGCTAGTCAATAATAATAATCAATGCAAAAAGTGACGTAGACTGTAGCACAGAATAACATAATAGTACTAACGTAACTGTAGTTTCACAGTGAATTTAAGTAGGTATATTTTCGTTTAAAAATAGTTCGGTTTGCTTTGTTTACTCTACCTCCAAAATACCGAATCGTAAACAAAATTTCAGCTACCTGCTCTACATATCCCATAAAAAGGCAGCCAGAGGCATCCCGTGCCCGTAACATTAAAACAAACAACAATATCTAGCCCCCGTGGATCTAGGGTTGTCACTTGCCATTTCATGACTAACCAAAAGCTCTTTGTAGTACCTACTAAATTAATAGATTTCACAGATAGCAACCCTAATCCATCATGCAAAATCTTTTTTAACCGTATGGAAATAAGATGTGGCAAAATGGACATTTTGTAAATCTCGGTAGTGTCGCAGTATTAACTCCGTATTCAATTTTTGAAATGATTTCAGCTTTTATTTTAAAAAAGAAAGATTTTTTTTTTATTTGATCACCACAACGAAACTAAAACTATTTAAATTAATATTAAAAAAGTGTTATATTTGTGACGAGAAATAGATCTCTCATTCAGCATCATGCTGCAAACTAGGTACAGCGCATGTTTTCAGTGGGAACATTAAAATGTGAAATCACGGAGTAAACTACGCAGTCTAGTAATCTAGTGACATGAATATTTTATCTATAAGTAATAAGTAATTACTAATATTATAAAGAGGAAAGATTTGTTTGTTTGTTTGTAATCGTTAACCTCTAAACGGATTTTAATCATTCTTTCACCATAAGGCTGTAGTTAGACGACGCAAAAAATTTATTGTGACGGCGGTATTAAAAAAAAAAAAAAAACTATTATTTACACAACAACATTTTACGTCGGGGACCGCACGGTAACCGCGTGGCCCCGATGTAAAAAGTGGTTGTTTCTTTGCTCATTAAATTTAAAACGGAGTTGCTGAATAAAAGAAGCGTATGTCGCTATAGTAGCGCGTTCTCCAGATACCTACCTGTAGGCGGCCTTTTTGACAGCGCGTTGTGTCTGCGCAAACAAACGCGGCCTTGGAAAGCTACTTTATGTAGAAGTAACATAGGCTATAAATTACATATTATGTATCACGCACAAAGTCGTGGGCAAAAGCTAGTAATAAAATAAAGACAGAAAATTACAATAAGATCGATTAAAATAAAATATAAAAAATTAAACTAAATCCTAATGATCCTAAAAAGAGCATAAAAACAGTGGAATTATTATAGAATATACCAACATAAATCCTTCTGTAGTAAAATCTGAGAATCTGTCAACCCTGGATCCCAAGTCAAAGGGTAGCGTAAGGCAGAAGAGGGTTGAGCGGCGAAGGGTGTTACATTTTACATAGTCTGTGCCTCTCGCACTCCGCGCGCAGCTGCCCCTCGCCTCGCTTGGTAAGCGTTCCATTTTCAATTTGAATTTCGTTCGTTCTGAAATAAGTTATTATATTATTATTATTTTTTTATACCGCCGCATTTTTTTTACATTAGTATGTAGTAGTAGTATTGCGAGTGTTTCTTTTTTTACGAAAAAAATATTTGAATTAGTTTTTTTTTCATTTTAAACTAGGTAATCAATGTGTAATTGCACCATTACAGTTATATAAAGGATTCTATTTAGGTAATTACGTTATTGCTTATGTACCTACTAATTATGCACCATACACAGAGAAGTAGGTATGCAATTAGGTAGGCTCCCTTTACATAACGGACAATGCATAGTACGCGACAGGTCGAGATGGCAATCGGGGAGGGAACGCCCCGCACAGCCCCCGCGCTAACCCGGTGCGGACGAGCGCAGGTGACGTGTGAGTGTGCGGGGCGTCCCCCCGCCTCATACTCGATTGCCATCTCGACCTATCGCGGACTATTCATTATACCTGCACACTTCCCTAGTTCTTTCTTATACACCTATCTATATACGAGTATATCGTATATAGGTACACATGTGTTTAACATAATATACATAGTATCTAAAATAATTATTTGTCGTTTAGAAATACCTACCTATTACTTATTCATTTTATGCTGACGATTTGATGGCTTTGCCTTTATAGGGAAAACTTATTCGTTGAGTTACCACTCTATATATGGAAATGGTATCTAGGCGCCTTGATTATGATACTCGATTTTAATACCTAAATGTGGGATTCAAAGATTTATTCCAAACTAGCCGATGCGCGCGATTTCGTCCGCGTGGAATTTCGTTTTTAAAAATCCCGTGAGAACTTTGATTTTCCGGGATAAAAAGTAGCCTATGTCACTCTCTAGGTTTTTGCCTATACCCATGCAAAAAATCCCGTCAATCCGTTGCACCATTGCGACGTGATTAAAGGACAAACCAACAAACCAACAAACAAACACACTTTCGCATTTATAATAAGGGTACCTACTGATTAAATTGATATTGAGTATGTACGGTTTATTATAGCACGGGCGGTCATATAACTGACTTCATTAAAAGGCAATAGTAATCATGCACTTATTGAACGCATTAATATAAGCAAAAATATTAGGTACCTGAGTATTTATACATATACCTACCCATAGTACCCACACGGGCAGGTAGGGATATTTTCTACTTTGCTTTTCTTTATCACTTACTATTATCACATGTGCTATTATGGCTTGCTTATATATATTATATTGATTTTAATAAAAGACGCCTTAACGTGTAACAATTTTGTTTAACATAATATATACCTAGGTAGGTAGGTACCTACTTACTTTTTAACATACCTACTATTCTCCTTTGCAACGTACCTACCTACTATTTCCTAACGAGTTACAAGTATCTGCCTACTTTATTTAGGCCATGCAATAGCTTCCATATACCTACATAGATTGCCTAGATAAACCACAATTTGCTACAAATATTCTGTTATGTATTCGTATATTTTTGTCTATTTGTGTGAATTAAAGACTTAATAGATAGTATAGATTCAGGCTTTAATGGTCTTTAACTGTGAATGAAAACATCATGAGGAAACCGGCTTGCCTGAGAGCTCTCCAAACACTCCGAAGTTTGTGGGGTATGCCAATCCTAATTCCGACGACCTCCCTAGCGCAATGGTTCGATCATTTGGAATTTTATCATTTCTAAATTTTGGTCTGGTCTGGTGGGAGGCTTCAGCCGTGGCTAGTTACCAGTTACCACCACACCGGCAAAGCTGTGCCGCCAAGCGATTTAGCGTTCCGGTACGAGGCCGTATAGAAACCGAAGGGGCGTGGGTTTTAAAAAAACTGCCAGGTTATCCCGCTTTCATCTTAGACTGCATCATCACTTACCTCCAGGTGAGATTGCAGTCAAGGGCTAACTTGTACCTATCTAAATAAATAAATAAAATCTGCACTTAGCCAGCATGGTGGGATAGGGCCTACACCCTTGTCATTCTGAGAGAGGACCCCGTAGTAGGCTGGCGAAGGGTTACATTTGAGATGTTGATGATGATAGTTTCAGGAAGCCAGATTACACTTAACTATTCATAGCAGTCAATATAGGTTACCGGAAACCACCCAGCTTGTGATAGCTTGTAATAAAATCGACCAACAGTAAAAATGATAACATCTACACAAAATACGACTTTACGTGACACGGTTTGAAATTTAAATAACAATAAAACCGGCGTAAGCCTAGATCACATCGTGAAAGATTACCTATGCATTTTTAATTTCAATCACTGAATGAAAAAATGGTCGGGGAAAAAGTGTTTTCGTATTATACAAGTAAAAAATTGCAGTAAAAACTCTGTGGTTGTACTGTTGAAGATAGAAAAGTAAAAAGTAAAAAAAACAGTTACCCGCCATTTTTGTGTAGTTATTCTGTCTACCAAAATGAGTGAATCTAACGAAGAAATTCGATACATTTTGAAGTTTTATTAAACAAAAAAACCAGCCAAGTGCGATTCAGACTCGCGCACCGAGGGTATTTTTTTTCGTCATTTTGCATGATAAATCAAAATGATGCACAATTATACCTCACTTGATATAGTTTCTCTTGATCTTACTTTGAAAATTGAAAATACTAATATTAGTACATGAACACATTTTAATATTTTTTTGTGATGTACCTACTTAACCACAAATTCACAGATTTCGGATTTATTCCTTTATTGGTGCTATAAGACCTACCTATACCTATCAAATTTCATGGTTCGAGGTCAACGGCAGGTACCTACTTACCCTATAGGTTTTGTTGACAGACAGATGGACAGACAGACAGGCAGACAACAAAGTGATCCTATATGGGTTCCTTTCTTCCTTTTGAGGTACGGAACCCTAAAAAATAGACTAAAAGATGTATGTAAGATTTTTTACACCATTATTACCTGTTATCTCCCAAAGCCAACATGATCCAAACTTCATATTCGCTGATCGATCCTCCTTGTGTTGGGGAAATATGCAGAGAAACTTTCAGCTTTCATTAAATCACGAAGGTCTGGCACGCGCTGGCTCTTAGTCCATAGATAGGTACTACACCAAGTTATGAAGGTATAGGATGCCTTGGAGGATTTATTGTCTCTTCAGCCATTATATGCTAATAATATACCCACCTAATTATTGTAACATATCACAGTGTTGTGTAATACTTAATTGTAATAATAATATTAGTTGGCCTACTTTAAATGTATAGACCTATCATTTACGTAGATCTTATCAGATTTAAGTTTTTTGCTCAACCTGATATACCTACATAACATCTGCTTTACACTTACCTTAATTTAATGTCTAATAATAATTAATTGTTAAAAATAGATAATAATATGTTAATAGATTAAATAATAAATTGCTTGCATTACATTTTTTTCTTATTTAACATAAATTATCTAATTATTACTTATACCTATCTATCGGCCTAAGAAGTATTGAGTAGGACTAATGCCAGGTATTTGGAGTAAAATAGGTACACGATTTCGAAACTACTTAGGTATATACCTAACTACCTAAGTATGTAGGTACCTATAGTCCGCGACCAACAAAGTCCGTAACCACAAATTCACGGTTTTCGGATTTATTCCTTTACTTGTGCTATAAGACCTACCTACCTGCCTTTCATGATTCTAGGTCAACGGGAAGTACCCTGTAGGTTTATTGACAGACAGACAGACAGACACAGACAGACAGACAGACAACAAAGTGATCCTATAAGGAATCCGTCGTCCTTTTGAGGTACGGAACTCTAAAAACGAGGTTTCTTTAATATTTTTCGAAAAAATCGTCCGTTTACGAAATGTAGCCCTGTTTGTCTGTCTGCTTGGTTTTCACCGCCCACTCGTTTATCCGATTTTGACTAAATTTGGTTTTAAGATAGCTTGCATCCCGGAGAATTTTCAAAACACCTGTAACCACGTGGAAGAAGTCACGAGTATCAACTAGTATTAAGTTCAATAAGAATATGATAGTAGGTAATTTATTTATGGTCGAATGTGATTGTATTCTGCATCCGCTATCAATCTATATGTACTTACTTAGATAATCCTACAAGTAGGTGCTTGAATAAAAAAACCACGCATATTAACATTCATAAAATGAGAAATCAGAAAATTATCAAGCGACAAGGTTTCCGCACATGCGTACTGCGAGCACCAATATCGACGAGTTCGGCTCCTCCGTCCTCCTCGCGCAGGCTCCGACCTCTGTCAGTAAATAAGTAATACAATAAAAATAATATCTACAATTCCATCCGATTTGAATGTCTTCCACATTTGGTACGCATAGGCTCGCAGAGGCTAAACGAGGGAGTCGCTGTAATTTTTTTACGATATACCCGATTTGATGGTCGCTGTCGACCTTGGCTTGGTCCTAAGAAGTTTGAATCTACAAATATCGCAAAGGAGAATTTAAAACGCTTTTTCCTTTTTTCCAATACCGTAGTTTCTTAAAACTTTGTCCTACTAGTAGGTAGATATCTATATACCGGGCCTGTTTATTTTATATTTAGGTTAGGTCCTGTAATTTAATTTTACAATGAAAGCTGGAGCCTGGAACCGTGTAAGTAATTAGACTTCTGATCAAAATATTTTTTTATTTAATCCGGACTTCTTTTGGCCCACTGAATACAAATCTAAACTCAGTCCAAGACTAAAACTGTACTGAAGTTAAGTCCAAAGTTCATGATATTGATCCCTGAATAAAAAAACTTGAACTCATTTCCAGGCAAAAAGGCCTAAAACTATCCTAAAATTTAGTCCAATACGTTCGTGATTTCGTGCAATTATACCGTTTTGTTGACCAGCTCGAGTATTCTCATTAAGTTAAGAATTTAAATATCTGATGCTTATTTATTAATATATTTAAAATATATAAAACGAAAAGGTGACTGACTGACTGACTGATCTATCAACCCACAGCTCAAACTTCTGAACGGATCGGGCTGAAATTTGGCATGCCGATAGCTATTATGACGTAGACATCCGCTAAGAAAGGATTTTTGAAAATTCAACCCCAAAGGGGGGGTTCGAAATTTGTGTATTCCACGCGGACGCAGTCGCGGGCATAAGCTAGTTTATTAATATAATAAGTAGGCACAATTTCTACTTTCGAGCAATAGGATACAAATTGCGTGACAAAGTTGTATCAAAATTAATGTACTTTATTATTCGGCAAGTTATTTTGGTTGTCATTAAACTTCCAAACTTCATAAACAAACTTGTAAATAAATAATAATACCTACTTGGAATTGCGTGTCTTCTACGGGGACTTCTTAAGGGGCGTCTTTTTACGACTTTAATTCTGAGAGTAAGCATTATTTTTGTAAAAGTAGCTTTTTATGGGCAGGTAGAACTGCTTTCATTGTCTTTGTTCGCATTAAACATAATTAGATTTTGATTTTGAATCAGAAACATACTTTTATTTAACACTAGATGATGCCCGCGATTTCGCCCGGGTGGATTTAGGATTTAAAAGTCCCATGGGAACTCTTTGATTTTCCAGGATAAAAAGTAGCCTATGTCCTTCCCCGGGATGCAAGCTCTATCTCTGTACCAAATTTCGCCAAAATCGGTTGAACGGATGGGCCGTGAAAGGCTAGCAGACAGACAGACTTTTGCATTTATAATATTAAGTATGGATAAGAAAAATATAGTGTAACAGGTTTTCTTTGTTTTTCGATTCCAAGTTTAGCCCGTCTAACTGGGATCTTATATCTCGTAGTAAGTGACGATGCAGGAGATTCCTTGTCTCCCACAGTTACATATAAGAATTGGCTTAACATTGTGCCAGATCGTAAAAATTTTGCTAATATAAAATTGATAATGAATAATGATATTTCATGTAAGCAATCAGAACTGTCTCCAGAAATTAAAAATAGCCCATAACGGTGCATTCACACCGCAGTTAACATTTGTGGAGCAACGTTTTCAAATGTTACTCAGCAACATCATGCAACAAAAGGTTATTAATTGTTAATATATGTTGCCACAAAAGTTACAGATTGTTACCGAATGTTACTGTGTTGCACAATGTTGCCCCACAAAAGATAACTGCGGTGTGGATGCACCGTAAGGCTTCAGGTAGGTAGTGAAAAAAAATAGTCGGGCTCTATCAAAGTAACTTATAAAATATTTATTAGGAACTGCGTCCCTACCTATCTGTAGTTTAGGCAAACCAGCCCCCCAATTATGTAAGAATAACCATTTCATAGCTATCGCAATCGTCAAGAATTCGGCCCTTTGATTGGCTGTGAAAAAATGTAAACAGCGAATCAACCAATCAAAAGGCAGAATTTCTTGACGATTGCGATAGCCATGAAATGGTTATTCTTACACAATTGGGGGGCAGTCTTGTTTGAAACGAAAGCAAGACTCGAATGTGACAGTCATTGTCACCGCACCGTCTGTTTCTGTCAGCAAATTTTACCTACGCACTAAAATAAACCCATCAGTCCGAATCATCATCATCATCATGATCAACCCATCACCGGCTCACTACAGAGCACGGGGCTCCTCTCATAGTGAGAAGGGTTTTGGCCATAGTCTACCACGCTGGCCATGTGCGGATTGGTAGACTTCACACACCTTTGAGAACATTATGGAGAACTCTCAGGCATGCAGATTTCCTCACGATGTTTTCCTTCACGTAACCCCGAAATAGAGCTAGCGCGCACCACGGTAAATTTCCGTACGTTTTTTCCCCCGCAAAATCTGAACTACAGAACTAAGTAAGTATATGGAAGTGCGCGCACTGCGGAATTAATTTCGCACCGGATTTTGATACATTTAAATTCAAATTTACGGATTTTAAAACGCATCGCAACTCACCGCACCGCTAGCTCTTAGAGGTGCATGCCCGGGATCGAACCCCCGACCTCCTGTTAGGAGGCGGACGTCCTAACCATTGGGCTATCACCTCTTATAGGTTTACAATATCTTTATCCAAATGAGGTGCACATAAATCTATGCACAACTCAGTAACCCAGCTCTATAATTCTTCGATGATAATCTCACTTATCTAAGTTAAATAGCTGTTTATCAGCTACCTGTTCTGATGACAAACACTGAGCCTTAATCTGCCTTGATACGATACGAACGCAAACATTAGATATGGCAGCTTCCTTTGCCTTAATCTTTTATCTTTAACACTATATTATAAGATAATTTAAGCTGAATTAGGTTGATGAGATAACATTATCAGCATTGGAAAATTTAGATTTTATTTTGTCTCTACCAGCTCGCTACAATTTACACGTTAAACCGTTTTCATAGGTTCTTGGTTGAAATTTCCCAATTTATTGTAGATTAACTTGCGCCCGCGACTTAGTCCGCGTGGATCACACAAATTTCAACCCTCTATTTTACCCCCCTAGGGGTTGAATTTTCAAAAATGCTTTCTTACCGTGTGCCTACGTCATAATAGCTACTATCTGTATGCCTTTCACACCGATCCATCCAGTAGTTTGAGCTGTGCATTGATAGATCAGTCAGTCAGTTTTTATTTTATATATTTAACTAGCTGATGCCCGCGACTTTGTCCGCGTGCACTACACTAATTTCAAACCCCTATTTTTCCCCCTTAGGGGTTGAATTTTCAAAAATCCTTTCTTAACGGATGTCTACGTCATATTGGCTATCTACATGTCAAATTTCAGCCCGATCCGTCCAGTAGTTTGAGCTGTGCGTTGATAGATCAGTCATCCAGTCAGTTAGTCAGTCAGCTTTTCCTTTTGTATATATAAGATAGAAGAAGGTGTCTACCTTACGTTTGAATTTTTGGCTGTATTCCATCACTACCATTCTCTATTGCCTACTTGATCACCTTAATACTTGACATTGAAAAAATCCTAAACACGGAAAGTAGCAATGAAGTCGAACATTGAAATACTAGTTTTGATGTTATGATAGTAAATATAAGTTTTAATAACACGACAGGAAGCATACAATAAATCCTATGTCAGTGACCGTGTGACTTGAATACCTATCTACTCATCATTCCGTTATGCAAAACGCGTTTTATTAGAATAAAAATAGCCCCCGGCAAACCTATCAACAAATTTAGAACGATTAGTCACACTTCTCTATAGGCTCAGTGCCACAAACATTACAATACAGAAATTTTAATATTTGATCTAGCATATTATTCGCAAACTAAACGAGAGTCTGTTAATCATTCTAACCTAGATTGTACCAGCTATTGATGCTGGCTGATGATACATGAAGAATTTGCCGAATTATAACCGAAATCTTGGAGGATGGAGCAATAAGTGACACAAAAGGTAGAAAGGTTATTAAATAAAAAACAGCGTCAGATGTTGATGATAATAAAAGTGACTATTCCAATAATTTCCTCTTTGAAGAGAACTCAGAAAGGAAGAACAGGTGACAGTTGGAATACAACGATAATAAAATGAATAATTCTGCACTTCGATAGAATCAGTAATTTTTTAATATCAATACTAGAATATAGAAATCTAGTCTAATTTATCTGGATTTATCAGGATAGGATGTTTCGGAAATTAAAGAGATTCGTAGCAACGTGGCAAAAGCAAATATGTCGTTCAAATTATGCCCAAATTTTAGTCCCGACTGGTCCCTTTTTGTTGCCATCTGCGCTCCGAAAGTCCAGACAGCCCCACCCTAAAAACCATTTAGACGAAATTCTTATCCTTTCACTCACTTATCAAATCCCGTATCGTTATCCCTTTCTAAACGGCCAGGATCCTGTCTCCCGTCCCTTTTTTGCACACACGTTTGAATTGTTCTATCCTTTCTGGCTCGTACTAATTCGTTTATTTCCGCTTCCCACACGAGCGTCGGCCATGTTTGGCGGGACTGTCAAGTCAACGCCAGTTTGGCGCGTATACGTAGCAGGATGAACAAGGTCAGTTTCCATCGTTGGAAACCTAATAATATAATATTTATAGTACTTATCATTTGCTTACTGTTCTCGAGGTGTCAATGCCCATCTGCATTTTTATTATTTTTTAAATTATTTTGAAGGCTATGTAATAATGAATTCCAGATGCTGTTTACGACCATCACAGCACAGCCCATAGGATGTTGAGAACGACAATCGAAGACACTATTATTTGTAAGTACATAGTTACGGATAAATCTTTTGTTTTTTTCAGTTATATTGAAGTGTTGAAATAAATTGTTCCGATGATACAGCGTATCATTCCATCGTTGAACTGTTAATAGGTTCCATTTTTAAGATTTTAATTATTATTCATTCCAAATCCTAAATCTTCTCAGAACTCGCGAAATTATCAGTCGCGTACTTTTTGCAAAGATCATTACCCGTACCCTTATAAATGCGAAAGTGTGTTTGTTTGTTGGTTTGTCCTTCAATCACGTCACAACGGTGCAACGGATTGAAGTGACTTTTTGCATGGGTATAGATAAAGACCTGGGGAGTGACATATGCTACTTTTTATCCCGGAAAATCAAAGAGTTCCCACGGGATTTTTAAAAAACCTAATTCCAGGCGGACGAAGTCGCGGGCATGCTGATGCCCGCGACTGATGCGGTAGATGATGTAGTATTTAAATAAAACTACTTATGTCATCACGTGTAACTTTGAACACCGTTAAAATCGATTGAGAAAAAGCAGAGCGTTTAAAAATACATTCCGCTTGCATCCACACCATTTACTACTTACTACCTACCTAATTCAAACAAAGGTATTTCAACATGAATGGGCATCATAAAGCACAGACAATAGGCTCTATATTCGGTATTTAACAACGCCCGCCTATAATTTGCTTTACGAAATGAACTAAGAAAATCTAGGTCGGTATTTATTAGCATTTAAAGTTTAGGCGTTACTGGTACTCTTTTTTCTGTATATTGGCGAACTCCGATTTTATTTGAATCACTAATTAATTATCATAATCGTAATCAACAAAGAACCTTAAATTATTTTATAGACAAAAAATAGCTGCTACAATACAGCGAAAAAGACAAACGTTTCTCGTCTAATAGACTAACGAGAACTGTCTGAAAGTATCAATTACAGTACAAATTTTAATGCTGCCTTATGTTTTTATACGTCACCATCCACAGCTGTTGATCTAGCGGAAGTTACGACTGAATCTATTATAATTGCAAAGACGCAGATCGTATCAGTAATGCAAATAATAATGATCTACTATTTTACTAATATGTGAATGCTGAGTTAAGAATGAATCTAACTAATCTTTCTCTACAAAACGATTGATCCATCAATCGTTTTATAGAGATCACATATCGTAGGAATTAGGGAAATATGCATAAGTAGATAGATAGCATAGAATGAAGGGAATTTTAGGAATGTCAAACGTTTGTGTGTTTGAAATTTTAGCTCTTTCCGATTAAAAGTAGATTATTCATGAATTTTTTAAATTGTTTTTTTTTTGCAAAAACTGCCAGAACCTCAAAATTATTTAGATAAAAGTTATTTAATGATTCAAAATTTGGCACTAATCTAAATTTTGTAAAGAACTTATTAAGCTTATTTCTTTTGGAAAAATAAATCATTTTGTGAATTATTTAACTATGTAAGAAAAGAACATTGATTTAAAGGCAAATTATATCCTACAAGTCGCTACTGAACACTTATTTTTTTTTTAAAAAGAACATCAGCCATTTTAAATGACTAATATTCCCCTTTTTCCTCTCCAACTAAGCGTGAAGCTTGTGCTAGGAGTAGGTACGACAATAGTGCAACGGGCGGGGTTTGAACCGTCGACCTTTCGGTTTTCAGTCCACTCCTTTACCAGTTGAGCTATTGGGGCTCTTTAAAACTCATTAGAACTTCTTGCTACTTAGAAATTATTTCGGATAAGTATATCTACTTTCAACTCTAGGTACCTACTCTTGCAATGTGTCAAGGAAACACATTTTAAATAGCTAACATCAAACATGAGTCATCGATTACCGCGTGCTCATAAAAACCATCAGCCTCATAAAAGTTATAAACGAGCCCATTAACACTACCAGTACCATCAGATGCTACTCCAGTTTCCAGTGTAGGAATAATTTCAAATATTGTCTTAGAGCGGTTACGGTGTACCTACGCACTGCATCCGATCCGAATCCGTGAAAATACGTTCCGAAGTAGTTATAGAACTATTTGCCTGGTAGTTTACGCACTAGTCCTACTTCCGTCATCCGATTTCTCTCCGTCATCCGTGAGTCTCCAATCCGGAAGAAATATTCAGACCGAAGTAGCCGTAGTACTGTTTAGGTATACGAACTCGTTCGCAATTCCTCGGATTCAGAGTGCGTAAGCGTATCCGAATTCGGTCCGAGTTTTTTATATCCGTATTTTGACGGAATCGGATCGGATGAGTGCGTAACCGCTCTTACTCGTGGTTGGCACATTCATATCTCCCGAGTAAACAGTCAACAATTATGCACAACCAACTAACAAAGCGTGTAAATGGAGCAATTACCGCCGCCTATGTAGGCTGCCATACAATTAGTAGGTTGCTAATAGTTTTTCATCACCAGTAGTCTCTAGCGATGCGCTGTGTGAGAGCACTTCAGAGTGAGATCGGCTGTCGTTGTGATCACAACAGTTCTTAGTTCTATTACCATAAGCGGTAATTTTATTTGAATTTCTTAGATTTGCTACCTATAAATTCAGTTGATTGGTGTATTGGGAATACTTAAATTGTTCTTAAATTCGGTGAGTTTTTACATTTATTTGTACTGAACCAGTATCTTGATACGAAAATTATAGGCTTTTATTTTGATTCAATAACTTTCATTGATAATTTAAGACCTTGGCGTTATTAATTAATAACATTTTATGATTCGGTGCCACTGCCAAATAAGATTTGCGTAAATTATTTCATTTTTATTAATTTAACCTAGGAAATGAAACTACGAGTAGGTGTCAATAAATTGTGTGGCCTAAAACCTCAAAGTTTAAACATAAATCCCGTCATAATAAAATATTCAAAGTCATAATGCAAGTCATTGAACCTTAATTTATTCAAACATCGACAAGAGGCTTTACAAAGAATGAGCTGGATCAATAGTCTAGTAGCAGACTGTTATTATAATATCCAGTTGCTAACGGTAACGAAATGTCTCGTCTACGCCGTCTAATCAAACACCCTCAACTCAGTTTTGCAACTAGTGGGCTGAACTCTAAAGATTTATCCAACAGCTGCTCGATTGCCCGCCCAATGTACAAGAGCTTTTAAATGGGCGGTAGCTGGTTGTTTCCTCAACAAAGGTTAATAAGAAGGGGAGGTCATTTTATGTTGGTCGTGATGTCTGGGCCATTCATCGGTCCTAGGCCGGGGGCGGCGCTCATTGCCCGCGTCCGGAGCACGCATGCGCCTGTCCTGTGACCCAGTTGCGCCGCTCTGCCGCCGGGCGGATGGTGCCCTCCATTCGCCAAGGTTGGCGAATCAACGAATTTCGACCGCTCAGACATAGTGACGCGCCACTATTTGGCAGCCCGTGCAAACCGGAATCGATTTTGCTAATCACTAAGGACTTGTTGTATTTCCTTGTTATTCTTTCTAACCGTTTCTTTAAGTTATTTGTTTTCTAGATAAAACAGTATCTACCTAGTTAGTTAACATAAAACTGCGTAGAAAGCTTGATTGGGTAGGTGGCAAGTGTGATTGAGTGTAAAATAAAAATTCCTTTGCGAATATGACTTATTGTGTGACTCACGGTGATGCAACACTTGCGAAATATCTCATTTGTTACGTGTCCGCACGCACCTCCTTGTACATATTGATTAGTATAAAACGTCTAGAATGCATACTTGATGATTTACAAAGAAAAATACACAAATAGTTTCCTTCCGCTGTCTGTTCCCAAAATAGACATCGAAAACTGTAATGTACCTACCTACCCAGCTTTCTTCTTAAGAATCTTTACTAACTTTCTAACCTTGTCCGCAATTATCAATTACTCATCTGCGGATTTTGTTGGTTTTATTAATATTGATGTCCTCACATGTCGTCCATGATTATTTTTAGTCTATCATACGTAGACTGGCTAAATTACGATGATCGATCGTGACGGGGCGGCCACCGTCGCCAGTTATACGCTATAATGGAGTCATTCTTTACTAACGTGCGCGTAGAGAATTATACAACAATCGATAAAAAATTCCATTGGATGTTGACATCACTAATTTTGATTGTGATTGATGTCGCTCTTTAGTTTAATTTGTAAGTGTAATATATTACCTGTGAGTATTTTTTTATAATTTTATTTTTATTTTTTTCAGATACAGACGTGTAAGCTGTGAGAAGAAAGTTCTGTAGGACCTCAGCCGGTCGCTGTGGATATTAACAGTTAACTTAATTATTAATTAATTACTAACAATTCGTAATTATACATAGATAAGTATAATGTATGGAAAGAAAGTAATTTAGAGGGGCTAAGTGTATAGGGGCAATATTGTTCCTTTTGCAAAAAAAGCTTTTCATAATTAAGTTTTTAGTACATACCTATATTAGATAACAACTTTTTTATACTAAGGAGGTATATATTAATAAGTATGATCTTAATTGTACGTAGGTCAAGTCTGTACTATTTCTTTAAAGCAATATAAAACTAAAGTAGAGAACTATACCTAATTGTCTGATTTTAGTGAATCTCACATTAAAAAATCATCATTAGGTCATACATTTACACTTTTTATATTAATATAGTTGCACTGATCTTAAAATTTCGTTTGAAATTATCATTCTCTTTACAATTAGGTATATTTCAAAATATTAATCATATCATGTAAAAGCGAACTTATTCTACTTTATTTAAATCTTTAATATTTTGATTGTATAAAAGCTAACAAGCTAGCTTACACTCATAATCTGCATTTAATTAAGTATTGTTTTTTAGCTTTGCTACATGCACTTTATTAAAACTGACTACAAGACAGCAATGGACCGAAGAGAAGAAAATTTGGTGCGTTTTGAGCATCAATATTAGTGCCCTACATCTACCCTGTAGATCCGAATTTGTTTGAAGTAAGGCGACAAATTCGGTTCTAGAGAGGTTTGTGTGGTGCATGCACGGCGGCCATCAAGACCATTTTGTGACTAGAACATGAAGAAAAGAAGCATTTTGCATTCATTAATTGTATCTCTATAATATAAAACACAAAAATGTTTTTACCTGTGTCCGTGATATACTTTGAAACCATCCAACCGATGTGCCCCATTCATTAGAAAGGCAATAATGCGAAGATGGTTTAAGACCAATAAAAATGAATAGTGCGCGTGCTACTACGCAATTTTTTTTTGTGTAGGTAGGTATGCTGGTACATATTAGTTAAAGTAGCACTTTACAAAATAATAGCTTGAGAGCCCGTAGGGTGGGCACTTCTTGCGGTCCGACTGGCAGGTCTATTTTAAAAGTCTATTATTAAAATCTGTCATTATCAGGGACAAGTTGCCTACGGACTTCTTGGGCTACTAGTAGGTACCTAAAGTAAATAAGAACCATTTTTGATTATTTATGCCAAGAAAACTGAAATTAATAATCAAGCTTTAATTAATTTGGTTTTGCTGTTCTATAGCCTGTTATATCCATATCGATATTATCGGCGATTATTACATTTAAGATATTTTATAGGTAATATAATTAAAATATCTGCATAGGACTGTTTTCCGGGGTATATTTTACGTCTACTTACATTTTATTTCGAGCTCGTGTCATTCTTTTTGTACTATACCCTAGATGCTTATTATATTTTATTGTAATTCATTCCATAAAAATTTTGCTATCTATGTATCAAACTATGTACCTATGTAGGTAAACGACATTACCTACCTTAGAAATTCTGTTGAAAATCTCAGTCGGGTCCACTTAATTACTTTGAATATCTTGCAAATTAGGTAAAATTTAACCTGTGTTTTTAAATTGTTACAAGCTTACATACGACTGTCATAATAATTAGATAAGTTTTATTGTGTTATTGTAAATTATTAAAATGTACTTACGTAGAAAATCTTACTATATCTATATATCAATTATCAAATTATCGAACAACATAAGCAAGTCTTTCCATAACAGATACCCCTGTTAAAATACCACGAGTAAGTAGTTAACATGTAAATTTTTCTTGTTTTATTTTTTAAAGCAATCGGCAAAAGTATAAAAAAACCGGCCAAGTGCGAGTCAGACTCGCGCACCGAGTGTTCCGTACCTACTACCGTACCGTTATACCGTTCCGTACGTACCTACTACAATCGTATTTCTTTGTCATTTTGCATGATCTTTGCTAAGATGTTCTACCATTGCTCTTTATTTTCTGCCGCGTGGATTGCATCGCCGATAGGTGTATACTACCACTTCTTTTCTGACCAAACGTCTTGTTATAGTAATAAAAAGAAACTATTCCTACATACAATATTTACCTACATATATAAAAATAAAAAAGGAAATGTGAAACAATCAGTAGGTACTTCAATTATTTAAATCGCTTTAAAAATTTCCTTAAATGGGTCGGTAAAACCTGCATTTACCTTAACTATAAACAACGTTAGATGTTGTGTTGTGTTGATTGTTTTTTAATGTTTATATCAAATGTATACTGGAGCTTTCAATATTTCCTTTTTGACTTTCGGCGTAGTGGAATCAAAGGTTTATTGTTATTTTAATACATGTGGACTGTGAACGTGTTATTTGCGGCTAAGGGTAGGCTATGGATGCCAATATTGAGGACAGGGTTTCATGCAGTGCTCTTCAGCTAGGCGGCCGAAGTCATAAGTAGCCAGCTTGGTACCTAAAATATGAATTTACTAGCAAAACTTTCGAAATCCACATGGCCTAGGAGTTCCTTGCACCTTACAGCATCAGGATTGAAGAGTTTGGCCTTGGAATTCAGTAACAAACTAGTTAGAAATCTGAAATTTCGGTATAATATGTACCATATTATACTGTGTTTAAACAACAAATACTGAAAACAACGATTTATAAAATGGTTTGTAAGTTGTGAGGTTTTTCTTTCACGGTTTATTGCGATGTTTAGGTAGCTCGGAAAAAAAAATTTTTTTCATAAGTACACCCAAAATATGATATTCATACTTATGTACAGACCCTAAATGAGCCAGGCACTCGCACTTGACCCGTTGTTTTTACTGATGCGATGCTTTATTTAATTTAAATACATACAATTAATTTATATAAAATTTGTTACAACTTGGCCATAAAGTTCTATCGGAAAAGGGCTACCGAATACCTACGAACAAACAGCGACAAAGCTAGGTTTGCACCCGAGGAGACGACAACCCTGTCGGCTGAAGAGCGGGCTGCGAGGGACCTTAGGAACGCTGGACCGTCCTGGGCCTACATTGCCTTTCGAACGGTCCAGCGCAGCGTCCAAGAGGCATTGTGCAAGCGGCGGATCCTGTCTGACTCTGACGACAGTGACAGTGATGGGCCTGGGCTGTTGAAGCGAAGATGTATTCGGAAGTGAATATGAGATATCGTATTCACTTCCGAATTCACACCTATTTATTGCGATGTTATAACTCGGAAAATAAATATTTCATAAGTACACCCTAAATATGATGTTCATAGTAATGTAGGTACAGAACCTAAAAGAGCCAGGCTCTACTCGCATTTGCCCCTTTTTTACTGATGCGATGCTTAGGGCAAAGCCGATGGCTGTGCGCTGCATTGAGCGGGAAAGTTGAGTTATGTAGCATTTAATTAAGTAAGTAGGTAAATTACCTTCTAATATAGGAATTTGTAACTTATATTAAGTTAACTAGGTATCTAATATATTTATTTTTTTATTAATTTTTGTAGTTTTCTTACCTATAAATATTTCATAATTTCAAATTATGAAGGTAAGTACTTACGACGTTTTTATAACTTGCTACAGACAAATTACCTACCTAGGTACCTATCCAATTTGCATGATAGGAAATAGGTACTTACCTAATTTACCTTTAACTAGCTTATGCTCGCGACTTCGTCCGCGTGGACTTTTCAAATTTCAAACCATTATTTCACCCCTGTTGAATTTTCAAAAATCCTTTCTTAGCGGATGCCTACGTCATGATAGCTATCTGCATGTTAAATTTCAGGCCAATTTGAGCTATGCGTTGATAGATCAGTCAGTCGGTCACCTTTTCCTTTCCTATTTAAACATCTCAAAAAACTGAAAATATTACAAATTATGATAATGGTAGGTAATTACTACAGGCGATGATTACGCCGGCGCCGCGCCGCGCACGGCAATGATTTCAATTATTTTCTCATTCAAGTAACAAATAAAGTAGATCTACTCCTTACTAGATGGCACTGTTTAACTTTTTTTTTTGAGATTTATAGCTACTCGACAAAAGATGGTGCTGTAAGTAATTATAAGTGAATTCTATTGTATTGATCAGGAGCCATCTACGTATAGAATTATAGATAGGTACTTGTTTTTTTTCTCATCTTTACTTCATAGGTATATGAGTGTATCAGGGGGCACGGCAGTGCCTCCGCCAAGACGAGCCAAACTAAAGGACGGGGCACTACGTACCTTTTCTCGAAGCGTTTCGTCGTATTTTCGAGCAGGCATAGCTTCGGTCTGGATGACGCTAGAAAGCTGAAATTTTCAGAATGAGGTGTCCTCAGCAAACTTATTAAAAATACTAAGTATCATATCTGTTGTTAGTTTTAGACTGTAATTTTTACAAAGATATTATTGTAAAATATCTTCGCATTTTTATGAGGATTTTTTCTTCGAATTTGAAAAAAAATCGATTATCTAAACGAAAAAGTGTATCTGTATGTCTGTTACCTTTTCTCGACCCATTCATTAAACCTATTTCAACAAAATTCAAAAGAAATACTTAGATACCTACCTACTTACCTAGCTTTCATCCCGGAGACAGACAAAGGATACTTTTTTCAGAGTTCCTACGGGATATTTAAAAAGTCCAAAATTCACACAGACAAATTCATTCGAATACCTATACCTACTTAAGTCGCGGTTAAAATGTTATTTATATGAATATCTTTGGTATTAAAAATTATACCTACCTAGTACCTACCTACCCTTTTGAAAATGTAGGTAGGTTAACCTTCCTATACCTACCTACTTATAAGACGTGAAATAGTAAAACGACTTTTCACTCGTAAGTAGTAAGTAGCTCGAGTGAAATTCTAGGTACCTACCTGCTTTTTACATCTCAAATCTCTGATTCTTTAATATCACCACCTATTTGCTAAATAAGGACCTACAGCTAAGTTAGATGTTCTCACACAGAGAGAGCCTCAATACTTTACGAATCTTATTATTAATCCTGCAGGAAACAGCTTGAAAGGTCACATATAAAAAAAAATTATTTCTAGATGTAACAATATCGTATCGCAGAGCCGATGATACCAGGAATGTATAAGGAGCGAGGAAGATTAATGATAGCTTGCAAACCGACAGCGCGGCCGTGTTTGAGCGCAGGTGCGTTATTTTCATAATTATTGGTCGACCCGCGCCTTCAGCTTTCAGGACATTGCGAGTCGGATATTGCACTAAGACTATGCCTTTATTATGTTTCTACGTAGGTAGGCCAATAATGGTATTGGATACGCGTAGCTACTTAGGTAGGTATCTACTTATATTGATCAGAAGAATTGTTCCAAATAAAATTATTAAATTACTTGCCCACTCCCTTCTTTTCTTTTTCCCAAGTTCCTAAATTTTTGGAATTTTTTAATCTATTTTTTATTTGTATTTCTTTATATAAGTACTTACCACTGGCAGGCGTCAAATGTTCTTATATTTGACGCTAGGTAGCCTATGTATCGCCTATTTTTCTTTGATTTCAATTCACCCTTTGCCTAATATTTGACATATCATCGATTGAAAATCCAACCGAGAGTTCTTACAATCTACTTAGTTCACTCTGGCTACGTAGGCTATGAAACGAATAGCTAACTATCTTTGATTTCACGTCACCCCTAGCCTAATATTTATCAGATCGTCTATTTAGCATCAAACGGAGAGTTTCCCCACTCTAGTTCACTAGACACAGTGTAAATAAGTATGTCTTATGAGAGCTGGCTTCTGCAAATTGTATTGCTGGTGGAATCTTGGCTTTAGGTCATGGATAGTATGCACTAGGTAGTATAGTAGGTACATCTACTATATATATAGGAATAGATAATTGAGCTAAGCTTTTGCAAACACTAAGTATTTCCTGAAACTGCATCATTTAAATCCACGTAGCCCGAATTCTACGCGGACATTAAACCACGGAACCTTGTAGGTAGGTACTTAAGTTCATTTAACTAATGGGCTAATGGACGCAAATGCGCCACTGGGACATGTAAATCTGACATATCTCACCTTTCCCAGTAATGAGTCTATTAATCACACGATACGACCCCAGTCTCGTCTTAGTTTAAGTACTTAGTTAATACTGGCTACAGTGGCTACACTTGGCTAAGAAGCTTAAGACCGGCGTCTGTGCCAAAACTAACGACCTACGATTTAAAAACCCTTTAGTGGGGTATATTTTCTAACTGTTCGATGATAAATAATTATCATACCGATTTGTAAGGTAAACCAAAACCAAACCAAACCAAAACCCAAACTCTGCTCTGATTTTGGTTTTTATAAACCAAAACTTAAACGGAGTCAAATGTCTTTTGTATTGCTACGAACGCTAATTACCACCGTATCGTCATCGTTACCTAGAAAGAAGATTGTTGCAGTAGATATAGGTACTTAAAAGTTAAAATATACTTACTTTCAGTTTACGCCTAAAAGAAAATATATCCTACTCAAGCAAAAAATGAGCAAAATAAAGTTGATGCCTGCAGCCCGAGAGAGTAAGTATTTTTAAATAAAATATTATTCAACATGAATAAGTTTTGTCATATTGCTAGCGTGCGACAAGATAATTTTGTACTGAACCACATTTTACAGAGCGATTGCGAAATACGTCCCGTTCCGAAAATTGTGTAACTGAACCAGCATTGAAAGCAGGAAGGGCCGCGTCAAAAATTACTATTATGCCCCCGGCACATAATTAATGAACTGCTTATTCAAATACTTTTAAAACTATTATTCATGCCGTTTACGTTTGAAACGTTCCGACGATTCCTATGAAAGGGCTCCTTTCGTTTGATAATTAAAAAATGTTACCTTATGCGATTTTAAATGGTTCTCGTGTGAGGCGGAACGGATCTGAAGTAGGTATAAATATTTTTTGTGCCAAAATCCTTCATCATTAATTAGGTTAGCATTAAAAAGATTTTTGATTTGGTGTTATTAATCTAATCACTACTTTTGATAAAGAGGGTGTAAAGTTTAAAGTGTAAGTCCCACTTGCACAAGGACACTTAAACTGATAATATACTTAATATAGGTAGGTACCTACTTAGTTTATATAACTGCGTCATATTCCTGCCAAAAAGTGACAGCATTACTTACCTACAAAAGTTAACTAAATCAGTTTAACTATCCTTGTGCAAGTGGAACCTAAATAGAAACTAATTGTAGTTTTTGAAAAGCAAACGCCAGCTTACCTACTCTATAATGCATACATTTTAAGTTCTCACGCGCACGCCATTTTAACTTTTGTGTCAACTATCACGTCATAAGTACGATTTTAGTCCTTATTATAAAGGTGAATCGTACTTTTGACAAGACAGTTGACACAGAGCTAAAGTGGCGCGTGAGTACTTATTGTACGGTATTGTGCTAACGCAATACGGTAAATATACTTAGTTCACAAAAATCATGTTTTTGAAATCCTTTGAGTTGCAAAATCAATCTTCAATTATACTCTCTTTTCACTACAGATATCCCAGATATCACATAAAGTATAATATTATATACATCACTCTGCCATAGTACAAATTACTTCCCTACTGCAATTTCTCCTTGTAAGTCCTACATAGACGAATAGCAAGAGCATACATAAGAGTAGTTATTGTCCTCAGAGGCTCGTCTCGCAGCTCACATTATTGCAGTATCCATATCGAAATCCCATTGCAACATTGCACAGCGAACTTTTAATCAAGTTCTGGAGAAACGATTTACTATAACCGCTAGAGCTACGAACTTCGTAGACAGGTTACGAGAAATTTTGTTTTCGTTATATTACTTATTATGTCTATGTTTTTAATTTGTTCCATCAAAAAAGAAATACTTTTCCTGAAATAGACAGTTAATTGATTCATAATTTATATTTTTTTGGCTACTATCACATGAGCGTGTAGCTTCTTTAACAGCCATAACGTCTAAAGAATAATAAATTCATTTAATTTGTTTACACATAATATTGTATGAAAAATATATACCTACTAATATTTAAAAAACCGATAGACGTTGGGGTCTCAACTCTCAAGGTGCTAAAATGGCGATCTCGCACCGGAAAGCGCAGCGTTGGAAGATCCACCACTATCTAAGCGGACAGACGATATTAAACGAGTCGTAGGGAGCCACTGGATTTAGGCCACGCAAACCCGTGGAATGTGGGAGTCCCTACAAGAGACCTATGTCCAGCAGTGGACGTCTATCGGTTGTTAATGATGATGAAGATGATGATTATAAAAATCTAAATTTCATAATTTTTAAATTAAAACCATTAACATGAGTTTAGTTTTTACATCATTAATAATAATCTAGAGCTAGATCCTTTTTTAAGGCCCTGTCATTCCGTCTCTTGGAATCCACGGGAGACCGGAGAGTTGGTATTGTTACCTCGGTCAGCATAATATTAGTCTGGCCACTCAACGAGGTAACGCAGCCATCGTTCTGGGCAGCCTACCTCGTTACAGTGGTTTAGATGATATTTTTGATTTATAATTTTAATATGTAATTGTTATAGGCTTGTACCCATTAAAAATAAAATAATAATCTATTTTATTTGAGTCTTCAAATCCATTCTTGTGTCTATGGCTGAGCACGCCCGCAGTCGTCGGCGCCCGTGGGCAGCTCACCATTAATCACTAGTTTTAGCTGCAGCCATACCCCGCTCTGACTATCTATACAATAATATTCCTACATGTAGGTAGTGGATTAATACTTAAGCCAACTTTTGTTACTCAAGGCGAAATATTTTTACGACAAATAAATAGGTCGAGTTCTTCCTTCTTATAAGTTTATATCGAAAAATCTAGCATCTGTTTGTAACTAAGTATACCCGAAATGTTTTTGAAAACCTTAGTTAGTAGGTACCTACGCAAAGTGCAGTTCCGGGTTTGTCAATTTCAATGTAGAGGATGTTCAGGCACCGCTTCAAAATTCAAAAAAAAAAAAATTTATCGATACTTAAGTTTCTTCTGATTAAATTTTTGGAAATTTATTTAATATATATTATAAGTGTAGATGTTTGATTTATTGGCTTGAGATTAGCGCACAATAAACCATAAAAGTACGAATAGTGCCTACCTACTTATTACTTAATAATTTAATACGATGTACTTTCAACTTAGCCTTCATGACTGAGACTATCTGAATGAAACGTGCAGTCTTTTGAAACCTAAAATCCTAATTTTCGCCAAAGTGACATTTTATCTATTAATTTTATTTTTAGTAAAAAAAAAGCAGTAGGTAGGTATACTTTCACATTGTTCGAACCCTCATAGAATATTTCACGACAATTGGTACCAACTGATTGGGTACGAACTACGAAGCACGAAGCTCAATAATATTACAAGGGTTGGTGCTGAGTCATGCTCGTGCGGGAATTGAAGGCCAATCTAACAGTAGCCAACAGTTGCTGCTTTTGAACCATATGGGGTTCATTACTGTGTACAATACATCCTGCGATGGAGCTATAGTGAGCATTTTATTGGTAGGACACTAGCTGATGCCCGCGACTTGGTCCGCGTGGATTTTGGAAATATCCCGTGGAAACTCCGGGATAAAAAGTTCCCGATGTCTCTCTCCAGATCCTATGCAAAAAATTACATGGACCCGTTGCTCCGTTGCGACTATTTCTTATATGGGTTGACTTGGAAGGTAGGTACTTTGAATTGAACCTATCCATATTCGATATTTAGGAATAGTTTTTTAAATAAATAAACTTCAAATAAACTTTATTAGTGCTTTTGAATCGTCAAGTGAATTTACCACTGGTTTGGAAATACCTTTCCTACTGAGAAGAGCCAGTAAGAAACTCGGCGGTTGCTCTTTTTTAATTAGATAACAAGTTACCTAACCCTTGTCTGCGATTAAAGATGGTAAGTGATGACACAGCCTTAGAAGGGTGAACTCTTGGTCACTGTTTGATTAATAGGTAAGTAGTAGGTAGGTAGGTATCTAACCCATCATCTACCTCAAAGGCTCAAACCTATTCAATATCTCGTTTATGAATAATTAACTTTTTAAGTTATGCCGCCTTTCTATGAGATGCAATAATGCCCTGCATAGCTCCTGTCGGGTCCTCCAGTTCTACAGAATTGCTCCGCAGTCCACAAAAGTTATAGGTATCTACCTACTGACATACTAGTATATTGCGTGGGTGCGCGGACCACTAAAGTGGTCCGCGGGCATGCTGAGTTTTTTTTTGAAAATGTGGAATGTCTCTATTAGACACTAGAATGATGCCCGCGACTTCATCCGCGTGGATTTAGGTTTTTATAAATCCTGTGAGAACTCTTCAATTTTGTGGGATAAAAAATAGTAGCCCATGTCCTTCCCCGGGATGCAAGCTATCCCTGTACCAAATTTCGTAAAAATCGATTGAACGATTGAGCCGTGAAAAGTTAGCAGACAGACACACTTTCGCATTTATAATATTAAGTATGGAATTCTTCATAGTTTAGGAATAAGTAATATTTTATTTTTGTTTTTGTCGGTTCACCAATTTCCACTTTCGAGTTGGACTCCTTTTGGTCACACCATCTAAGTAGTTGCTGAGCGGCCTCTCCTTCTTCTATTTGCCTGTAACAATCAGATTCTCTGGGCCATTAATCCAACGCCGCATGATTTGGCTGAAATGAAAGCAGCCGTTGGTAACAAATGAAGGAAAGTCGAGTAGTTATACAGTATAATAATGGTTTTAGGATGCTGTTGGGCTTTCCGCGCTGTGCAGCGTCAGAAATGTTCGCAGATGAACGGACTGATGACTTCTTTGCAATAATGCGGAAGAAGTAATTATCACTGCTGACAAAGCTGCGCTCAAGTACCAACCGCTTCCTGAACATATTTGCGAGCAAGATGGACTCACCAATGCTTGAACACTTTGTTTAGTGTTGGTGAGGCCACAATTGTAAATATTAAAAAAAAATTGAACTGTCTTTTTGCCACACATATAGTAAGTAAGTACCTAGTAGTTGCTAACATTAGTTTTTAAGTGAGTCTGTCTACTAACATATTGAGCCATAGTTGCTTCGAATAAAAAGATTTTATTATTTATTTACATATTTTATATCAAGATGTGACAGGGTGGACACATTTTGTGCGCTTGACCGTTCACGGTATTCGGAGCATTCGCCTTTGCACAGCTTGCATGAACACAAGTAAAATTACAAAGGAAGGAACAGTATCTTTAACAGGATTCGCAGATGTAAATAGCTACTGATTTATTATGCTTACAACAATAACAACCCTTTTGCGAATTTTGTCAACGTCCGTTTTAACTGTTACAATTTAAGTTGCATGGAGTAATTTATGGGGGTGTATTGGTGGTCTGCGACAGTGGCTAATGGTTCTGCAAGTCACTGGTCTTTCTAGGTCAGTTGCTGGTTGCTCCCTATATCGATATTGTGATGCTAGTCGATTGGCAGTGCTTCCCAAAGACATTATGTTGAAAGTTTATACTTACTAATATTTCAAATGCGAAAGATTGTCGCTCTGTTTGTCTATCTGCTAGCTTTTCACGGCCCACCCGTTCAACTGATTTTGGTGAAATTAGGTACCTAAAGAGATAGCATGTATCCTTGGGATAAGATGGACGTCGGACCCTAGCTATTTTTGTCCCGGAAAATTAGTTCCCATGGCCAAAAACCCTAAATCCATGTGTACGTGGAAAAGAGATAACTAGCTTGCATCCAGGAGACAACTAAAGGCTGAGTATTTAAAAACCTAAATTCACGTAGAAGAAGTCGCGGGCATCAAAGACCAGTGTAAAATAAATCCTTAACTAACCTTTTCACAGCTTATCTGCTGAACCGATCTTTAGACAGCAATCTATTTCAACTCGGATATGAACAAAGGCTATTTTTACACTTTTTATATTTTTATTTATTTTTAGGCATAATAGTTTTTGATTTATCGTGCAAAATGTCGAAAAAATACAACGATAGTACGAAAGCCTAGGTGCGCGAGTCTGACTCGCACTTGACCGGTTTTCTTTTCTTAGTACCGCTAGCAACAGCAGTTTTTTCATAAATTTATAATATACCATGTCGTTCAATTGTGTTCAGGAATACGACTTTGCTAGGCAAAAGCCTTTTCCGTAATACAAAACCAGCGATAATATCGTAACACGAGCAATCAAGTTTGAGGGCCGCTGGCTTAAAGCTCGCTGGCCTTTTCGACAATAGCTCACTAATGATCGTCTTAACATTCAAATCGCCCACGCACACCTTTTGTCTCCAAAAACACAGATTTTTTATTCGCACTAATATTTTTCAAAACACGCCCGCAAATACAAAACAAGTAGGTAAATGATTGAAGGATGTATGTAGGTCGTCAGGTTATTTTGCGAACGACCGAATTTATACCTACCTACATGAAATTATGCCCGCGACTTCATCCGCGTGGAATACTTACATAAATTTCAAACCTCTGTTTTATCCCATTAGGGGTCGAATTTTCAAAAATCGTTTCTCAGCGGATGTCTGTATATAGGTACATAGCTCGATTCACCCAGTGGTTTGAGCCGTGCGTTGATAGATCAGTCAGTTGGCCAGCTTTTCCATTTTATATAGGTAAGTAAATACTAATAAGGCTAAAGATAATGTAGTTTTTTAGGTATATTAATTTGTAGACTTCGTCGTCTTAACCGATATATGTCTATTGTAGGACATAGGAGTTAGGACTCGACAAGGAATATTCACTCCTTGTGTTGGTTGCGTCCAGCGACTTCCTGCAAATGGTGAAAAGTGAGCAATCAGTTTATTTTATGTTTATTACATCAACATCATTTCAGCTTGCGGACATCCCCTGCTGAATATCCTTTTCGAAAGAGCACCACTTCACCCGGTCTTCAGCCTTCTCATCCAGCCACTTTCGCCAATATCTTTATGTCGTCGGTCC
Source organism: Maniola hyperantus (assembly GCF_902806685.2). NCBI lineage: Eukaryota > Metazoa > Arthropoda > Insecta > Lepidoptera > Nymphalidae > Maniola > Maniola hyperantus. The sequence continues at coordinate 5,107,297 of NC_048545.1, read as the reverse complement.
ACCTTTGCGGGCGGGCGTCCCACACTACGCTTACTTGTTCGCAGTCACCACTCAAGAACTTCCCGGCTCCACCCGCCATCGTCCATCCTACGGCAAGCACGACCTGCCCACTCCCACTTCAATTTGCTGATGGCTGATGGCTATATGTCAGTGATCTTGGTTCTTTTGTGGATGTATTTATTTTGAATCTTATCCTTGAGAGAAACCAAATAAATAAGCATGACTATGCTTATTTATTTATTTTTATTTCCAACACATAGTAAGGCAGATAGTGTGAGTAGCTACATTACTTAAAACACTTTACGAACGATAACTTTGCCAACGAAGAATCCTCAAGAGTCACGAGATGACTGTACGACATATTATCTACCTACTGGTACAATTCCCCTTTGTATTAAATAGACTACTTTTCCGGAAAAAAAAAACAACTTTCAATATACGAGCGGGAGTTCTATTTTCGCAGACGAAAACTATTGCCTAACCTAGCATTACTTTGTAAATTAAATTTAACATTAATTAAAGTTTAATCTTTTAAGTTACTTATATACCTATCCGTATTTTCATGCTTAGAATAAATGTCGCCAAAGCCACATGACACGCGAAACTATTAATCACAAACTCAAACTGTGTTGGCTTAGGAAGAGAACCAAAATATAATTAGAACTAGCTGATCCCCGCGGCTTCGCCCGCGTAGATTTAGGTTTTTAAAGATCCCGTATAGCCTATGTCACTCAGGAATAATGTAGCTTTCTACTGGTGAAAGAATTTTTAAAATCGGTTCAGTAGTTCTAAAGATTACCCCCGACAAACAAACTTAACGACATTACCTCTTTATACATATAAAATACAACGGGCCGTGCAGCAGAAATCGAAATATTTTAATTTCGCCATAACTTCAAAACCAAACGTCCAATTTTAATCATTCAAAGACCAAATATTATCTCCATAAACTGTTATTAGTGATGAAATCATTTATTTTGATAAGGATTAATAGCATGAGTAAAATAAACGCGTTTAAATGTAGTCCAAAAAAAATTCAAGATTTTTAAATAAAAAAATGGTTGCTGTGCCTCACTCGACATAGATGGGTATAGTGTGTCGCGGACTTTTTTGTAGATATTTATAAGATCTACAATTAATTAGAACATTTTATGGTTCTATCTTTTATAGTTTAGGCAGCGTACGCAAAATAAGTAACTTTTCTGGTTGTTTTTTTACACCTTGTGTCCGAAAAACCCAAATATCTTACGGAACCCTATTTTTTTCCAAAATAAAATATAGCCTATGTTACTCGTGGATAATGTAGCTTTCGAATGGTGAAAGAATTTTTAAAATCGGTCCAGTAGTTTTTGAGCCTATTCAGTACAAACAAACAAACATACAAACAAAGTTTTCCTCTTTATAATATTAGTGTAGACAACGGGCCGTGCAGCAGAAATCGTAATATTTTAATTTCGCCATAACTTCAAAACCAAACGTCCAATTTTAATCATTCAAAGACCAAATATTATCTCCATAAACTGTTCTTAGTGATGAAATCATTTATTTTGATAAGGATTAATAGCATGAGTAAAATAAACGCGTTTAAATGTAGTCCAAAAAAAATTCAAGATTTTTAAATAAAAAAATGGTTGCTGTGCCTCACTCGACATAGATGGGTATAGTGTGTCGCGGACTTTTTTGTAGATATTTATAAGATCTACAATTAATTAGAACATTTTATGGTTCTATCTTTTATAGTTTAGGCAGCGTACGCAAAATAAGTAACTTTTCTGGTTGATTTTTTACACCTTGTGTCCGAAAAACCCAAATATCTTACGGAACCCTATTTTTTTCCAAAATAAAATATAGCCTATGTTACTCGTGGATAATGTAGCTTTCGAATGGTGAAAGAATTTTTAAAATCGGTCCAGTAGTTTTTGAGCCTATTCAGTACAAACAAACAAACATACAAACAAAGTTTTCCTCTTTATAATATTAGTGTAGACAACGGGCCGTGCAGCAGAAATCGTAATATTTTAATTTCGCCATAACTTCAAAACCAAACGTCCAATTTTAATCATTCAAAGACCAAATATTATCTCCATAAACTGTTCTTAGTGATGAAATCATTTATTTTGATAAGGATTAATAGCATGAGTAAAATAAACGCGTTTAAATGTAGTCCAAAAAAAATTCAAGATTTTTAAATAAAAAAATGGTTGCTGTGCCTCACTCGACATAGATGGGTATAGTGTGTCGCGGACTTTTTTGTAGATATTTATAAGATCTACAATTAATTAGAACATTTTATGGTTCTATCTTTTATAGTTTAGGCAGCGTACGCAAAATAAGTAACTTTTCTGGTTGATTTTTTACACCTTGTGTCCGAAAAACCCAAATATCTTACGGAACCCTATTTTTTTCCAAAATAAAATATAGCCTATGTTACTCGTGGATAATGTAGCTTTCGAATGGTGAAAGAATTTTTAAAATCGGTCCAGTAGTTTTTGAGCCTATTCAGTACAAACAAACAAACAAACAAACAAACAAACAAACAAACAAGTTTTCCTCTTTATAATATTAGTGTAGACAACGGGCCGTGCAGCAGAAATCGTAATATTTTAATTTCGCCATAACTTCAAAACCAAACGTCCAATTTTAATCATTCAAAGACCAAATATTATCTCCATAAACTGTTCTTAGTGATGAAATCATTTATTTTGATAAGGATTAATAGCATGAGTAAAATAAACGCGTTTAAATGTAGTCCAAAAAAAATTCAAGATTTTTAAATAAAAAAATGGTTGCTGTGCCTCACTCGACATAGATGGGTATAGTGTGTCGCGGACTTTTTTGTAGATATTTATAAGATCTACAATTAATTAGAACATTTTATGGTTCTATCTTTTATAGTTTAGGCAGCGTACGCAAAATAAGTAACTTTTCTGGTTGATTTTTTACACCTTGTGTCCGAAAAACCCAAATATCTTACGGAACCCTATTTTTTTCCAAAATAAAATATAGCCTATGTTACTCGTGGATAATGTAGCTTTCGAATGGTGAAAGAATTTTTAAAATCGGTCCAGTAGTTTTTGAGCCTATTCAGTACAAACAAACAAACAAACAAACAAACAAACAAACAAACAAACAAACAAACAAACAAACAAAGTTTTCCTCTTTATAATATTAGTGTAGATAAAATATAGCCTATGTTACTCGTGGATAATGTAGCTTTCGAATGGTGAAAGAATTTTTAAAATCGGTCCAGTAGTTTTTGAGCCTATTCAGTACAAACAAACAAACAAACAAACAAACAAACAAACAAACAAACAAACAAACAAACAAACAAACAAACAAAGTTTTCCTCTTTATAATATTAGTGTAGATTACAAAAATTACGCAATACTGCGTTGTTCTGCCTCATTAACAACATGTTTTTTTATATTCTCTAAAAATTTTATCATTATGTATTCAAAACCGAAACACAACATGTCAAAACCTTAAAATTAGTGACTTACAATTTTATGGAAACTAAAATAATAAACTACAATAGAATTTAGATTTAGAAAATAATACGTAGGTATTGTGTAAAGTATACATATATATATCTCATTAGTAAAACAGGGTTTGGCTGCAATATTCCTGCTTTAATATTTAGGGTTCCGTATCTCCAGTGAAAAAAGGAACCCTTTTAGGATCACTTCGTTGTCTGTCTGCTTACCTATTCATCGTGTCTATCAATGGGATAGAAACCTGTAGGTTTCTTCCCGTTGACCTAGAATCATGAAAGGCAGGTATCAATGTCTTTCACACAAGTAAAGGGAAAAATCCAAAAACCAAGAATTTGTGTCTACATAAAAAAAAATTAAATAGTCTTATTTAATTTTCTTGTACGATGGTACGGACTACGGAACCCTTCATGTACGAGTCCAACTTGCACTTGACCGGTTCTCTACTCAGGAACTTAACAACACTGTTTTTCCTTTACCGTTCTACCTATCTATTCGTGTGGTTCTACCACAGAACAGCAATAAACTGTGAATGTTGACACCCTTATGTGGTCGATATCCAATTTACTCGTACGAAACGTGTTCACTCAACGTTTCTGATAGGAACCGCTAAAATGTGGAATGCCCTTCCGGCATCCGTGTTTCATGCCACGTCCTATCTTACCTAAATATCCTACCTACAAGGCAAGAGTGAATAAGTAGGTACCTATCTTCTAGACAAGCGCTCTCCAACTTAGACCTCATCATTACTTTGTTTGTTACATATGATTATCGTCAAGCGCAAGCCTATCTCTAAATAATAAAAATTGAAGACCTTTAATCGTTTTTGAATATTGAACAAAAATCTTGCTTTTGGCAAGAAACGCTTCGAACACATAGTAACAATTCCAACAATACATCGTTAAAAAAGTTCCAAAACGATCTCCTGAGAATAAACGTCAACGCAATCATTAACAACAGTCATCTAAACTGAATTGTATTGTTGGTGTGAAAATGGGAAAATCGTCGGCCCATGTGCAAGAATGTATTGAATTGAATCGAACGATTTCACGCGCCATAAAATGCGCGCCGTTTGAAAAATTTCACGAACGAAAAATACGAGGAACGAAATCAAACTGTTGGCAGCCATGGCGAATAAAATTAATTGATTTGTTTTTTGGAACGTTTATATTTTTGTATTTCTTTTTTTTGCTGTCTTAAAAGTCCATCAATAAAAGTACAGTTCCAAACTTGACATTTTATCAATAAGTAAACTCAATAAGCATCTTACTCGTGATTTGGTTTCATTTATTTTTTTACGGTTACTTCTTTTTTTACTTGATTTAACAACCAATAAGTAAATCATACAAAAGACGGACTTAAGGCTCGAGAACTTTATCTCCCTTCCCTCCTTTCCAAGTCAACTTTAGATTGGTATGAGAGGCGTGTTGTGAGTGTGCTTAAAAACTTTTAATATCACGAGGTCTACCTAATTGACCGAGCGAAGCGAGGTCTCTGAGTCAACTTGAGTGAAATTGCACTCGTCTGTCACAGCTTTCAGCCGAATAAATGCATAAAAAATATAAAAAGCTTTAGGTATTTCAGAGGGGCTTTAAAATAGAGATTGAATTCGACGCTAATCTCAAAACGATTGTGTATTATTTCAGTTATGTCCTGCACTTTTTTAAATTTAATTTATTACAATGACTTATTCGATAATTATAATTTACTAGCTTATGCTCGCGACTTCGTCCGCGTGGATTACACAAATTTCGAACCCCTATTTCACCCCCTTAGGGATTGAATTTTCAAAAATCCTTTCTTAGCGGATGCCTACGTTATAATAGCTATCTGCATGCCAAAGTTCAGCCCGATCCGTCCAGTAGTTTGAGCTGTGCGTTGATAGATCAGTCAGTCAGTCAGTCAGTCAGTCACCCTTTCCTTTTATATATTTAGATAAATCTAAATTAAAAGTAAAAAAACACATATCCTGCACTTGAACAACAAATACTAAAATTAGATAAAATAAATTTTATAAATGAAATTATTTAATTTTTAATTTATTAATTTATTTTACAATGAATAATAGTATAGACATTGCAATACACATTTGAGACTGAATCTTCTATGTATATGTAGTTGAAAACAAAGGCCAAACCGCAAATGTTGGATGAAGAAATCAATATTTTTGTCCGGTCGAGCTTTCAACAATAACTAAGCTCAGCTGAAACGCGTTAATTCTGCAAATCCCAAGGCGAAGTGGTCATCAGGCCCTCTGTAATCCAGTGCGCCGGACCAATCAACACAGCCATCAAAAGGCCTCGAGGGCCGGAGGGCCAAAGGGTCGACTACATTGGGGGAAAAAGGGATCGCATGTGTCATGTGAAACTTTATAGATGTTAGAAAATGATCCCGTAGTAAAATATTTGGTGTGTGACCTACGAAGCAAATTATAAGAATTTAAGAGTAACATTTTAGACTATCATACATCTTAGGCTATCATCTTAGACAGCATCATCACTTACCATCAGGCGAGATTGCAGTCAAGGGCTAACTTGTATCTGAATAATAAAAAAACATTATTTATTTTCTAATTTCTGGTTTTTCCCCATCCAATATATACAGCTATAAAATGAGCTTTTTAAGTAAAAATACTTCTTCGTTCATTTATTCATCCGGAATTCAAAAACTCCTTTTAGAATTGGTTACAACTTAGAATATACGTATCACTTTGGAATCATCTTGGTATCTGTCTGTCTATCTATCTGTTTAGCAAAGAATTTTTTTTTGGAACAATGAAAATAATTACCTACAAGTAAATTATTACGTTGTAGTCTATTCCTTACTTGGCTTTTCGAAAACCACAAAAATATTTAGTCGTTTCTAATCCAACCCAGTTTTATTATGAAAAGTGATAATTATGTAACATTAGGTAGTAATGGATAGAGTTGGAAAATTAATACTTGTTCAAGTAAAAGCAACTTTCAACGTTTCAATGAAAGTCACGAAGGCTGTTACAAACTTTTGGTCAAGGTATTAATTAATTGTTATAGTTCCAAGGGAATACCTTTGTAGTCCATTAACTGTAGGCTTTTGGGAAGAGAATTGCTCCACCCTCTGAATAAAATTCCCTATTGTCCAGTGCAACTGACCATTGACAAGGGACTTGGGAAAGTAGTAACATATCCTGCGCCACGGCTCTCGTATGAGTGGTCATTTGGACGATGCCTTTTGTTTTATTCAATGGGGTATCATTTGGGAGAGGTGGTCCATTTGATTAAAGGTTGTTGATAAGGGCTTTTAATTCGTACATTGGTCGTTGACATTTGGGTAAGGGATGTTTATTGATTTTTGCTTCTAGCCCAACGTCCGGTCGTAATGTGCCGTCCCTTCTATAACATAGGTAGTTACTTAGGTATGTTTACCTACCTATATGTAACTTGATGATACCCGCGACTTCACGTGTTTTTTAAAAATCCTGTATGGGAACTCTTTGATTTTTCGAGATAAAAGGTAGCCCATATCCATCTCCGGATTGCAAGCTGTCTCTGACCAAACGTCAAAGTTAGACCGTGAAAAAACAAAAAGACAGATATAGGTACAGGCAGACACACGTGAGCATATTTTATAATAGGTATTAATATGGATTAAAAACGTACTTTATCTTGTAAATCCGTAAAGAATTAGGCTCCAAATTGGAAATTAATACTTTATCAAAGGTCACGCCTTTCACACCTCGTGATATGAACTAGTTCTACTTCGTTGGAAAAAAACTATTCTGAACGGAAACCGTGCGAGTACAAATCTAAAATCAAAAGTAAAGAAGCTTACACACCCAACCATCTCGTATAAACTTAAGTATTAAATAATTTCATTTTCAATTTCTCAGTGTAGGTATCTATGTATATAAGGTATGTAAGGTATGTAAGGTATTATAAGGTAAGTATTTTTCACTTATTTGCTATTTGTTACCACAACGTTGCTAAAGAGTTCAGAAATAAACTATTCTTGAAGCAATCATAAATAGTATTTGATAGTAGGTATTGGTACACAGAAACAGTAAAATAAATAGAGCTAATTATTTATTTGAAAATATTAAATTTATAGGTAGACTAATCTACCTAATTACTGTACAAATAAAACCCGCATGGAATGGTGTCTAGACTACTGTCTGCATTTCCGCCCCAAACAGCCATGCTGATACTTTTACACAAAAAAAATCAGCCAACCCTTCTACCACCAGCCAGTCAGTTAGTTAAGATGTATTTAACTTGTCTCTAATACTCTTATTACTTTCTAATGTAAAATCAACGATGAATAAGTGTAAAAGTATCTTTATCTGTCTTCGCACACTTTAACCTACACTAAAACCGTCAATCATAATGATTAAAACGCTGAATGGCATAACTCGTTTATAACTACTGTATGATTTCGGTACAGTTAAAAAATCGATTCATAACCGCAACGCTGGCACCTAGCAACATTGCTTGCTAAGTCAGGGCGATTAATATAAACTCGCACAAAACGATTCACGAACTGCCTGCCTGGCCACGGGACATTCGCCATAGCGAATATTCGCGCAGTGTGAAGGGCGAAGCGTCTAGCGACTAAAATTAATGTATAAAAATGTATTGATCAAGTCACGCGAATGACGAACCGTGCAGGTGACTTGCGTCGCTGCGGGCAACTGAAGCTAAGGTACGGCGCAACCGCAAGCCACAGAGTTGAGCGGCAGACGCGGCGAATAGTGCACAAACTAAACTAGTTTAGTTGTTTTCGACGCGAAAAACTGAATTGTTGTGGGATCCTATGCATTTACACCCCGATTACTATTCAAATCATGTACTCCACAATCTCTTTCAAATACTTACTACTTTCTAAGCAATATCGAGATAACTTTGATATTTATGACATTCTGCTCTCAGCCTATCTGGTCGTGGCGGTGGCGCGTGGATTGTTACCCCGCCCGCCGCTTCGCCGTTCGCGCCGCCCTTCCCCGTGGCCAGGCTATAAGAGAAAATGGCTATTTCCACCTGTGAAATTTTAGATAGGCTACCTCTGAAATGCGACTGATGCAATGTGGTCTGCTTGCAGTGGCTGTAGAATGAAGATAGCTTACAACTTGAATTATTACATAGGCTAATTTTATTAAGGCTATTTTTAAAAAACCTATGTCCATGTGAACGAAGGCGTGGGTATGATACCCACCTACCTATTTAGTTCAGAATTAATTTTACTGTAGTCATTATAATAACTAGCTTAAATAACTAAATTATAATAACTCGCGACTTCGTCCGCGTGGACTACACAAATTTCAAACCCCTATTTCACCCCCTTAGGGGTTGAATATCCAAAAATCCATTCTTAGCGGATGTCTACGTCATAATAGCCAAGTATCTGCATGCCCGATCTACTTATCCCGTAGTTTGAGCTGTGCATTGATAGATCAGTCAGTCAGTCAGTCATTCACCGTTTCCTTTTATACATATTTATATTTGTATTTGTACATTTTATATTTGTATATTGAGATTGTGCATATTATCATAAGTGTATGTGTGCATGATTTAGTTATCAAACGATATTCTATACAAATGATAAACTCCCACTGCCATCAAACAATGTTACTCGTGGGTACCTACGTATTCAGCTCTACCATTCGGGTTCTACGTTATACTTCATCAACTGGACTAGATTGTGAAACTTGAATTTAAGGCTTAGTATTATATACGGATTGTGTTTCAATACACAATGTATTTACCAATCCGGTGCCGGCTCTCCGGGCGGCATGTCAAACAGCGGGGGTCGCCGGTTAAATTGAAAAACAATCTCCCACCATTTTCGCCGGCGAACGTAATAAATCTATGTACAAAAATTCTACACGTTATTTATGAAATCTATCCAGCGATGCCGATCTATCCGATTACAAGGTAGGCCATTTAAATTGCAACCTCGACCTTTATTTAAATCTCTTTCCGATTACTGAATTTTGTAGTTATTTTCCTCACCAATGGGCTGGTTTCCGACATATTATTATGTCTTAAATTTTCTAATCATTTTTTGTATCGCTAGCAATTTTTTTAAATCGTATAACAGTAGATACATTTTTATTTAGCTTCATAAACGTATATACACACAAATTAACAATATACCTATATAGAAAAATACTTAAAAAAATACCACAAAAATTAATATATATAAAAAATTACACCGTCCAAGTGGTTATTAATGGGCATAGTGCCTAATAACCCAAATGGCTAGGTTAGGGCTAAATAAGCGCAAACTCTATCGGACGAGTCAAATGAATATAAAAAGTCCCATAAATACTTAGGTATATCATAGCTGAAAGAAACTAAGTTTTTACGACTGATTCACATGAGCCTTTAAAAGCCATGAAAAGAAAAGGGTAAGTTTGAAACTTTTGAAGTTACGAGTATATTAGGTTAATCCATATTTTAGGGCCTACAGTGTATCTCTGTATAACCGATGTGGCTATTGTGGAATTAATTGCATTAATCATAGCCAGTGACAGCTATTACATTTTTGGTGCTCGACTTTTGCCTGTCGTAGCCTGAAACACGACAGTTTCATTTCGACTGAACAATACGACCGAGTCATACTTTCAATACATTACAAAAACTTTTCAAAAATCAATCAAGTGCGAGTCGGACTCGCACACGAAGGGTTGTCAAGAACTAAAACATTTAATTTTTTTAAATTTTCAGATACATCCTGCTGACAGACAGACAGACGGACGGACAGACACGACAGACGGATGGCAGGGGCTTAGTACTAAGGTCCTGTTGGCTGTTGGCATCTCTCGCGTATGGAACCGTTAAAAGAAACGACTTGTTTTCCTCATACTTACCAAATATAAATAAGAAGAAGAACAATTCAGAAGAGACGTGCAACACATTTTTGACTGGGACTTTGAAAGAGTGAATTTGTTCCTTTCATTTCCTCCGAGACTTGAATTACATTAGGTTCCTGTTACTATCAGTAACATATTATCCCAATAATAATAATAATTATTATTATTAAACGTAAGAGTCGAAAATTGCATAGGCTGTAGGTAGGTATGTGGGTCATCGCATTATCATCACACATAATCTACTAGGAGATTATTTGGGAATATAATCTCTTAGTACTAGGTCGGTAGACGACATCATACAAGTCACAGGGAGTTCCTGGATTTAGGCAGTGCGTGACCTTGGCGTGTGGAAGTCCCCATACGAGACCAATGAAACCTACACGTGTATCCGTCACGTCAGCCCATCGCCAGCCCACTACTGAGTACGGGTCTCCTCTCGGAATCAGAACGGTTTGGCTATAGTCTCTACCACGCCGGCCAAGTGTGGATCGGCAGACTTCACAAAGTTTTGAAAACAATATAGAGAACTAGCTCAGGCACGTGGGTTAATTTCCTCACGTTATTTTCCTTTACCGTTAAAGCATTGTGATTGCTTAAAACGCACATAACTCCGAAAAGTTAGAGATGTGTACCCGTGACCACCACCACCACCACCACCGTGACACCAGACCTCCAACGCCGGGCTAACGTCCATCGCCACTTTCTATAACGTTATCTGCTTATAATTATAATCATTTTGGTTTTAGCAAAAATAAGTTGTGCAGGTTTAGTGCAAAACAATGTTTCATTGAAAATTGTGTAATTTCGCAAAGGCAATGGACCACCAATGTAAAGGAGTATTTACCTTTAACATTCTCAGATAAAATTGATCAAGACTTACACTTTTTGTCACACATTATGACATTACATTATATATTTTGTGCCATCACATCATTCATACACCGTTTTTGCATATACCCTAACGTTGAAGTAATCTTGTGTTACGAGCGCCAACAGTTTTTATGATTAACAAAAAGTAAACGCATCCTAGAGGTTTAAGAAAATTAAGTCTTCATCTACATAGGAATTTTAGACATAGATACTTAAGTTTATTTATACAAATAGAACGTCTGCAGGGAAAATTTTAATTTCAATATTTAATGTAGATACCTACTTAGGAATTACCTTTCAAGTAGGTGGGTAATAAAAAATTGTGTAAACTGGCCAACACTCCCATTGGGGATTTTTAAAAGAAGATACGTCTTATTATAATACAAACTTCTGTGCAAAATTTAGGCTCTCTAGGTCCACGGGTTTTGTCTAGAAGTGAATCAGTCAGTGAGTTTTACCCGACTACGGTGATGCCCAAAAGCCGATTTTAATGATTATTTCACCATTAGAAAGCTAATTTATACAGAAGATATTTATACCTATCAAATTTCACCCGAGAGAAGCCAGGCGGACCAACTAGTTTCATATAAGCATATACCTAGTAAAAACTGTGATGCAGAAACTGCAATAAAAAAGTGATCTCATGAAGATCGATTAACTTTTAAAAGCGTTTATCCATTACGTTGATGGCGCTTCTACAACTTCATTACCTACCACCATTATTTAGATTGCTCAGGAAAATTGAAAATGACATGTTTTTGCTACGCGTAACTATGAACCTATCATTAAATTGTGTAAATCTCTATCATTAATAATGTTAATATTATAGACTATTAAATTAGTAGTCTAAAGAAGGGCACATGCATTACCAAAGTAATTTGTGGACCTAACAGAAATCGAGTCAATCAAAATGAATTTTAGGTAGCTAAAAGTTAAACTATACCTAAGCAAGCATTGAAATAGTACTAAGTACTATAAGTAAAATAAAACTATAATGCTATAGTTAATTACTAACTGGCCCGCCCGGCTTCGCCTAGGTGTTATTTTTAACTCTGCCCTTGTGAAGGCATGGGATACCTACCTACCGAGAAACTATCCAGTTTCTATACCTACTTGTCTGTTTAACTGATTTGAAGGGATTTTGTACAGAGATAGCTTACATCCCAAGGACGGACATAGGCTACTTATGGTCCCGCAAAATCAAAGAGTTCCTACGGGACATTTAAAAATCTACCTCGTGGACGAAGTCGCGGCCAAATTTCTATCCTCTTCTTCTACGAGTATATAAAAGGAAAAGCTGATTGACTGCCCGACTGACTGACTGACTGACTGATCTATCAATGCACAGCTCAAACTACTAGACAGATCGGGCTGAAATTTGGCATGCAGATAGCTATTATGATGTAGACATCCGCTAAGAAAGGATTTTTGAAAATTCCACCCCTATGGGGGTAAATAGGGGTTTGAAATATGTGTAGTCCACGCGGACGAAGTTGCGGACATAAGTTAGTTAATCTATAAATTCTAAATTCTAAAAAATAATTTAAAAAAATTATTTCAGTAAGAACAAATAATAATGTGTCTACCTATAGGAAAAGTAGTAGAAGCTTCTCAATATATTTAAAGTTCGAACAAGGCAAGGCAATGCGCCGGCGCACGGGATTGGTTTCACCACGATCATTTATTACGGCCGATTGTAACGGAGATCAAAGTCGCCGTCTGCGCAACTCGCGCGTAAATTATAATACTTTGAGTTGCATCAATTCGGGATTTTAATAAGCCTCTTGTGCTCTCAGAGCTCTGTTTGCAAAGGCATGCAAACAATGAAAGCGGATATAGGCAGACATAGGGGCATACAAGCAATGCTTACCTACCCTAGTTGAAATACCTCAGTGCTCAGTTTTCATTGAGCTTATATTTACTAATAATTATTACTCTAAAAATTAGTAAGTATGAATGTTGGAAACGCCAATATTTACTGGACTATAATATAATTTATATTCCGTAGTCTAAATATATGTATAAAAGGAATAGGTGACTGACTGACTGATCTATCAACGCACAGCTCAAACTACTTGATGGATCGGGCTGAAATTTGGTATGCAGATAGCTATTATGACGTAGACATCCGCTAAGAAAGGATTTTTGAAAATTCAACCCCTAAGGGGGTAAAATAGGGGGTTGAAATTTGTGTATTCGACACAGACGAAGTCGCGGGAATAAGCTAGTGTGAAATAAGCTTAATTCTCGGCCTGAAACTAGGTAGGTAAGTAGCCGGCAAGAAATATTGTACATCGACCTTTAGAATGAGATTCCGGCTTTGTAGAATGTTGTCTCTGTCACTCATACCTATGTGACGTTTTGTCGGTCTCAACGACAGAGACAACACTCTACGAAACCGCTATATCCGCTAGCGTTGTCTCTGTCGTTGAGATTTATGTACTTACAATATTTTCTGCTGCGTACTGTAGGTACCTACTTACCTAACTTATGCTTTTGGGTCGTTGTTATTGAAGTAGGTATTAGTTTCAGAATCCTATACACGGTTTTTAGAGCTACAAAACTTGCAAAATGTGCAAAGCGCTGGGTTTCTCAAGAAATACGAACAAGATAAGTAATGCGCTCGCGCGCTGTATTGGTTTCGCCTCTGATCATCAATTACAGCCGATCGTAACGGAGATCAAAGTTACCGCTTACAACAACTTACGTGTAAACTATCAACCGTAATATAAAGGCGATAATGTGTTCGTTTGTTGGTTTGTTCTTCAATTATGTCGCAACGGAGCAAACGATCGATGTGATTTTTTACATGGTTATAGTTATAGACCTGGAGAGTGACATAGACTACTTTTTATCACAGAAAATTAAAAAGCTCCCACGGGATTTTTGAAAACCTAAATCAATGCGGACAAAGTTACGGGCACTAGCTGGTAGGAAATATATTTTAATGTTGCATTTTCTGCATGAAAGCTGAATTTCTCCCACGCAACTATGTAAGTATATGTAGGTACCTTACTCCTACTACAGAGCTGCTATGGTAACGTTGGTAGAAGCGGTCGATGCTGCCGAAAGTCAGCGTTGTCCGCAACCGAAAATGTTTCTGTATTTGTACACATGACCAACATAGGTATGTAAGGTAGGTACCCTGCTGGTTTCTGGGTCGAAAGACTTCAAGATTAGCGTCAGTAAGGGCGTTTGTGCACTCATCCGTGAAATCACGGATACCGTAAAAATACGAATCGAATGAGTATGTATTTATATGACGGCCACTTTGAAGAATCACGGATACGAACCGATTACGGATGAGTGCACAAACGCCCTAAGGGTGGATACCTACTTAAAGATTACTTACTTGAAGGTTTAATTTACTTACTTACTTAAAGTCAATACATAGTTTCAAAATTCTGTTAGAGTTTCTGTATTTCATTGTGGTTCAAGTTTCTTATCTATCTTGGACATCCTAAAAACTACCTGCGAGAAACAATTTACCTCCTCTATGGCGGGTGCAGTGCAGCGGCCATCAGCGCCCAACAGGCCAAGAGGCGCAAATATGAAAACCTCGATGGGAGCTTCGTATTCGTGCCTTTTGGTGTAGAGACCTTGGGGCCGTGGGGCCCGGGGGCTCGAGCTCTTTTTGAAGAAATTGCGAAAAGAGTTATCGAGTCAACCGGGGACCCGAGAGCTGGCAGCTACCTTGGTCAAAGAATTAGTTTGGCCATCCAAAGGGGTAATGCTGCCAGCATCTTGGGTACAATGCCTCGCTGCGGTGGTCTCGACGAGGTTTTAGATTTAATTTAATTTATTTTAGTTTTAATTTAATGTTGTTTTTTTTTGATTTAAGTTTATTAATAGTTTAATTACTTCTTTAATAAAAATAAATAAAACCATTTACTGAATACCTTTAGGTACTGCTCTTTTTAATCTAAATCGGGAGGTAGGTAGGTACATAACTTAAATAACCCTATTTAATGTTCTTCAAAAATTTAACAGTATTAACAAGAGTTACCTATAGGTAGTTTACGTAGGTATTATAATCGTTTAATCTGAAGTAATGTATAAAACAAAAGCAGAGACAAAAGCTATACAAGCCAATCGTGAGGCACCAAGCTGATTCGATAAATTCTATACTGCAGAATCGTGTTTCCAGCTACGTAAAGATCGTTCTTTGATTTATTAACTGTCGATGCACATACCGAGTAAGTGAAGCAAATATTAAATTAAATTTCGATATATTCTCCAAGCCATTTTGCTCCTTATACTAAAGAAGAAACCAAGGGTTTTACCGTGAAGAGAAAAAAAATTACATCTGCATCCTGCGCTTTCGGCCGAATTTTCACAGCATCCTCATTCCATTTTCGAATAGCTAGTGATAAATATATAACAGTTTTTCGAAAACACGCGTTAATTGATTAGCTGAATTGCGATAATGACAGGTAATAAATTCCGCTTCGGACACGTGTTTTCGTTGGTGAATGATTGATTTATTATATTTTTGTGGCGTGTGTACGCAAGCTACAACTGCTCGCGTTACCCGTTTCCAGTATTATAATAAGCATCGAAACTGACCGATGTAAATGGTAGCTTATCATTAAATTATTATAATTTATTTCTGATATTGCGTGCCCCGAAATAGGACATGTTTAAGTTGCTACAACTGAATTATTGCTAATAGCGTAGCTGTAGCAAAAACACTTTTTGTTAACCTGCATTTTCTTATTGTCGAGACTTCTGTACACATTTTGTACAGTAGTCTTGAAATAAATTTTCATAAAATACGTACCTACGTCATAATTTTTCATAAAATACATTTAATTTTATGAAAAGTTATGACGTAGGTACATAAATGGCCAAATACAAAGTTATTTTCAAATTCAAAATAATTTTTAAAAACGTCAAATAGACATTTTGTTTCTAACTAGAACCAACCATTCTGTACAGTTAGTATAAGATTTCATAGTTTTAAAAATACCAAAGTCGAAATCGACTGTTTCCATACATCTACAGGCAGCGACACAGCGGAAATATTGCGAACTAAAGATGATCGAGTGTTTGCGAGTATAGCTTTCAACTTTACGATACCAATTACCACATAACTACGTCACCATCGAGAATGGTTTGCGTTTACCTACACCAATACCAATATCGAGTAATTTGGCAGTACGAGTCCTAAGTTTGACGTCCTAAAACTAGTAAATGACGTCATTTTCGCTTATGGATACGAGTCGATAGTCGAATTGTAACTCACCAAAAAATACTCGGTGAGAGAAGCGTGAAAGCTTATTGATAATTAAACAAAATGATGAAATTTAATAAGTGAAGTGCCTTAATTTGCCCACGGAGGCAAGGAGAATGTTTGGGAAGGTAGTCAAAGCTAACCGTCGTGATTGTGTAACTTAAATTTGGTTCAGCGGCGTAATTTGTGATGTGCGCAGTGTATCGGTCAAAGAAACAGGTTCTCACATAGCCCAAACCCTCCAGCAAGTTGAAGTGACAGTGAACAATCCATGCATGTCGTACTGGGTTGAGCATCCGTCAAAGAAACAGGTTCTCACATAGCCCAAACCCCCCCGTAAGTTGAAGTGGCAGTGAACAATCCTTGCCTGTCGTACTGGGTTGAGCATCCGTCAAAGAAACAGGTTCTCACATAGTCGAAACCCCCCAGCAAGTTGAAGTGGCAGTGAACAATCCATGCCTGTCGTACTGGGTTGAGCATCCGTCAAAGAAACAGGTTCTCACATAGTCGAAACCCCCCAACAAGTTGAAGTGGCAGTGAACAATCCATGCCTGTCGTACTGGGTTGAGCATCCGTCAAAGAAACAGGTTCTCAAATAGTCGAAACCCCCCAACAAGTTGAAGTGGCAGTGAACAATCCATGCCTGTCGTACTGGGTTGAGCATCCGTCAAAGAAACAGGTTCTCACATAGTCGAAACCCCCCAGCAAGTTGAAGTGGCAGTGAACAATCCATGCCTGTCGTACTTGGTTGAGCATCCGTCAAAGAAACAGGTTCTCACATAGTCGAAACCACCCAGCAAGTTGAAGTGGCAGTGAACAATCCATGCCTGTCGTACTTGGTTGAGCATCCGTCAAAAAAACAGGTTCTCACATAGTCGAAACCACCCAGCAAGTTGAAGTGGCAGTGAACAATCCATGCCTGCGTTCCTACTGAGTTGAGATTTGGTACCACAGCATACCTACAAGTACCTAGTGGGGTACCGACCGATGGACCGTTCATATTATAGAGTAGGTACCTAACGTGAAGTGGCTGAATGAGGATGCCTCAAGACTGGATGTAGAAGACAGACATCCACAGGCTAAAATGATAGATAATGATAATAGTGCATCTCGGATGAATCATTTTGTGCAGCGATGACTGGATGTAGAAGACAGACATCCACAGGCTAAAATGATAGATAATGATAATAGTGCATCTCGGATGAATCATTTTGTGCAGCGATGACTGGATGTAGAAGACAGACATCCACAGGCTAAAATGATAGATAATGATAATAGTGCATCTCGGATGAATCATTTTGTGCAGCGATGATTGGATGTAGAAGACAGACATCCACAGGCTAAAATGATAGATAATGATAATAGTGCATCTCGGATGAATCATTTTGTGCAGCGATAGCGATCCATACATATAGCTCGCAGAATGCATTTACTTGTAGCGTTGTAAGATCGATCACAAAGAGTATGTCACACCTTGATCATTGAGGCAAAGGTAAGATATGCACAATTTATTACCTACCTATACCTAGGTACCTAATACCTACATAATATTATTCTAAGCCTTATGGGTAGGTACATCAAACGTGTGGCTCAAATTTCCTACTAAGTAGGTGCCTACTTACATTAATTTATGAGTCAATTATACATATAAGTTGGTACCTACATCTGATAAAATCAACCCATTTTTTCACCAGAATAGAAACCTAGGTAGGTACCTACCTACCAGGTATATTAAGAAACATACATACAATAACAGAAAATACCTACCTACTACCTACCATTACTTGCATCCATTCACAAACAAGAAAGTAGGTACTTAATTTATCTATATATAAAAAAGGAAAAGCTGACTGACTGATCTATCTAATTGAAATTTGTGTAGTCCTCGCGGACAAAATCGCGGGCACAATCTAGTATAGAAGGGTATAAGTTAGTAAAATTTTGTATGAAATGGACCTACCTACCAAATTTAGCTAGCTTATTATATTAAGTATTTTTCTAAATAAATTATTATTTTCAGGTTGCAGATCATCTATGGTACCTAACCTATACTTACCAGATTATGTTGCCTATCTTCCAGCTACCTAAGCTAGGGCCACTAGAACCTAACTTAATTCAAGAGTCAAGACTGCAACTAACCTGGGGGTCATCAGACTTGTAGAATACCTATATAATTTGAACTGTTTATGATGTACCTACTTAAATACACCTTATGAATTTTACAGCTGATGTAAAATACTTATACGCATACCTACCTACTTATAGTATCTAATTTTAATTTAAACAAAAGAATTTAATTTGTTTTATTTCATCCTAAAAAAAGTAAGTTTTCAGATGATACTAATAATAGTTAAAAAGTATCCTGGAATTTGCCTGCCTGGATATTTCCGGGAATCTATGATCAAAACTAAATTAAAATGACAGGTTTATGTGTATTGCTGTTCCTTTCATAAGCTCCCTGCACTGCAGAAAAGGATAGCAATACATTTAGACCTCGTCTAACAGAATTAGCCACACTGTCCCCAACTGTTTGTGCACCAAGTCTCATCAAAATCGGTTCAACACTTCAAAGATTAGCTCACAATTTTTTTAATTATGAGCTTATTGAGAACGTAACAGGCAATTTTCAATTTTGTTTATTTGTATGAACATTTTGAAACGTGCAGCCTTGATGGGGGTAGCTGAGGTAAAAGGGAGGGGAGGGAAATCATTCCCTTGGAAGGAGTGATTTTCCGCCGGGGATGTATACTTTTTTAAATGATTTTTAATTTTGATAAAATTGTCATTGACTTAAAACAGCCTCGGTAGGGGGCGGCGGGGTAAGTCAACCCCTTCACTCCTTCAGCCAGAGACTCACTCACGTTTTGTATGGATGAATCCAGAGACTCCGGAACGTCCCTATCTCCTCTTCTTTTCTCCATCAAGGCGGCAAGTCTCAAAAGCTAGCCCGTTGTATGTAGGTATGAATTAAAATGCCTATAAAAGAATCTTATGGCATGACTAGCTATAAAAACACTATGTTCATAATAGAAAAGCAGAGACAAAAAACATTTTATTTACTATTAAATTTTTATATTGTTATAAAACTGTAGTTTGTTGCGCAGTGTTACTGCACTTAGATGACTTATGAGGATTCTGTAGAGTGTAGTCTTGATGCAGCAAAATCAACTTGCATTCTTCTTACAAAGTGGATTAGGCAGGTGGTGTGGTCATTCACAGGCTGTTAACATAACGTAACTAACTGGTCCACAGTTATCACTGAAAAAATAGAAATTATTGATCTTTAATTTTTTAAATTGCTAATTAGACAAGAACTATTCTTCTTATTTTACTATCTATCTTAATGAGGTCTAAGTTTTATTTATAATATTAATTAATAAGTAGATGATGCCCGTGACTTTATCCGCGCTGATTTAAAGGGTAAAAGTAGCCTATCTCCTTCTCCAGCATGTAACAAAGCTCCACACTAAATAATTTATGCTCGCAACTTCATTTATCTTGTGGGAATTGTTCGATTTTCAGAGCCTAGTTTATTTAAAAATAGGCTATATCCATCCCCAGGATGAAAGATCTTTGTACCTTTTGTCAAAATTGGTTGAACGGATGAGCTGTAAAAAGCCAGCAGATAGATAGACAGATAACCTTTATACATACACTAAAATACAGCTCAAACTCAAGGTCCCGAACTTAATTACATGTCTTAAACAAAGAAAACTGAATTGATTATTAAAGAGTTGCCTTTCTGTAATAGATTACCTAGATGTTTTATTGCAACTTTAACTTCAGTGTACCACAAGATTATGTCTAAAATGTGTTGTCATTTATCAAGCGGTCAGTAGTCAAAACTGTTCTAACAAATATAATTATTAATGATGGCTCAGCCCTTTCTGAACTCATTTAATGCTAGGTACCTAGTAGACAGTAATTATTTAAGTAGGTAGGTACATATGAAGTTATGTTATGATTTAACTATACTCTTCAAACCTGGCCACTTGTCTATGTGTCAGAATTCAGATCAAGAGATTTGTATTACCTAGTAATTAGTACATTATGTGAGCGTGATCCGAAGAGAGAGAGTAAACTTACTTAAGGTCGTCAGTCCAGCGGGTTGGAGGTCGTCCCACACTGCGCTTGCTGATACGCGGTCTCCACTTCAGAACACGTCTGCCCCATCGGTTCTGCGGCAGACGTGGCCTGCCCACTGCCAGTACAGATTTCTAATTCGTTGGGCTATGTCAGTCACTCTGGTCATCCAACGGATTTCGTTGTTACGGATTTTGTCCCTCAGAGTTACCCAACATAGCCCGCTAAGCGACTTTGAACTTGTGGACAAGGCCAACTGTCAGTGTCCACGTTTCAGCACCATACGTCATCACAGGTAGGACACATTCATTAAAGACTTTCGTCTTTAGGCTTTGGGGTATCGACGAATTGAAGACTTGACGCAATTTTCCAAATGCTGCCCAGCCCAGCTTATTTTTCTGTCAGCTTCCTTGTCGAAGTTGTTTCTACAAAGTTGTATTACGTACAATAATATATACCTAATAATCAGTAAAACTTCAGTTTTCTAGTTAAAACTAAAGCGATTGTTCCGTTTGTTTCAGTCTCAACTCTCAGTTTCAGTTATGATAAAAGGTTATGTTGGTTTCGTTGGTTTGTTTTGATTTATTTTTTTACTGACAATGACAGAGTAACAGACTAGAAAGCGGTAACTTTTTTTTTAATCTGATGAAAATTTGGCTCTGGACACAAGTTTCTTGAGGTTTTTAGTGATCTTAGACAAATTACCATAGACACACACACCATAGACTAAGTGGTGGACTGTCACTTGTTTGTCATTGTCACGCTGTCAATCTGTCATTGTCAATCTGTCAAAAACGTCAATAAACGAAATAATAAATGCCAAACTCAACAAAATGGCAGCGTATATCTGTCCCCCTTTTTTTGCGAACGTGTAAGAGAGACAAATTGTGGCGAGAGTTGGACCATCACGTTTACTATTTCTTTTACTCGATGAGTCCAATACTGACTGTTATGGCCAACTCATACTGCCGGACAATACGTAAACATTGACCGTGAGGAGTAAACGAAACGATAAACGATAAATGCATTGTTCAATCTTGTACTAACTGTACTGTACTTGAAACAGAACTTTGTCAAGTCGAACCAAATTTTTTCTTGGGCTGAACACGGGCCTAATATTCAAGTTATCAAGAATTTATGTGATTTGAATTAGACCTTGGTATCAAAAAGTTGTCTATCCATGATCGGTTAGGTAGTTATCATTGACTGGCCAATAAACTAACAACTGAAATAAATTATTATATCTACCAATAGAAAATAAGAAACATAAAAGCGTTTTTTTTAATTCGTCGTTTGACCTACTGACCAAAGCCTTATCAGGCAAACGGCTTGTTTACAAACATCCTAACCTAGGCTAATGATGAACGACAGGGCAAGGTGATCAGTGGGCCGTTGACCCGTGGTAATGACTGCCCGATGACGCTGCACGTCAGCACGTGCCTTGGAGTTTTTTCAGTGTGACAGATGTATGGCTGTGGTTTTTATCATTAGTAATCAATGTTACGGGTTCTAGATCGTTTAGGTGTGGATTAATGACAAGTACTTATCTATCTCATTTATCCTACAAATAGGACTGCATAGTAGAAATTGAGGTTAAGTTAGGACTAAGTAATCTCACGAGTTACGACAGAAATACAAATTAATACTTACTACAGCTTATATAAAGCTGTTTAGCACTATGGTTTTTATAATATTATCTAGATAGAAATCTAGAGTGAAAAAGCTGACATCTAGGTATATATTTCTTTTTGAGGCTTTTTTCAGGCTGAGATCTTATTATTTATGTATTTGGAGATGTAGAGATGTAGCTCTCCAACCCAGCGACACTTTGTTTAGTGTGTCGCTTTGATGTGTACCTACTTACAAAAGATTTTAAAAATTGAATCTGGAGTAGGAATTGCGACCAAGTAACAGGACTATTATTTAAAAAAAAAATCTACAACTAGCTGATGCCCGCGACTTCGTCCGCGTGGATTTAGATTTTTTAAATTCCGTGGGAGCTCTTTGATTTTCCGGGATAAAATGTAGACTATGTCCTTCCCCGGGATGCAAGCTATACACTGAAAGAAATGTTTTGTATACAGTTACAAAAACTTTGGTTACTGTTTACACAAAAAAAGTGACTTGCAAACTATGTTTTACTAGCTACAAAACTGACTTTTGCTATTTGAGTTGAGGTACTAGTCGCTAAAGTTATTTTGTTGAAGTTAATTGAACGGTTTTACTGTTTTTAAGCAACCAGTTTATGAACGCATAACACTCCATCTTCTTGTTAAGTACTTTTCGATTTTGTATCTTTTAAGCAACCTGCGCCCTACTGGTACCTTTACTGTGCGTTTGTTATTAACAAGTCGATATGTTGTTAATATGTTAAATGTTATGTATCAATTTAACAAACTGTTTACCTACTGGTAGCCTAATGGTGTGCATTTGGTTACAAAACACTTTGTCAACGGATTACTATTTTTTATTGTTACTGATATGTGAACAGTGTGATTGTTATTAAGATATCTTGGTGTGTTAGTAGTTACCAAACTGTTTAGTAATACGTAACTAAATTAGTTGAGTAATGGTAGGGAACTGTTCAGTTATAAATAAGAAACCTAGTTGAGTAATGGTATTATGGTTAATGAAATCTAGCTTATAGTATTTACATACTTATTTTTTTGCAGTAGATGTAATTTGCAAGCTAAAATGTAAACCTATACCAATATTGTGTCTGTTTGTTCAAAAACCAACAAACCCATCGGTACATTTACATTTCAGTAACAAACTACATCTGTTACAAAAAAATAAGAATAAAGATACTATTACAAGCTAGATTTCATGAACCGTACCTACCATTACTCTACTAGGTTTGTTACTTATTAGTAATAAGTTATAACTAAACAGTTTGGTTAATTAATATTGGCTAAAGTTACTGATTTGAAATAAAATTATACATTACTTTCTACTTATTTATTTTTCGTCTCACATACATAGGTAGGTACGAGTATACTTAATCAAAATTGACAATCTCAATATCAAAATTAAAAATACAAACCTATAAAACTTACAGATGAAACATAAACATAGCTTTTACTATGAGACGATTTTCCAGAATTAAAAAGGGCTGTTTCATACGTTTTCCAATGAGCAGTGGCTTCTTGTATGAAATATCTATTTTTTATCCAGGAGGATGGTTTGACCCGCTTCAGTATTATTTATAACATAGCTTCGAAATAGCATTTTACCTTAATTATTAATCAGTTATTTGAGTTACAGTCATAAAAACAAGTCTACAAAAATTTAATAATATTATGATGTCATTTGTATACATTCAAAAATAACTCTATCATTAACAAAAATATTTTTAATCATCATAAATGAAATTACACAAGCTTTTTTTAAGTAGGAAGGTATCTTCACTTGTAATTTGACAGCAATTATATAATATTATGCATTATTCATTAAATATGTTTTCATTAAGTTGGCATTAAACAAATAAAAATTCAACCTTACTAAAGTACCTACCTACCTGCAAAACTTATTTATACATACACATTCTGTATCTGTTCTGTTTCTGGAGCTCCAAATCATCTGAAGTATCGTTTTGTTGTAGTTGCTTTTTCTATATTTTCATCCACAGGACAGGACACTGAAAAAATTAAACAAAGAATTAATTTATTTAGAGAAGGACGACTACACCAGAGAGCTAAATCTACACTCGCACATGCTAAGAAGATTGTACTTACATCACTTTGCTGGTCTGACGGAAAAGCATCTGTTAGCATATTTTTAACTGTGGATAGTTGTTTTATCAGTTTCGCTGTGTCCAATCATAGGTACCAGTCCCTTTGTTGTCCTCGGCCAACATTAACAATGTTTCAAAGTCAATGCCATGTTCTAGAATATAATTGTAAACATAATTCAGAAATAATGATTAAATGCTGATACACACTAAGTACCTACATAAAAAAACACGCAACACTGTACATATCAAACCATTTAAAACGGGCGGGACAAATATAATATCACTTGTATTAAAAATGCGAAAGTATGGATATTTGTTAGTTCCACATTCCACTATCACGCCTAGGTACACTAAAATTTCCATGAAATTTGGCACACAGACAGTTTATACAGTTTATACCCTACTATGATTTATGCACCTACTTTGAAGGTCTAGATCTAGATATTCCAACAATCAGGATCAGGGTGTCGATAAAGGGGCAGCCCACGACGACGGGACTATTTTAAGTTAAATTTTTGTATGGGCAGAAAAAAGCATGATGCAACCACCATACAACTACCTATTACCTACTGTGAATATACTTACTACCAGGGTACATACCTTTAAATTTCGGAATGTAGGTACATCTCGAGGCCCCACGACTTTAAATAATCTTCTATGATAATATCATAGAAGATTGATATTGTCAGGCTCAGCCAGCTTTGTGCCTTCGTCAGACACTGCCGCCTCCGCGAAGTCGCTCATGTTCTTAAATATTCGGCCAGGCGCTGTACGGTACAACTTTTTTACGAAAACCATTAGGCACCTGTTGTAGAAACCGTACCGCACCGTAGAAACAATAGTGTAAACACTAATTACGAGGCACTCCTTTTGCTGACTCCAAATAAACACACTCACTGATCACTGAATAAAATTGAAACAGGACAACGTACAGGCTAAAATATCAAAGAAAGTTTGATTGTTATTTTTGAAATTGTTAGATTATTTGTAATTAAAGTTTGACTATATTAATACAGCATTTAGTACGGTTGTTATCAGTAAAATAAATAGGGTATCACCTATAAAACCTTTGTAGATAATAAATAAAGTAACATGTTATTATCAAATTTATTAAGTTTTTTAATGTCTACAAAAGTTTGGTAATTCACTAAATGTACACGTTTTGTAAAATATGATCATATATTAAATAAATAATAAGCAAATAGTTATGTTATGTATTAGACATCGGTTTTGTTGCTATAGAAAAACTAATTGGTTTACGTTGTTTCAGTTACTAGTAACCAAACGTTTTGTAACTTATTAACCTACTACATTAACCCAACTGCCTTTGAGAACACACACTAAACTAGTTATGTAATAAATAGTCAAAGTTTATTTATTAACGACTAAAGTTTGTTTAAAATTTAAGTAACAAAACTAGTTTGGTTGATTCTTTTTTTCAGTGTATCTCCAACCAAATTACGTTAAAATCGGTTAAACGGATGGGCCGTGAAAAGCTAGCAAACAGACAGACAGACAGACAGATAGATACACACACACTTTCGCATTTATAATATTAGTATAGATTTATGTCAAGGTAGGTAGGTATGTCGTCGATTTTGGATCTAAAGGATTTGCTATATATCTATGACACGCCCATAGAAATTCAATATAAATATAAAACCAAACTTTGTCTAATAGAAGAATTTAAATTCTGAGGCGGCTGGGATCTATAGGTACTTTGATGCTGAGCTTACTTTGATTTTGTTCAGGTACCTATGTACCTGTAACACTGTCCCGGCAAAGTCAAAGTCCGCTCTACAGATCTCAACCTAAGTCTGAACAAACTCTAAGCCTGAGATCAATAGAGCGTAGGTACTTAGCCACTACTTAGCGTATACTTTGATTTTGCTCAGACTTTACTCAGAGATATTAAATCTGTCTCATCTTACGAATAAGTAAGTCTAAGCGAAGTCAAATTACGTATTATAGATCTCAGCCTAAGCTTACTTAATAGGCCTAAATCTAATTTTGTTACTTCCCAAGTTAAGGTCACAACTCACGACCAAGCAAACTTTTCATCGAAATACAATATATCTTAATTAAAATTCCAAATGGTCATCAAGTTTTCATCTCAATTACCGTATCAAGCCAGCCATCATCAGATTTCTGCTGCTGCTGCTATACCAACAAACATTGAGACGTCAAACGAATGAAGACTAATACTTTTTAGCGTGACTTTCAAAAAGAAAGTGCTGCGCAAATTGGATAAAGTGCACATGATGAGCTTATGAAGGATAATAAATATCTTCATTGCTTGTTGCTTGTACCCATTAGGTATTCTTATTCAGTTTATAATAAGAATATAATCCAAATGAATATACGTACAGCTCAAA
This sequence comes from Maniola hyperantus, assembly GCF_902806685.2. Classification (NCBI taxonomy): domain Eukaryota; kingdom Metazoa; phylum Arthropoda; class Insecta; order Lepidoptera; family Nymphalidae; genus Maniola; species Maniola hyperantus. Next base: position 5,080,665 of record NC_048545.1, on the reverse strand, counting down.
ATAATAAGCTACGTGGAAATCACAAAATCACTCACCTGTAATATCTACTTAGATATTCTACTTAGGTAGGTACCTACCTAGTATTCGATGTAGTAGATGATATTATTTTGTACGTGAATTTTTTGGATGATTTTAAATTTTAATGGCTACGCGGAAGTCACTGTGTGTATACGGGGAGGTACTATAGGTACCTATTCACACATTCGAGGTTCGTTGACAGTGACTATACATTAGTAGTTACTGGCTCAAATTGACATGTCCATCTTCATAACGGGAGCCGTCGCATCGGATGGAGTCCATTCCAGCCAGTCACTACATATGATATTTCAAAGACCTTTTTTTACCCATTACAATGAAAAAACGATACTTTATATTCTTATTTGGCTTATAGTTTAGGTATACTTACGTATTTAGTGCCAATTTTAAATTTTCCAGTGGCTGTAGCTCCAAATTTTAACAGCTACAATGTGACGATCATAAACTTTTCCGATTGACTTCGTCACTCTCTGCTATTGGCTAAAATGCAGTTTTGTCATGGTTTTTTTATAGTGATACAAATTCAAAGAATAACAATAATTGTGGACCATTTGTGGAATGGCTTTGCTAACAGATCAGAAAAGCAATTAAGTATAGAGTAATAAGATATTGTTATTCTTAGGTAAGTAGGTACTTACCTTAAAACCTATCGTTGCTTTCTAACACCACGTAAGTCTAAATTTGCAACTTTACAGGAGAGCAAAAAGCAGGTTTGAGTTATTTTATAAAGTGATTTTGTTTCTGTTGGACGTTTTCTTGTTTCTATCTAGCTGAAACGATGCGTCTCTAGATTCTCTAGAGAATGGCTTAAACCGCAAAAAATGACTTACGTGGTGTATAGAGGGACTTACGGAACATAGAGGTCTCTGTATGTCTACCTATAAGTATGAGCGTTTTAATGCCAAGGTAAAATAAAACAAGGCTGCATAACATAATACATTTTTTAATTCCTCCAAGTAACTTATCTACCATCATGTTTTTTTTTACAATTTCAATGTCATCTTAATACCTACCAAAACAAGCATTATCTCAATCCCATTTTCTAAGAAACATAAGTAAACGATGACTAGCATTAGAAAAGTGGAACATAATCGGATATCAAGCGGTGCGACTGACATGTAAATCGTGATCAAACTGAGACTCGAACCCGCTACCACAAACTACCGGTGCCACTGCGCTGAGTCAGCACTTTTCTGAACACCTGCTATCTTTTATCCAGCATTATAAAGAGCTTATACTACTTTAGCATCATAGAATTTTCACCCTTGCGCTGGTCGTTAAACGGATGATTTTCCCACTTTATTAGCACAGCTTAACACTTTTAGATTTTGGAACACAGTTTTAGATAACAATACTTACGATGTTTTTGTCAATTACTGATTCGATAAACTTGTTATAAACAGATGTTTCTATTTTATCAATTAGTTGATCTTGTTGTGAAAATCAGTTCAATTAGGTATTTTAAGTACCTATTATCTTATCGTCAGCAAAACTGCTAATCTAACTCTCGTTTTCAGGTTATTACTTCATCATCATCATCATAATCATCAACCGATAGATGTCCACTGCTGGACATAGGTAGGTCTCTCGTAGGGACTTCCACACCCACAACCGCGGTCTTGCGCCTCCTGAATCCAGCAGCTCCGAGCGACTCGTTCGATGTCGTCTGTTCACCTAGTGGGGAGTCTTCCAACGCTGCGCTTTCCGGTGTGATGTCACCATTCCAGCACAAAACTACTTAGGTATAAGTAGGTATTAGGTAATATATTATTATGCTTACTGACTCGTCCCGGAATCTCACGGGTGCGTTTATATTTTCTATAGTTTAAATGTGGGTTTTTATGTATAATAAACCTTCCTCGTAGAATGCTCTAAATAAAGACGGAAATATCACATTAATCGGGTCGCACAGCAATTACTACGGACACCCAAATAGTTATATGATAAAAGCTGGATGTGTGCTGTGACAAGAATGAATATGATAAGGAATGAATATATTTCTAAGGGGTAACTAGTAAGTTTGGAAGTAGCGTCAGTGTAGAAAACACGAGGGGTAATAGGTTGGCATGGTATGGGCATATATTGCATAGGGAAGAAAATCATGTCACTAGAAGAATGTTAAATATCTAAGTATGTGGAAGGAAAAAAGGGGAATGGAAGACAAAAGAAAAGGTAGATGGGATGGATTGTGTGAAAGAGGATATGTGTGTAAAAGGGGTGGATAATGTATTGACGTACGACAGAAGTGAGTGGAAGAAAAAGACATGTTGTGCGTTGTGAACTGTTTTTTCTTTCAATCAGCGTTTTCGTTTTTTGGGCCTAGCATAGGTACATGAAGATTTTGTTTTTATTTTTCTGGATGAGTTCCCGTGTGAGTTATTACTTTATTGATAATACATAATTAAACTTACCTACATCATGTTTAAAACTAAGACTCGCTCCAGGTAAAAATCACAATACATAGTCAAAGCTTAACCGTCTACCTTCGTCAAAACTTTATCTAACGCATCCATATAATCATATTCATTCTCTTTTTTCCCACAAAATATAATTCCTTGATCCCCAATGCTAAAAAAAGTAAAGATGTTTTTAATCTACCATTTGAGAGATTGACAGGTCGGTTCGGGCGCGGCGAAGGATCAGGTAAAAACCTTGATTAAAAATATTTCAGCGAAAGCTTCTCAGATGTTATCGCATTTTATATTTTTATGATCATAATGATAAAGTATGTTATTTTCTTTGTTATGGTAGTTTTCAGCTGTTTGTTAGTTTTCCTTGCGTATGAATTTTATGTTATCTAGCTTTCAGCTGTTTTCAACAGTTGTTTTGAGGCTATTTTTGATGTCGGAGGAGCCATCGCCACAAAGACAAAGTCTTCTGAGTCTGCGACGATTCCCTTTTACGAAATATCTAAACAACGTTTTTAGAAACCACGCTACGTACGGTACGCTAACATGTACCTACTTAGTTATATCTTCACGATAGGTATTTAAGTTTCGAATGTATTTTTTCCAAATAGTGAATAATAGGTAAAATATAACATAAATAACTCGTATCAACCTGTCATTGTTGCCGACGTCTCCACTAGCGAATGCACCCTAAAACATCCATTTCTCAAATTGCATGGCCGACGTATTCAACAGAAGCGCGGTCGAGGACCCTCAGAAAAAATATCGAAGTAAAACCATCCCCTAAAATTATTTTAGTGAAAAGAAAGGAACTTAATACACCCCACCATGCCTCCCTATAGGCGCACCCCTTGATTTGTCGGTGTGAGTATGACGTATGTACGTGTGTGTGAGTGTCCTCTGAACCAAGCAGCTGACAGCCGGATATTGAAACGCGAAAGTTTTGTTCATAATGTTGTTTCTTATTTTATTCTGTAAATATATACTCATAATCATAATCGTAAATCTTTTATTTTGCTAGAATACATGTAACAATGGTAGTAAATTTTTTAAGGTAAGTAGGTAAGCATCAATGTGATCGGCCGTTTCTGGCATGCAAAATTGTTCGTATTATCACTTTAATAAATAAAATTCTAATAATAATCGTTACCTATTACAAATTTTGTTAGCATTAATCATTACTTATTTATAATATTACTTGGCTTTAGTAAACATTAAAGTAGTTGTACCTAACAGGAAACATAGAGACGTAGGTAAGTAGGTATAGGTTCTGTAGTTAGGTAGGTACATTGTTATCGCTATATTGTGGGTAACTTTTATATAGAAATACTTAACTTACGTACTTTATTAATAGAAGCTACCAAAGATTGCGTTGAAAATAATACCTATTTTTAATTTAAAACAGTTAATCATTATTATGTCTGTATAATATATTTTTTTCGATTCCTACACAAACAAAACTATCGACATAAGCTTAAGTAAACTTTACAAATTAATTTAACTCAAGAATATAAATATATACATATAGGTAGGTATGCTCCACGTATTATTTACTAAGTGTTTTACTGTTTTTCAAAATTTTTGTACTAAAAACATACCTAATACGCAATTTTTAAAACTTAAAACTTTCTTCCTACCCTATACCCAAAATCGAACCGGGCGGTGCAGTGTCGTGAAATCAACACACACTCACACACACGCCAACTAACCCCACCGAAGGGCACAAAGCTTGCAGCGACTACCGAGCCAAGATATTATGAGCTATGTTGTGATGTTCGATGTATACATACATACTATATATAAGCATGCGAAGGGTGATTTTGTACTTGGTGAATTTTAAAAACGAAAGAAGTGACGAGTCGCTAATACGGTAGGTAGCACGTAGGTAGTCATTTTATGTTTCTATAACTTTGAAGCGATATAGATAGTACTTGCTAATAAGTATTTTTAAGTTAGGTATTAGGTATCTACCTACTAATTTTTTACTGCTCGTCTTTTTTCACAATTTTCACATACCTATACCTACCTACGGAAAATATTTCTAATAGGTAATCTTACCATACATTTGGCCAGCAGACTATGGCTAAAACCCTTTTCACTATGCGAGGAGACCCGTGCTCTTTAGTGAGCCGGATGGAGGCATCATAAACTCTGAATCCCTAACTGAACGGCCTAATAAACTCTGAATACTTAATTCCCGCGAGAATTGTATAAAAAGTGTGATGCCACTTTTTATACAGTTCCCGCGGGATTTTTGAAAACATATAGGTATACTTAGTTTGCGACCGGTCGAGATAGCAATCGGGGAGGGAACGCCCCGCACACCCACACAACCCCCGTGCTAACCCAGTGCTGGCGAGTGCGGGTGACGTTATGACTATAGGCACTTATTACCTAAAATGTAGGTATACCTAACAGGCGGATTTTTGCGTTATCCCTTATAACACAATTTTTATCGCTAAGCCTGCGATCGAAACAAAATCCACTCCAGATATCCCCTCCTTGTTGTCATCTCACGTACGTTTGCAGTTCTCAAATCGACTCTACGGATTACAGGCTCCTAACGACGCTCGCTACCCCAAGTAAATAAGGGTCGAGTCTAAGATATAAGAATAAATAGGTAGCTACCTACTTTCTTATTTTCTACCCGACTGTAACGGCAAAGCCAAAAGGAAGGACTATGATTTTAGCAGTCCATGTGGTATGTATGTATGTTCCATCGGAGCGCCTTAACTACTGATCCGATTTTGATGAATGAGCTGGTGTCAACCGATTCGTTTTTTTTTATTCATTAGTAACGCTTGACCACAATCACACCTGATGGAAAGTGATGATATGGCCTAAGATGGGACGCGTTTACCTAGAAGATGCCTATTCACTCTTGTTTTAAAGATACCCGGGTTGTACTTAATTGGTAGGAAACACAAATCGCGGAAGAGTATTCCAAACCTTAGCCATACGTATGCGTATGACGCAAAACGTTTCGTGCGTGTAGATGGAATGTTGACGACATAAGGATGGAAACTCGCCCGACGTCTTGCGGTTCGGTGGTTCGGTGGTTCGTTATTATGATCTGGGTGACGACACAGGCTACATTTTATATGAACAAAATCAATATGACGGATTTAACATCCAAAAAAGTGGGGGTCTCTGATTTTTTTATAGTATCGAGTGGAATGTCAAACGAAAGACGGAAAGTTCATCACTGTTTTTGCTGTACGCCGTTGAAACTCGCTATAAGCTTGTCGTTTGATACCTGCACCAAGAGTAGGGATTAGATACAGAAAAAGTTACAGGAAAACGTTCCAAGGTTTGTACCTACTTTTATTAATTCAGATTTTCTTTGTAGATATTTTTCTCATCTTTTTTACTTAGGTACGTTATGAATAGGTACTTACTTACTTACCAGGTACTTCATCCACCCATCCATCAGCCTGTATGTCCACAGCTGGACAAACGCCTTTTGGAGGGCGCGCCACTACACACTATAGGTACTTACTTACCTACTAATTATTTGTTTTGTTTTCGAACAGTTTTTAATCGATTCTCAATTACCTTACCAAAGAGAAGAGAGAAAGAAGAAAGAAAGAAAGAAAATACGTTTATTGAGCAAACTGTGCCACACATCACATTTTAAAACTAAGAACTGGTTATTCCGGCGCTTCTTCCACCAAGCAATAGAAGCGCCGGAACCTTAGAATAACAACTCGGCCGTAACAAACTGTTATGTAGTGCCAAAAATCGTGTAGGTAGGTACATGTCTCATCTACCACATTCTAGTGTATTTTAGTGCGTTGCAAATGTGTACCAATTTCTTCTTAAGTCCGGTGCATACCTAAGGAGTGGACACGAGCCGAAGGGCAGTGTCTTTTTTGATAGACTTTTTTAGCGAAGACTAATCTTTGGTATATTTAAAACAAAACATGGAGGAGACTCAAAGGTTGTGAGAACGGCTAGACGTGTTTATTAAAAAGACAGCTTTCTTGTATAGGTAGTAGGTAATGGTGTCATATATATTACTAGCTGGTGCCTGCGACTTCGCACGCGTGGATTTAGGTCATTAAAAATCCTGTGGGAACTCTTAAATTTTCCGGGATAAAAAGTAGCCTATGTGCTTCTTCGGGTTGCAAGCTACCTCTGTACCAAATTTCGTCAAAATCGGTTGAACGGTTGAGCCGTGAAAAGCTAGCAGACAGACAGACACACTTTGGCATTTATAATATTATATTAGTATGGATTATAAATTGAACACTTAAAAAAAAAAAAAAAACCGACTTCGTTACATAAACACTAAAAATTGAAAAATAATTTAATTTATTACCGAATATATTATGTATACAAGAGTTAATATAGTTCCATAATAATACTTTTTGGTGCCGGTGCCAATTAGCTTTAGCTGCGCGAATCGTCTAGACTTCATATTTTTATGGGACTCCACAATGGCACCTCATTGGCACCGACCCCAAAAAATATTATTATGGAACTATATTAACTCTTGTATACATAATATATTCGGTAATAAATTAAATTATTTTTCAATTTTTAGTGTTTATGTAACGAAGTCGGTTTTTATTTTTTTTGTAAAAATTTTTTATTTCACAATTTTTAGTGGCCCCATGGAATTATGCTATGCCTGGTTAAAAATCTACTGTTTACTAAGCTATTACACTGATCGCGAGCAATTTACTCTTATCCGTTGAGGAGTTCCAGTATCTATCTTCGAAGATGTTCATCAGATCTTCACCAAATTGAAATGGGACCAACTTTGAAGTATACCCTTTCAAACAAAAAAAGAATTTTCAAAATCGGTCCAGGCGTTTTTGAGTAATCGGGGAACATACATAAAAAATAAAAATAAAAAAAATAAAAAAGATTCCGACGAATTGAGAACCTCCTCCTTTTTTTGAAGTCGGTTTTAGTGGCCCCATGGAATTATGCTATGCCTGGTTAAAAATCTACTGTTTACTAAGCTATTACACTGATCGCGAGCAATTTACTCTTATCCGTTGAGGAGTTCCAGTATCTATCTTCGAAGATGTTCATCAGATCTTCACCAAATTGAAATGGGACCAACTTTGAAGTATACCCTTTCAAACAAAAAAAGAATTTTCAAAATCGGTCCAGGCGTTTTTGAGTAATCGGGGAACATACATAAAAAATAAAAAAAATAAAAAAAATAAAAGATTCCGACGAATTGAGAACCTCCTCCTTTTTTTGAAGTCGGTTAAAAAGAGCAACCACCGAGTTTCTTGCTGGTTTTTCTCGGTAGGAACGCTATTCCAAACCAGTGGTAAAGTAAATTAATTATTTGACGATTCAAAAGCACCTGTAAAAGATGTAGCGCCTTAGAATACCTTAAAAAAAACCCGCCGAAATGAGAACCACATCCTTTTTGGAAGTCTGTTAAAAAAGCGCGCCACCAACGCGCGTTAAAATTTCGGTGTGTCGTCTGTTGCACGTAGGTACGATGCCCGTAGACCTGCTACGTTTCTGTCATCGTTCATCACTACCAGCAGGGCGATTGTCTAAAACCTGCATCAATCATTATTACAATCTCAATTGTTCTGATTGGCTGAATTTGTGCGATTCTTGTTGCAACAATGCATTGTGGCCAATAGTGAGCGAGCATTAACCAATCAGAGATGATTGCGATCGTGACATTGTAGCTGTCAAACAACCGCGGTAGGGCCACAGGTTTGTTGGTTAGTCCTTCAATCACGAAGCAACGGAGCAACAGATGACGTGATTTTTGCATGGGTATAGTTTAAGACCTGGAGAGTGACATAGGCTACTTTTTATTCCGGAAAATCAAAGGGTTCCCTCGAGATTTTTAAAAACCAAAATCCACGCGTACAAAGTCGCGGGCATCAGCTAGTTGAATAATAATTCTACATTTTTAACGCATTTTATAGATACTTAAATATGTAGTATGGATTTATTATAAAATATTATTTTAAAAGATACCGCTATCTGAGCAACGTAATGCAAGTCATCAGCAACTTCCTTTAGCAGTCCCTCGGGAGCCTTCCTGGGGACTCACCTGCCGATAGAAGCCTTTCTACTCGCCGCTTGTTTGTTTCACCATTTTATTTTAGGGAATCTTTAGGGAAAAATACTTTTTCTAAAAAATTAAATGAAATGTACATTTCATACCCTGTAGATTGGTTCGAAAGTTAAACTTCCCGGACAGTACTTAATTTTTTTAGAAAAGCACTGTACTTACATGCCTCGACCGGGAGTGCATTTCTGGTCTCCATCTCTTTTTGCCGTCTTACTCACACTCGACCAGAAAACGCTTACTTTCCGGTCTCGTGCAGTATCTAATGTAGGTACTATTTCTATATTCACCTATCAACAGAAAATGTAGTTTGAGTACTTTTCAAGGTAAGAGAGCTCAAAATAAAAAATCTATATCTACTTATTTCATGTAGGACAATTATACTAGTTTCACATACCTAAGCTATGCTCTGTGACTCTACCATTGCGACTGCACTGGTTCGGAATGCAGAGTGCATGCTCTATATAAAGGTAAAGTATTACTTATTCACTTAGATTAAATTCCGGTCAAGACGGATCTCTTCTTATAGGTAATATAATACAGTATTATTTTATTTGTAAGGCTAACCAAAAAAACCCCCGATCATACCTAATAACTTACAGAAAACAACAATACAATTAGAACATTAGTGCTTATTACGTACCTACTTCATGTAGGTACTTATTACAAAAAGGTTGCTGACATCATGCCTCTGACTTGATGGAATACTTCAGAGATATCAAGCAACCAGTTTGTTGCACTTTAATTGAGTGTACCCAATCATGTAGTGACTAACAAATGACATGCGAGTTAACAAAATGATGTACCTATCTAGCTACACTAATACAACTCAGTCTTTTACCATCCTAAAATTAATAAGTATGTATTTTAAAAGAATTTAACGAAAAATGTGAGGCGATTAAATATCAAGGAAACTCAGGAATCAAAAGATATCAATATACCTACTATAGGTACTTTATTATTATTTTATCCCAGGTAACTTATGTATATTTTTTTATAATGACGACCTAGTCATAAGTTACTATCGAATATCCTAATCTAGTTATTTTATTTATTTTTATTAGTTTGACATTCTATGACTCTTATTTTTTCTCTCTTTATATAGTTTCACCGAGAAATATTAAAAATATCCCAAACAGAGGCAGTGCAAACTTTTTATAACAACTCTAAATCTCTAAAAATTTGCTACCGTTAGCTATTTATAAGTAGCATCCCTTAGGGACTCATGGACAACAAACTTTGAAATGAACAAAAAATATTCGCAATAAATCCGTCAAACGGAGACGGTAGCATAATCCTGTTATTTGCATACAAATCTCTTAACAATAAACCCTTTTGTTTATTTTCGGAAATCTGCAAGAAATTCTAACCCTTTTAACGCTTTGGCGCGCCGAAACGGCCGATGCAAAAACTCTTTGTCACTTATGGATGTATTGACAACCTTTTGAAAACTATCCAATTTGCCAATCATTTTTTTTGTAAAGGGATATCAATTACTTTCAAATAGTAACATTCACTTCCCACCAAACCTTGACTACAAAATGTATCTACCTATCCTTGCGTAGGTATGAAATCTTTCGGGATCGCCAACAAGTGGTGGACACATCCAACACAAAGTAGATATGTGGGACTCACTGGCACTGCCACAGGCCGCCCACTAAAACCCAGAGGCACAGTCAGGTATGAGGCGTCTCAGGATCCCGGGTATCGGCGATTGAGACGTCCCGACTTTGAACCGGCACAGGTTTGCACCTATTTCCTAATAGGAGAAGGTGCGCATAACGTCTAGGTACGTCAACCTTCCCTACTTATAGGATGGTACACCTGGCGGACGTCTGGCAAGAGCAATTCAGTGATTTTGCCTTGCCAGGATTCAAAGCATACAGTATAATATAATACGAGTTCAAGTTGATATGATAAAAGATACAGTGTCTCTGCTCCACTCCACACAGATGCTTTGAACCATAAACGTGAGACGTGAGAAACTCAATGTGACGATAAAATATAAATTTCTAAGAAATAGATGTTCATGAAAGTTATCACGAAGCTTTTATTTTAACACGTGCTCACGGCTTCGCCCGCGTGGATCTAGGTTTTTTTAATACCGGGAATACTCTTTGATTTTCCAGGTTTTACCAAACGTCAAAATCGGTTAATCGGATAGGCCTCTAAAATCTCCTGGGAACTCTTTAGTTTTCCGGTACAAAAAAGCTAGCGGACCGACACACACACTTTCGCATTAATATTATTAGTATGGATTATTTTAAGACCAAAACGAATTCGATACAAAGTACCTACATTGCCTTTCTATCAGAATGATAAAAGTATGCGTCAAGGCCCGTGTAAGCGCAAGTACGAGTAGAAGATACCTAGCGTGCCGACTCCGGCCACACAATGAGGGGACGACGTTGATTGATGACTTCACATCGAACGAATACATTACGATTTTTGCTTTCATTTCGTTTGATTCGAATAGCGCAAGGTTACGATATGATACGATTGACTGCTCAAAGGATGCTATTGCAGTACAAAAACCTTACATGGTAACTGATGCTACTTTTTGCTTTTAAGAATACTTATATATAATGAAAGGAAAAGCTGTATAACGGACTGACTGACTGACGGATTGACTGACTGACTGACTGATCTATCAACGCACAGCTCATACTACTGGATGAAATTGGCATGCATAGGTATAGCTATTACGACGTAGAAATCTGCTAAGAAAGGATTTTTTAAATTTAACCCCTAAGGGGGTAAGAATATAGGGGTTTGAAATTTGTGTAGCCACACGCACTCCACACACTCCACGCTAACAAAGTCGCGGGAATGCAGCCAGTATCTTGGCACCATTTCACGCGGGCATGATTTGTATTGTAGGTTATTAGATAAGGTTAGCTTTAAGCTTTATTGTAATAAGTATGTACTAAAATAAATTTTAAAAAAAAGTTCTTATAGAAAAGATAGTTGTAAGATAAAGTGACTGTTGAAAAAAACATGCTAATACAAATTTTGAAAATATTTTTTTTGTATTTTCGAGGCGTTTTAGCAAGATATTTGGCATTGTTGCACCTACTAAGTTCTATAAAGAATATTTGATTTTAATATTCCTAGCCTGTTATGTTTGAAGTTCTGAAAGCAAAAGCTGTCTATACTAATATTGTAAAGAGTATAGGAAATATTTGTAAGTTTGGATGTTTTGATGTTGGATATTCTTCAAATTTTTAAAATTCTCTCACTGATAGCTACATAGTTAGATAGCTGCATTATCCCCAAGTGCTATAAGGCTATAAAGTATAAATTATATACCTATATCACGTGGATGAAGTCGCGGGCATAAGCTTGTGTTAAAATAAACACAAAGGCGTAGGAACCTCTCGCAGGGGCAGAAAGCAAGACCAACAAATGAATCAAAAGTTGGAGCTTTTTGCTAAATAATCTAACTGATACTTGGCCTACCTAGAGAGTAGGTATAGAAATAAGAAACATCGCATAATTTTGTATTTAGACTATATTATTTTATTGGTTTTATATTCACATTTTTTCACAATAATCGTAGTTACAAAACAATGTTTCCGTTAAAAATTATACTTTTTATTTTGTACTTACGCCTAAGTCATTGTCTAAATCACATTTTAGCTAGGTATATAAAATTATCTCTAAGGAGTAGTAAAGTGTAGATTCATGATTAATAAACAAAAGGCAAAATGAACACAAATTGTATTTGATTAATTGTATTTGTTGTATTTGAGGCAACAATGATAAACAAAAAATCATAAATATCTTATAAGTCCCGCAAATTGCTATTGCGCTGGAACCATGACTCATTAACATCGAAATGACGTCATTTTGACGTCAGCCGAAATAAAACTATACCATCGGCTCGAAACTTCAGTCTAGTGCTGACGTCGCCAAAATGGTGGCCACGCGCAAAAGCAATTTGCGGGACTTATACTAAGAATAAATATAACCAACTACAGGTACTTTTCACAAACAGACGTAGCAAAAAATCTAATATTTTTTAGTTAATAAGTAGGTAGGTATTAACTTATTCTTGTTTACAAAATTAAGAAAATTGTGACAATTTAAACAATTTAAACATTTAAACAGACACAAAATATGATGACCTTAGGTTAGGTATTTATATACGGGTTTATGTCATACTCTGAGTCTGTTTTAAACAAGTATTAAATATATTTTAAATCGCCAAGGGTAAATGCTATATTTTTAAGGGGAATCCAAAAATAACCAATAGATATTATTTGCAGGCACATTTTTTGCAAATACTATATAGAAGTAAGTATAAGTATATTTTTGCAAAATTATCAACTATTAAGTGTAACTCTATGTATTGGTAACTGGTTATTTTACATCCGTGAAATATATTTTTTTTAATTTTTACAGTTACTTTAACTTAGTCGACAATGACTTAATGAATAAAGTACAAATTCAACACTCAGCTCAGATGTCCTTTCCTACCCTAAAATAATCACACTTTTGACATTGTAAAGTTTTCCACTTAACATTATCCAAACATCCAAAATTTTGACTGGTAGGTATACACTATTATTACTTACACAACTTAAATTAACTTAATTTACTGTATAATCATCACTTTATAACACCTTTTTAACACGAAGGAATGGTAAGAATTTATTCAAAGTCCATCAATGAAAATATAGCATCTCCTTTAAATACTAAAGATTATAAGGCGGTGAGACCATAGTCTGATTTTATAACTGGTGTGTTTCCTGTACCAATACCTGTTCCGCAGCCAGTGTTACCAACTGGTGAGCCATGGGCCGATAAGTTCGCAACAAGAGATGGGTCCATGCCTGCATGAAGTCCCATCATATGCAAGTGATGCGCAGTCATAGAATGGCCTGGATTCATTTGATTGCCTGAATGCGACATGGGACTGATCGCAGGATCATGCGACATATTCTGTTGTGCTCCAACACAATGTAATTCATTCATTATATTATCCGTTACATTTTCTATGCTATCAGGCCGCCCATTATTATTCGATTTCTTCTTATCATTATTATTGGAATTCTTATTCGATCTACTCTTTGGTGCACCCTTAGTCGTGGTCGTTGTGACGCCGGCTGGATTAGTTTTTCTTCTAACATTTTTGGTATTCGGTAATTTATTATCTTTTTTCCATTTCATCCGTCTATTTTGAAACCATATTTTGATTTGCCTCTCGGATAGGACTAGAGTATGAGCTATTTCTATTCTTCTTCTTCTCGTTAGGTACCGATTGTAATGGAATTCTTTCTCCAGTTCTAATATTTGGTGCCTCGTGTACGCCGTCCGCTGTCTTTTGGGCTCCATTCCCGGTTGATAGGTCCCATTAGCTGTGAAAAAAATAAAATATTTTATTTTTCTAATTAAAAACATGTAGGAGCCTTATCTTAAATTCTAAATCAGTATGAAAGGCTATGCAGTGATAACCTAATAGCTGTTAAAATGTCGGCCTTCTTTTTGGACAATTCGACAGTTCGATCCCGAGCACAATATAGTTCTTACATTTCAGAGCTACGTGCGCTAATATCACTTGCTTTAACGACGAAGGAAAACATCGTGAGGAAACCTGCATGCTTGAGAGTTCTCCATAACGGTTTCAAAAATGTGTAAAGTCTACCAACCGGCACTTGGCCAGCTTAGTCGGTATGGCCAAACCCTTCTCATTCTGAGAGGAGCCGGCCGGCCGGTGATGAATAGAATAGAATGAATAGAATAGAATGTTTTTTTTATTCATGTAAACTTTTTAAAAGTGCTTATGAATAGTCAGGTAGTTTTAATTTACCACTGGTTCGGAATGCCGTTCCTACCGAGAAGAACCAGCAAGAAACTCGGCGAAAGGAAGAAGATGGGTTGTTCATGATGAAGAGATACCTACTATAACGTTTTTCTTGCTGTACATTCTTTACTACTGTAAAAGGTGGTCTTTTAAAATTGCTCTACGAAGTATTATTTTAGACTCTTGAACGGAAATGCTTGCTAACCGTGAACAAAATCTTCTGATTACGGAAAAAATAACCAGACATGACTATTTGTAAATAGCTAGCTAGATATATCGTGTACCTACTTCATATAAAGCAGCGTTGCGTGCCAGGGACTTTACTGAATAATGTATGTGGTAACAACCTCTCGGGGCACAGTTAATTAATGTGCATAATAATTACACGTGTACATGGGCTTCCTTTTCGCTTTTGATTAATTGCGTTTAGCAAATTAGTTTATATAACAAGCAGGCAATAAGTACTTGCGTGGACTTCGTCTGTTAGCTCGATTAGTTTATGATTATAAATTAATGTAACACCTAGGTATTTTCCGCGACAGGTTGAGATGGAAATCGGGGTATGAGGCCGGGGGACGCCCCGCACACCCGCATCAGGTTGGCACGGGGGCTGTACGGGTGTGCGGGGCTTCCCTTCCTGATTGCTGTTTCTACCTGTCGCGTAATATTGTACCCCTAATTGTCAAAAGTATAAATCTAAAGCTATTATGTCCAATAGCAATGAAACTTGCAGAAGTTGTTATCATTATCATGTCAATGTCATGATCTACAAATTATACCTACTTGACAAAACTGAGCTTATATTTACTTAATTACTTATTTATTTACTGAATTTCTGCATAATAGTATTTTATTGCCAGTGTACACTTGGCCTAAAACTTAAAACGAAACTCATCCAAAATGAAAATCAATTATTATCAAAACGTTATGTGGATCCTGTAACTGAAATAAAAGATACCTACCTACCTATTTACAATTTGGTAAAATATAAGATTTGATTTGATTTGTTTTTATGTAGGTAGTCCCTGAATATTTGTACCTTCTTACTAAGTAGGTACTTTTGAGTGGGTATGTATAGTAATATTAGTACACATAAAGATTTACTATTATAAATCATAACAAATAAATAATCTCTATTTACTAAAAATACCTACCTCTCTATTACAATTAATATACCTAAAGAGACGTTTATTACGAACAATATTACCATTGTCAAATGTCATCACAAAGTGTTCCCTTTATATACCGATCTTCAGCAAAATAACAAAGGACCGTTGTCATACGAAGGTACATAAAAATAGATATATAAAGACATTTTTCAAATTTCATACAGTCGCTCTATCAAACGCTTAGTCCTAATTAATCACAAAGGGTTTGTGACCTTAAATATTTATAATAGAATTCAGCACAATAGTTACTTAGCAAAGAATCAGCGAAGGCATTGTATGAAAATTCTTAATTTCCTTTCTACGAAATTGCTTTTGTACGCAAACTTAAAAGAACCTTCGTGGAACAGCTTTTTATGAAAAGCTTTATTTAGTAAATGCGAAAAATGTAAAGAAGGTAAAACTCAATTTATTTTGCTTGTCTAACATCTAAGTAAAGAAATATCTAAATCCATACTATTCATACTTCCATGTAGATAGATATTAGATGATAGACGCTGGGATCCTACCCCAACGTCTATCAGTTTTACAAAGTGTGTGCCCAGCCCATGGCCATTTCAGCTACGCAATTCGCTGAGCTATATCGGTTACTCTTAGTTCTCCTACGGATCTCGTCGTTTCTGGTTTGATTACGTAGAGAAACTCCAAGCATAGCTCTCTTCATCGCCCACTGAGTGACTTTGGGCTTTCTTATGAGGTCCATAGTTAGCGATCTTGTCTCAGATCCATTATGTTATCAGTGGCAACACGCACTGTCCAAGCTTTGAACACGTACCTACTGTCTTCTTACTGTATAGAATATAGTTGATTTGATTTTTTTGCTTCTTACGTTGTGACGAAATTACAGGCGTGTAAAAAGGAACAGAAAGGGCGATGAACACTGAGAGCTGATTGTTATAGTGGTGACAAATTTGTTACATAAATGCGGTAGGTCGTTGGCGAACAGCCACTTATATTATTTCAGCAGTTCTATAAATAGAGATTGAAAAATATTCTTTAAAATATATTGTTTCGAAACATAGGTTACTGCTAAATTGAACTGCTGCTGTAACTATTTATTTATGTATCAAGTATCCAAGTATCTTTTCTATCTTCAGTCCTACCATGTAGGTAACTTTAATGATGTGTGGTTTGCATTTGCCCACCGAGATTTAATCTAGCTCTGACAAGATCGACAACATAGATTAAAAGCACTAGGTACTACACAAGTAAATAGTAAATACATTTGTAAATAATAATTAGTGTTTCATCATGATCACTACAGAGCACGGGTCTCCTCTCACAGTAAGAAGGGGCTTGACCATAGTCTACCACTCTGGCCAAGTGAGGATTGGCAGACTTGACATACCTTTGAAAACATTATGGAGAACTCTCAGGCAAGCAGGTTTCCACACTATGTTTTCTTTCACCGTTTAAACAAATGATATTTTAATTAGGTAATTTAAAACGCACATAACTTCGAAAACCGATTCTGATAACCGATTGGAAGGCGGACGTCCTAACCACCAGGTTACCACAGCTTTTAGACAATTAGTGTTTTCTTACCTGTATTTAAAAATACCTAGGTATATTATGCACTAACAGTTGCCAGCGACTTCGTCTGCGTAAAATTTTTGGGTTTCCCATGAGATTAGAAATTTTCCCACTGCAAAAGGCCTCACATTACCGACCTACCTACTCACTCAGGTACGGAACCTAAAATATCTAAATGGCGATTTTCATATTGGAACATAGGACAACAACTTCAAAAACATAGGACTTTTATATAACAGCATATTCCAATAAAATATACCTATTTCCTATACCTACCTACTGACAGCCTATCAAAGTAAATTTATTCGTATTTATACACAAAAGTGTAGGGAGGCTTTTTTTCTTATTACAGCCAAAATACAAAAGTTAATATAAACTCACCCTATTGAAAGAGATTTGCCCCAAAATCATTAAACAAGGTCGAAATGACTAAGCAATAATTCAGGAATGCTTTTGCAAAGGGATACAAAACCAGCAAAGAATTCTTCGAGACTGACCGCAGAGTGGCATGGTATGTGCGGTTGGCGGCTGGCCTCTGAGATTTCACCTAGCCGTGACAGGGGATGGACAAATATAGATTGAAAGCGCTAGACACAAATATTTTTGTAAACAGAAACATTGGTGTTTATGTTTATGGTCTTTTGCAGTGGTGTTTTCGACAACATTTTCACGTACGTTTAAGCATGGTTGAAGCACATCAGACGCAACTAAAATGCGTTTGCAAACGCGACGCATTTCTATCCTGAAGTTTGCACATATTGACGTTTGCAGTGCATCACTTATCAACGTGCGTTCGTGAAACGGCCGTAGACTGCGTCTGAAAATCGACGCCTGCAAGGAAAAACATTGTATTTCCGATTTTGGCGGTCTTGGGTACATATTTAATCTAAATATAGGTATTAAAACTCCTGACTTACTGACTAACCCATCACACCCATCCCAAACCCTTGGGCCTAGAAAGCTGGACCTAGTGCAACAAAATTTTAGCAAATGGATGTGTTCTAGTGGTAACTTAATCAAAATATGGGATCCACAATTTTAAGAAGAATAAAATTATCTCACGAAAAGATAGTGAAAATTTGTTATTTAGCCCAGCACAATCTTAAAGACAGCTTACAATCTGAGAAATACAATTTCATTAAAATTACCATAGGCTTATAATAATTTAAATGGATGGCGTGCGTATTCCCCACGTTGACCGCAAGCCTCTATCTGTCGAGCCATCCTGGTAGGGCGTTCAATATGCTCAGTACCCGTAGTACAAGATTTTACGTCTCACCAAACGAAACCAAATTCGAGAGTCAAAATACTTCCGCGTTACAGTAAAATGGACCTAAACAGCCTTGAATTAAAGTCAAATATTCAATGCCACTGATTTTAATTTCGCAATGTTTCCGCTTGGAGCGCTGGCTGTAGAAGTGTAGACAAACTTGAGCTTTAAAACGTAAGTATTTCGACTCTCGAATTTGGTTTGGTTTGGTGAGACGTAAAATCTTGTACTACGGGTACTGGAGACGCTGAACCGCATGCTGAGGTCTGATAGGCACTATAGGCAGTGACGTCGCTAAATACGCCGCATCGTCAGCGTAGAGAGCGTGAGTGGAGTCGGGGCTGGACGGAATGTCGTCCGTGTATGTCGCGTTAAGGACTGGCAAAAGACAAGAGCCTATATAAATGAAAATGTATCCTTCAGGTAACCTATAATTAGCTTTTTTCAAGTTCAGTTACTACGTGGTTCACACACACACACACAAAAACGAACTGTCTATGTCTGCAATTTTATAACATATACTTACGATCTACTCACAGCAGCTGGTAATTATAGTAAACAATTATGCTAATAACGGAATCCAGCTCTGTAATGAACCTCAAGTGAGGTAGGTATAGCTTTAATTACTTATTGTTTACCACGCTAAAATTGAAACCCGTTAGGCTACCGTGCACCGGACACAACGCAAGTAGTACTCGATCTTCGCTTCGTTAGCCACTATCACGTCATCGGACGATGACAATCTGAATTGAATTACGGACTACCTGCGAGCGTGTGGTCTCATAAGAGATCTTTTAATCTCAGGTCCATCTCGCGACATACCCTATCAAACCCGCTCGGTGGTCCTTCATTACGACCAGCTTACCAACTTGTACCACCATTATGGAGTGAAAAATGATGCTGCACTGACAGGTGTCGATAAGGGGTGCACCACGATTTTGTATTGCGAATGATCTTATGTTATTGAACACTATAGTTTTGCTCTCCGACTTCATCGGCTCCCATTTATTCAAATCCTCTACAAATCGCCTTAGGTTCTGGTGACTCACGTGATAAACGGTACAACCTTCATAGTTGATTTATTACTAGATGATGCATGCGACTTCGTCTGCGTGGATTAAGCTTTTTAAAAATTGGTTAAATGCCTTTATAATATTATTAGTAAGGATTCCTTAGCTAAATAATTCCACAACTGACTTAGCTAGGATATAGATACTTAATTTTTAAAATCCCTATTTGAGGGGAAGAGTATGAAAAACCTTCTAAAAGTTTCCTGGAGCCATTTGGGGTAACTGAACGCAGTGGGTAAGTCAGCGAACTGCATAATATATCTCCGGACCTAAGTGCGAGGGAGGGTTTGTTTGACTGAAACAAGGATGCCGGATTGGAAAACTAGTTTTGAGATGACACTGCACAATATTGTGATGTTTCTTTAACTTTTTCTTCATTACTAATCTAATTTACTCATTTACTACATTCATTGGTAATTTTTGGCATTTTGGTAAATCCTGTCACGTCCAAGTTTTAGATCCGATACTCGTCAGTAATGTTTTCTTTGATATGTAAGAAATAATATTGAGGTTATGTTTGTTGCCTAAACCAGTATCAACCTTAATTTGTATGTATTTTGGCTCCTTAAGAGTGTGCTCGGGTAAGTAGGTACGCGCATGCGTGCACTCATGCTCATGATCCTCATCATGAGGAGTGAAGGTAGCCAGTTGGAATTTTCATAGAATACGTGTTACTAATACCTACCACCGACCGACCGACCATCAAAAAGTGTAATTTATTACCTATTTTGAATAACTTATTTGACTTTGACTTTATCTTACTTTGAAAATCGAAAATACTACTTAATTATTATTTGTTTAGGAGTAATTTTTTTAGCGGAGTAGCCACAAATTCACGGTTTTCGGACTTTTCCCCTTACTTTTGCTACAAGATCTACCTATCTGCCAAATTTCATGATTCTAGGTCAACGGGAAATACCCTACAGGTTTCTCGACAGACAGACAGACAGGCAGGCAGGCAGACAGACAGACAGACAACAAAGTGGTATAAATAATGACTTAGTTAATTTGCTGGCTAAGCTCCTCTAAGATCCATCATAATTTGTCAGTCTGTTTGTTTGTTTGTCTGTTCGAAATAAATTTTGAAATCTATTTTAAATTGTCTTCCCAATGAGGTAAAGGCTTGAAATTTTAATCATAGGTTGGAACTAGATTATAATGAACAGTAACTTGCTTTTGTGTCTGTCTGTTTGTTAGTTAATCATCTTCCCGAAAAAATCTGCAATCGGTTTTAAACTAACTTCCCGGTGAGATAGAGGCTTGAAATTTTAAAAATATAGATTGGAATTGGATGACGATGCAAAATTGATTTTTTTGTCTCTGTGTTTGTTCAGAGAATGCGTTTACTTACCCCATATGCGTTTACTTAGCCCCACAGAGATGCGTTAACCGCAATTCAGGGCAAGTGAACCGGTTTTGACGAAATTTGGTACAGATGTAGCTTGCATCCTGGGGAAGGACACACCTAGGCTACTTTTTATCCCGGAAAATCAAAGAGTTCCCACGGGATTCTTAAAAACGTAAATCCACGCGGACGAAATCGTGGTCATCATCTAGTAAGAAATAGTTTTAATTGGTTTGATTTTCTATTTTAATTTAAAGACATAAAATTTAAAATATTTTAGTTTCCTTAGTTTTATTATTTATTAAAACATACCTAGTTAAGTTTTAAAGGTAAAAGGGTGACTTTTACCTTTAAAACGGCCCAACAGTTTAACTGATTTTCTTGAAATTTGGTAGGTACAGAGTTAGCTTACACCCCGGGGAAGGAAATAGACTACTTTTTATCCCGGAAAATCAAAGTAGATACGGGATTTTTAAAAACCTAAATCACCGCGGATGAAGTCGCGGGCATCACCTAGTAGGTACTTACCTATCTAATTTAATGCTCTATTTTACATTCAAATTATTTTAGTACCAAATTATACCGACTAGTATCATACACATTACAATATTGTGATAACAATTTAAGATAATAATTAAGATTAAATCTTTCACTATCATCGGCTTAAAGAAAAGTTTCTTGTGTGGCATGCATGGCATTTCTATGTGTCGTAGTTACTTGCACAGTAGCTAGAGTGCTTGGTCATTGGCCATTGCTATTCAGATAGTTAGGTATAGTACGCGACAGGTTGGGATGACAATCGGGGTATATCATACAGACAGACAGACAGACAGACAGTCAGTTTTGTAGCTAGTAAAACATAGTTTGCAAGTCACTTTTTTTGTGTAAACAGTAACCAAAGTTTTTGTAACTGTATACAAAACATTTCTTTCAGTGTACAGTACACAGTAGTCTAGTACCTAAGGATGCTCAGATTTCTTTCTGGGGCACATTCACTTATGCATTATTTATAAAATCTTTTATGGATAGTGTATGGTAAATTGATATATTTTAAAATGCAAACTTATAAGAAGGAGTTCTCAAAAAATTCATTTTGTATCAGACAAAAATATTTTAAGTATGCTGTTCAACTTTTCTTGCTTACTTATTAGAATAATAGCGAATCATGGCAATATATGTATCTAGCTGATGCCCGCGACTTCGTCCGCGTGGATTTAGCTTAGCTAGCTTTAAAAATCCTGTGGGAACTCTTCAATTTTCCGGGATAAAAAGTAGCCTATGTCCTGTAAGCTATCTCTCTAACAAATTTCGTCAAAATCGGTTGAACGGTTAAGCCATGAAAAGCTAGCACACAGACAGACAGACAGACAGACACACTTTCACATTTATAATATTAGTATGGATTAATTTTCAAATACAACTATTAACTACAGTAAATTTTAATTTAGATCTTTGAAATCAATTTACAATCAAAAATCTATATAGACAGAGGTATGTTTTTTTGAATTATGCGAAATACTGTAAGTACTTATCTAATAGTGTCTTAGATACCTACTCGTAATAATAAAATCTAAGGTAAGTAAGATACACATGTCACATGACCTCGTAGGTCAAGTCACAAAAAGCTGAACACAATACATATAATTTAGACACGAGAATCTTTGGAGAAGCTGTCAACAATGTATGGTAATGCCTTGCGTGACGAATACATCTTGAATATGATATCATACCGAGACATTCATCATACTTACAAATGGGTTTCTCGATTATGTAAAAACTTGCAAGGAATACTTATATGTACCTAATAGGTATAGATATAAACATCATAAGCCGACATTGCAGGATATAAATTTATTTCAGCAGATCTATAAAAACTCTATTGCAAAAAACAGGCAGTTTTGATTTTTTGTTTTACAATTATTAAAAAATAAAAAAATAAAAAATAAAAATCTTTTTTATTCGAATAAACTTTTACAAGTACTTACGAATAGTCGGATGCATCTACCACTGGTTATTATTTATCTAATAGTAGGTAAGTAATACTTTTATTTATTTATTTAATAATAGTAGGTACCTACTACAGAGTTTTCAATGCTTAAAATGTGGGTTTTACCGGCATGAATCAATAACTTGATAGAACGAACCTGGACTCGTTATTAAGAAACGGGTATTCTTCAGAAGAGATAAGAATCTTACAGAAAACATTCCCTTGAGCCACGGGATGACCGTATTAGTGAAGGAAGCGGAAGAGCAGCTACCCACATGGACCTCAAAAATAACCTAGAAGAAGTACAGGGAGCTCAAGTTAGCTTATGGACTATGAACAGGAGGCTTCTGGTGACCAATATACGCAGTTGGTGGCAGCCAGCGTGGGGCCCTAAACTACTCCTTGAGCACCGGAATGCCCGTTTGAATTTGGCAACTAAGTGTGCATCCTGAACACAATTGAACTGAAGTAGGTAGGACAACTTTTTCTTATCAAGAATTTCTGATAGGTATAGCTTCTGAACAGCCATATTAAAACTGCAATATCCCCCTACGAATATTGTTATTCGTAGAGTGACACTATAGGTAGACACTTTTGAGATATGCAGTCTATTTAGCTGCAAAACAGCTCCAAGGTATCACACAGTAATAAAAATGCAGTGCTGGATGAAATGTGTTTTTCAAAAGGGATTCTTTCAAATATACCTAGATAGCTCTACTGTACTGTAGTTGTACTGATAGCAGTACAATCTATTATTTCCTTGTAGTTAGAGTTGACTGCATTCATATTCTGATTTCAGTCATAAAAATTGAGATATCACAATGAGCTAAGGGTATTTTCAAAAACATAAAAACTAGAAACCAATATTCATTCAAGAGGATTTAACATTAAGTAATTCACTATCCTAACAGCTAAGGATTAAAAAGAGAAATTCTAAAATACTTCAACAATTTAGTATTTTGATGTCACATTCGACGCCCATAAAAAGCTCACTAGAAGGCCAATAATCTTCACGGCGGATTCCAGGCCGCAACCTCTATTTAAAAGATATAAAAATAAACGAGGCTCATTACCATGCTTGGGGTCTATTGTACCGCAACAAAGGTCCTGGCGTCTCGAAGGACCTTTCTAATGACACCACATTAGTAAACTGTCAAAACAAATCAAAAGACACTACTAAAAAATCTCAAGTATTTGTAAACTGCAGGATTATTGATTGGTGGCAATTTGTTAATTCTTTCAAGTGTGATACCGCAAACATCGGGGTTCTTAAAAGCCTATTTTGCACTCATGTTGGAGAGACAACAATGGACAAATCAAGCGGCAAAGGCAATATTAATGTGGCACGGTTAATCTCTTACCTTTTTTTCGTAAGGCAGTTAAGAATTGATTTAAATTGCATCTATAAAGCATAAGTAATTTGAAATTCCTTATGTTGGAATAAAAATTCTTGCAGTGAGTGCATGCTGTACCTACCTACTCACATGTTTTGATGTATCTTTACCTAAATATATCTAATACAACTTCTTTGATGGTCATGGAAATGGTATAGGTAAGTTACCTATCTTAGTAATTTTTTTTTAGTTACCTTTTCACATTTTTTAATACTTACCCACAATTCTATGAAATAATTTATTGTTATCGGATTTATGGCAAAGGATGGTTGGTTTATGGTTTGTTATAAGGATACGCAATAATATTTATCTAACTTATTTCAGATTATTGTAAGTGTAGATTAAGATATCTAGGTATATAACTAGATACCTAAACAATATCACATCTAGATCTAATAGCAACAATTCATTATTTTTATTTTACTTATTTAAATAACTTGTAGGTAGGTACTTACCTAAGTAATTTTACCAAAACCGGTGTCATTCATAAAAATCTGCTAATTTATTTAATTCAGAAGTCCACGCAAGTGTTTATTGTATAGGTAAATTTCTGTAAAAATATGTAAGCAGACATAGTTATTAATTTGTAGAGTACCTACCTATGTCTACATAATTTCATTGAGTTTGACTAGAATCAGAATCAAACTTGATCGTATGGAGCGTGCTTCAAAAGCACTCGTCCATATCTGGGACTATACCTAAGTATTCCTATTAAAAACGTTATAATACTTACACGCGCCAGCAACATGAATTTTCTTCATCCACGGATAGATAACCCTATCCGTGTTATCGGAACATATCGACGAATCATCGTCTTCAACGGGCGGACTATCTAGAAGTAATCTCTCATCATCCATCTCTGATACAGGTGAACCTTCTCGACCTAGGGCTTGAAGTTTCCTTGCAGCTGGTGCAGCTTCTTCTATATGCCTTTCTAATCTTAAGCCTAGCTCGGCCAGGCCTGGGGCGGTGTCATTGTGAGGGATGTAGCCGTGGTCTGCGTCTGACGGATGGGATGGCTCGGGTGGTCTCGGGGGAGGTGCCACAGGTGGGTGCTGAGGCAAAGGATGGTAATATCCTCCGTAGCCGTATCCTGTGCCAATTTGTACTGGGTATTGATGTTGGTAGCCATACTGTAGGTGTTGGTGCTGGTAGTACTCTCCTGGTGGGATGTAGTCCGCTTGGCTGTACTCTTCCGAGGGTGGGAACTTCGGGTCGGGCTGTGGCTGGTATCCACCGTTCATGAGGAAGGAGCTCATTATGGGCGTGGTCGATTCGGCGCATCACATCCCAGCACGCCTGTTAATATGGCCGCCACTCAACTAACGGGAGCATTTTTTTCCTTATATCCCCTGTAAAGAATGTGCTTGGTCTGATCCCTGTATAAGTAATTCTAGTAAAAGTATCCGGAGTGATGAAGAGCAATATTTTCAACGAGTTTAGCAATCAGATTTTAATAAGAATAAATTGATGTAGAGCTATATGTAAATAGTTTCCGATTGGTTTAGAAATTTGTAACTAGGTGTACCTACAGGTAGAGTTAATTAGTTAGGTATCTAGGTAAGTATACCTACCTAGGTATATAATTTTTTTAATTGTTCTGACCTGCTACCTTCTCGAAACTAAATGAAGTGGCTCTATGTGAAAATAGGCACCCTAAATGGTCATGTATTAGACCTTTACCACTTAATAGACCTACACGTAGGAATCTGGTGAGTAAAACTGAATGTGATACTTACAGTTTAGGTAAGTATAGGTAGGTAGGTATCTATTGGGTTTGTTATCCCTTTATTTGGGACCTCCAGTGGGACATCAAGTTCACTAAACTTTATTCACACATTATAAAGAACCTTCATACTCCGTTACTTGTGCTAAAATTACAAACTCTTAATTTCATGAAACCACTTACAATTTGAACAGTCCACAAAAATGTAAATCACACACACACAATGGTTCTAAAACAAACATCAAATCCACTTATTGGTAAAGTATTATCAATATTATTGCAAAGTCATTTGATTTATCACTTTTTGATAATAAACAATGGATGCTGAAGCGCGCACGCTCGCGACATTTTGAGACAATATACACTGCCCAGCACGCCAGCACACTCTGTCACTTTAAGGACTCCTATACATGTTCATCAATTTTTACATACCACCTTCCATTTTTAAGGCGGAGCTGTTCTTCGATACTCATAAACAATTCCGCTTTCAGCAATACAAACCTTATTTTCAGTGACGTACAGTTTACTTCTGAAAAACTTTGCTTTTGGAGCTTTAAACCATGACTACCATTCTCTACTTTACACACGTAAGCTGCTCTGGCCGTTCGAGAGGGACAGAAATATCGATAACCATTTTAGCATCACGAGCAAAAATATACCCGTTTCGTTCCGTTACACGCGTTTTTGTATGGGTTAGATAAAGAAGAAAATTTTAAGTCAATGCCATTGAAAAGTAGAGATTAAGAAGCTGTTTAATAATAATACAGAATGAACATGGTCTCCGTTCGCTACAACACGCCGCTTTTAAATATTTAATTTGCAATTTCCTTTATTTTTAAATGAAACCGAGCGTTTGTTTTATAGGCGTAAAATTAATGTATAAATTATATGAGACTAACTAGTTTATGAAAATATATACTTATATAGTAGGTAGGTACCCTATACGGTCATTTGCATCATGATAGCCATCAGTCAAGGAAATTAAAGTCTTGACTACTTCAATGATAAAATATCCAGAACATATTAATAGGTAGAACATACCTACCTACTTACCTACATCACAATCAGCACATAAAAATTAAGTGCCTAAGTGCCTAATCGTAAAAAGCTTCCTGTGCAAAGCAAAGATAATGACGAAGTAGGTACCTACCTAATGAAGGATTTATACAACAGAACTCTATCTAGTAGATACCTTCTTAGTACTTACGTACCTACTAACCTTTTAGATAGGTAGGATACTTATCTATGTATATAATATTATAAACCCATAAACCAATAGATAGGTATCACACAAAATAAAAAAACGGCCAAGTGCGAGTCAGACTCGCGCACCAAGGGTTCCGTACGCGGGTATTTCTTTCGACATATTGCACGATAAATCGAAAACTAGTAGGTAAGTATGCATAAAAATAAATAAAAATCTGTTTTAGAATGTAGGTACAGATAAAACCCTTTCTTGTGATATCCCTCTTGATATAGTTATCTTACTTAGAAAATTAAAAAAGTACTAATTATTATTTGTTTAGGAGTAATTTTTCTGGTGCTGTAGGTACCTACCTAACCACAAATTCACAGTTTACGGAATTTTGCCCTTACGTGTGCAATAAGACCCACCTACCTGTCAAATTTCATGATTCTAGGTCAACGAAAAGTGTGAAGTGTCCTACTTATAGGTTTCTTGATAGACACGATCTGACAGACAGACAACTAAGTAAGTGATCCTATAAGGGTTACTTTTTTCGTTATGAGGTTCGGAACCCTAGAAACTACAAATACTGATTTTAAAGTAGCAACATCATCCGACAACTTCACTAATACCAAATCAACTACCAATAAAAACAAAGCACAGTCACGCACGAAAGCCTATCATGCGCCTTAAGCCGCTAATACAACACTAACCGCCGACAAAGATGGTACAAATAAACAAAAATGTCCAGTGATTTTATTGAATTAGACGATCACAATGGTAGTATCAGCAATTCAGCAGGGGCGAACCGTGAGCTTGTGGGGCCCTGGGCTAATACTTATTTTAGGCCTGCCTAATTAGGTAGGTACCTACCTAATCAACTGATTGCCATTTTGTAAAAAAACTGTTTTTGATAATAATGTCCCTACTAGGTATCTACACGGTACCTATAGAATAAAATTATAAAGCAACTTTATCAACCTTGACATGAATTTCTAAAATTTTAGATATTTTTGAAAATTCACAATGACATCGATTCTGACGTCTTTCTCTAAACTACATTTTAGAGTAAGTATATGCATCTGAGCGCATCTTGTTCTTTTAATATTGCAAAAAATGAAATAAAATTAATTTTAAATTAAAGACACTTATTGCTAAGTATACCTATACCTATACAAAAAAAATACTAATGCTCAACACAGTCACGAGGTTTGATAGTTATAAATTAAATCAAGTTTGTCTGTCCTTTTTTATTAAATGTAATAATTTTTTTAATTCGCATCTTTTTCTTAACAATGGGTAAGAAAAAGATACGAATAGGTACTCTAAAATTTAGTTGCCATCAGAATCTGTGCCAATATTGACAATTTTGTCTTCAATGGGGGCTGGGGGCCCTTAATATCCACGGGGCCCTGGGCTGCAGCCAAAAAAGCCCTTAAGTATATTATAATAGATCCGCCCCTGAGTATCAGGCGAAACTGCAAAGTCATGACGGCTTCCAACCAACAAAAGGTGGGAACACCCGTTCAATGGAAGTTTGATCAGTAGGAACGGCACCTTTAGATGCTGGAGGCGATCCTATGATGTGATTTTGAAACATAATGTTGGAGCTATACATTTTGTTTTGTCATAAAAATTAGAGTCAATGATAAAAAGATTATCACTTGGTGAATGTAAAGCAGATTTTGATGGACTCAAGGTTGTACAAAATAAAATCTTAAGCTGCCTTCCGACTTATTGACCACCCAGTTAGTCTAAACTCAAAAGAGTTCTGACCTTCATCTAAATAGGTATAAAAAAAAGTCTTGCCTCACTCAAGGGCTGACTTCCAAACCCTTGGACCTTGAAAGCTGAAAATTTGCACAGAGATTGTCTTGATATTCTAGACATGAATTTCCCACGGAAATGGACGTTAGTAGGTAGGTAGGTACATTACAAAATATCTGTGGTATTTTTAAAGATGACTAATGGTTATTATGGTATGGTGTTAAGGTTTGTTCAGAAGTTAACACTGTCTACAAATACAAACTTTAAAGCAATCGCTGAAAATAGTTGACGAGACAATTTTAACTGACAGCCTCCTCATTCTGCCCATGACCTGTTACATATTTTCAACGTTCGGGATGATAAAAATAACAAACCTAATATACCGGATGTAACCAGAACGCCTGGCAAAAACGAAGACAGGTGAATGGTGATAGTACTGACGATTACTGATATGATACCACAAAAAATATAAAAAAACCCTATAGGTAGGTAATTTTGTTAATGTTTACGATATAAGTATTGCAAACAAAACATCTGACTGACGCTAGAGGTCAACAAACGTTGCGTAAGTAGGCCACTCGGAGTCAATGCCGCGTCGTAGGCGGGGTGTTAACCCGAGTTTTGCTAGCTATACATTGCGGGTTTGAAAAATACTAAATCACTAAAACTACAAAATGAGGCAAATAGTTACCTATTGGTATTGGAGTGTGTTTAGATAGTAGATAAGTAGGTATAACAATAAAGCTAAGTTTTTGCTATCATTCTGGTTACACCCTATATTTAAGTAGCAAAAATCGGTCAAGTGCGAGTCGGACTCGCACATGAAGGGTTCGTACCATCGTACAAAAATTATTTTAACATTTTTATGTGCAGCACTGCAAGTTAATCACAACAGTGCCATCTATAATGTGATTTAGTATGTAAATCAATTTTTTCGTGAACACATTTTTTTGTGACGTGATCACAAATTCATGGTTTTTTGCATTATTCCTTTACTTGTGCTATAAGACCTACCTACCTATCAAATTTCATGATTTTAGCTCAATGGGGAGTATACCCTAACAGGCAGATAGACAAACAAACAAAGTGATCCTATAAGAGTTCCTTTTTTCCTTTTGAAGTACGGAACCCTAAAAATAGATTTATAGTTACTTAACTTTTAAAAACAAAGGAAACGCTTTCGCTTTCTTAAAGACTTAATACTTTAACCTAATTTCACAATCCTATTTATTCAGTATCCTTGAAGGGAGAGTCCCTTAACGTACAAACTTTCTTCCGGAGCTACGGACGACGTACCTACTTTTGTTTTTCTCCTGAAGCTAACTTGACGCCGGCTCGTTCTATCCAGCGCCAACTTAATCCAAGTTTAATGAACAATACGACAGGCCTTTAATCAAACTTTGAAATTTCAAAACTCCCGGCTATACGAATGTAAATTCTATCAGTGAGCGACAAAATTGTTATTAAGTTGTTTCTTCCATTCAACAAAAGACCTTTCCATCGTATCCAAGCAAGAACTGAAGAAAAACCTATTTAGCCGACTTTGATCGTATTATTTGTTTCTTGTTTTGCTTTGGATACAGATTTTAGATTAATTAACTCGAAATTATTTTCAGAGACATTTATTTATAGATTCCGATTTAGTCTCGCATAGAACTCTTGACTCATCTACTTATGTAAAGTAGCTGCTTATGGCCCTGGAGGATACTATTAAATATCTTCTGGTACAGGATTTTAATATTCTGGCTCTCATTTTGACTTCAATTCAACAGTCGGAACCAACACTAATAATTTGGTAAGTAAGTTGGCTTCGCCGCGCCGGTATAATAAAGTTGACTCGCTCCAGCAATGCACGGGGCTGCAATGGCTTGTATAGTACGGTATAATAACATTGTAAATTGAAAAATTAAAAAGAGCAACCGCCGAGTTTCTTGCTGGTTCTTCTCGGTAGGAACGGTATTCCAAACCAGTGGTAAAATTAAAACTACCTGACTATTCATAAGCACTTGTAAAAAGTTTACATGAATAAAATAAAAAAAAAGATAAAGATGCTAGCCGTAGACAATTTAAGTAGGTAGGTACCTACTAATTTTCAACTAGAGCACCATTTTAATGCCGAATCAAAAGATTTAGTTAAGTACAGAAAATTACCAGAATTTGTAGCCTTCAAGTCAAGATATCGGATGTATTCTTATAAAATATAGGTAATAAATGTGGCACTAAATATTCATAAGGTTGGATATTTGTATGTTTGTTAGGTACTCCACCAAAATTACCAAACCGATTTGGCTGAAATTTTGAATGGAGATAGCTTAGGTCGGTAGGTAGTAGGTACCTGCCTATACCCTGAATTAACACTCAAGATTTTTATCCCGGAAAAGCAAAACCGTCATAGGTTTTCAAATCCTATTAGCCACGCAGACGAATTCGCTCATTTTTTGAATATTATTTTGAAATTCTGGCTGTTGCAATTTTCGAAAATAATTTGCGAAATATATTGGGGTTTCAAATGCAATTGGATATTTAAATTGCTCTCATTCCGCTTTTTGGATAGGGGATCGGATAGCCAATTTTCTGTAATGCCGGGTTGCGTTTCCTATCTTTGTAGGACGAAGTGCCGACATTTTTTGCAATCTCGCCCCTCCCATACCGAGGGCTGGATTAGATGCCAAAATGGGATGTGTGTATCCAATTTAGTAGGTTTATATAATATATACCTATTATATTTTCTCTGTAGATATAACTCAGCCAATTAACAGTTGTAATACTTTTGCAAACGGTGTGTGTTAGGTAGGTATAACTTTCTTCTTTTATTTTAATTGTTAATTGCTTAAATTGCTAAATAACTTGTCTATGTGACTCAAAGTCACATAGACAAGTTATTTCTTGATAGCTATTTCCAAATCACTACTACGTAGGTAGAAACATTAGATTATTATAATATTTATCACCGCAAAAGCCTTATCGACCGAAGCTCTTTAAAAACCAAGCACAAGTTTAGACGCGAAAATGTCATCGTACGTCAATCGTTAGACGGGAACTTTGCGCCCCTTTCCCCCTTTCTCGTGGGATGACGTCACAGAGGAATATGGAGGGTACCCCGTCACCTCAGCCCGGCCGCGTCACTCTAATAATTTTCGATGGCTAATCAAAGTTTCAACGTTGAAATATTGATGACTGTTATCTACAAAGTTGCTATCTTATAGGAGAACTTATGAGTATTTCTTACGAAATTGACTTTGTATTTCCTTCTTAGAGCTATTTTCCATATTTCAAGACAGGCTTTTCTTTTAAATGTGAACGGCTTTGCTTGTCATAGTAAGTACTTAAGTAAAGTAAAAGTAAAATATGCTTTATTGTACACCAAAACAAAAACAATAGACATATAACAAATACAGCATGTACAATAGGCGGCCTTATCGCTAAAATAGCGATCTCTTCCAGGCAACCTTAGGGTAGAGGATATTATAAAAATTAATGAAAGCGGAAGGGGTGTACTAATTAAATAAAGTAAATACACATAATATACGTATGTATATATATGTATGTATATAAATGAAAATACAACAGTAAATAAGAGAGGAATAGACGACAGATAAGTGGAATAAAAGTAAAAATAAATAAACACATCAAATGGAGGATAAATAAAATAGCTTCAATTTTGTTTTAAAAATAGATAGTGATTGAGACTGTTTGATATCCAAGGGGAGAGAATTCCATAGCAGTATAGCGGTAACAGTAAATGATTTAGCATAATTACTTATGTAGGTACTTTAAATTGTACCTACTGAATAGACACTTTAAGAGTTTGCAATATTTTTACTTAGCTTATCTATTCTATACCTAATATAAAAATGAATCACTAAATGTGTTGCTCATCGCAAATCTCGAGAACCGCTGAACCGATTTCTCCAATTCTTTTTTTATAATAGGTACTTGTTCCTTGAAGTACGGGGATGGTTCTTACGGAGAGAAAAAATTAATTCAACCTCCCCCTCAATTTTCTAAACTCCACCCGAGCGAAGCCGGGGCGTGTCAGCTAGTTAAGAATAAAGTTTAAACTAGGATTATTTGCAAAGGCCTAAGTGGCGAGATTCATTTAATAATAGATATATCAGGTAGGTACCTACTTAGGTACATCTTCAAATTTTATAAAAAATATTAATTGCATAGAAAACCCCAAATCAGTGCAAAAATGGTTTTCTAAGAATCTGATACAAAACAATATTACTTATGTTTCCTTTCACTTATCAAAGTACTTATGTCTCCAGCCTCCCCAGCAGACGAGTATATGACTCTCCAGAGCACAAGACCTGTTCTATAATACTTACTCCCTCTACTTTTATTTAATTAAAATTTCGAGTTTTCAATGTAATTCATATTAGAGCAAATTGCTAAAGCTAATAATCCCATATTTTGCCATTTCATACATACGTATGTCGCACAAAAACGTCAAATGTTACAGCGTTGAGGGGAGACGTTTGGTATACTTGACGAGATTGAAGATTGTGATACGTATAGCATTCTCAAAGTACAAGAAAATTGAACTCTGCTAAGAAATAAATAAGACTATAATTTGTTTGGGGTTTAAGGTATTCTTAAGGTTGTTTCCAGTTCAATGAGTGGAAGTTTCATTAATCAACAAGCAGTCGCGACAGTGCAGCGTCGCCTGGCGTCGTGGCTCGATTTTTTTCCTCTTTCGCCCTTACGTATATCGTACGCGATTTCCTGGGATTCTCAGGAACTGGGTGGTCGGTTTCTATCAATAGAAAAGAAGGTAGGTACCTATATAATTATTATTCTCTCAAGTCTCATACTCAAGAGATAATACTGCGGTTTACATCCCACGCCATAAGGCAGATAACTATGTGCCTAATTATATTTCACTACGATATCTTGGTAACTACATCTATATTTCATTTAATAGATCCTATTTGTTATCGTAAATAGTTTAATAATATAGACACGTTTTTAATTAATTACCATCTAAGTAGGTACCTACAATGATTTAACAAGATCAACTGCTTGCAGCCTCAACTTTTACCACTCACAAGGACCTAGCGCCGATTTCAGTTTCATAATCCACTTGTAATTAGAATCGCAGACAAATTAACAGTATTTCTGGACATCGGTTTATAGCTAATATATACCGAATTATAATAAAGATAAACCTTTCAGCTAAATTACTCAACGCTCCAAGAGACTTACTTTAGGTCACTATCAGTTTATAAAACATATACCTAAGTACCTAGGTACCTACTCATAGAGTAGGTAGTTCAATAACTTAAATTACAGTGTGAAATTAAAATATAGGTATAGGTACTTAGATGTCATGGGAAATGTAGAGTTAAGTAGGTAATTAGAAAATATCATTTGTACAGTACGCGCGGCGAGAGTTTGGCTTTGACCGTTATTGCGCAGAAATCAGAAATTGGGTATCAACGGGCAATTAGTGGGGTGCGGGGCGGGTGTGTAGGCGCACGCGGTGCTCTGATTGGCGCTCCACTGCTCCAGTCGTTCCCTGCCTCTGTTTGTACAATCACGTTCACAAGTGAATTGCTATTTTCGTTAATTGTTTATTATATAAGAATCTGAATAGCACTGCTGCTAAGACTTTTTTTTAATGTTAACTTTTGTATTTAATAATTATTTTAAGTTTTCTTTTGTTTGTATGTACCAATTTTACATGTATCTTGGAATAAATAATTTTATTAAAAAACAATTATTTAGAATTTTCATCGCTGTCTCTGTAAACTTTAAAAGGAAATAAACATTTTATATAAGTAAAATAAGTATCAATAGTTTTCATAAATGAAGAAGTTTATCTATTTCGTATTATTTTCTAGCATTATTACCACTGTACATGAATTTTGACCCACTCAAATATCCAACCTGGTACATAAAAAAGGAAAAGTATTGTGTGCGTGACAGTACCCATGCGCAGTAATCCCCTCCACCCGAAGGTCAAAGCCAAACTCTCGCCGCGCGATCTGTACAGTTTGTTATGTTTGGGTAACATAGCTATAGATACCAACCTACCTATCTAGAAACAAAACCACGTCTTAAAAGAACGTAGGGAAAGTTACACCTCACTTTAGCTAGCATAGAAAGCTTTTTTAACATAACACGGCTATTACCTATTCGAATAGTATTTTTCATCAAATAAGTACAGCCCAACAGTGCTTATCCAAACCCTAGTGGATGAGGGTGCGGAAATTTACATTTCAATGCATAATTTATCCCATGTACAGTGTCGAGGTGTAGCGTTCTCCGCGCCAAATAAATATTGCTTTTATCTGCCTCCGCCCTCAGTCACTCTTCGCACTTTATCCCGCGAATAATCCCTCCGGGAGTGAAGAGGGCTGTAACTCGTTTTTTTCATT
This sequence comes from Maniola hyperantus, assembly GCF_902806685.2. Taxonomy (NCBI): domain Eukaryota; kingdom Metazoa; phylum Arthropoda; class Insecta; order Lepidoptera; family Nymphalidae; genus Maniola; species Maniola hyperantus. The sequence goes on along the minus strand of NC_048545.1, from coordinate 5,045,530 downwards.
TGATTTTTTTCAATTCAGTATGTAATGTGTGTTCAATGTATATAGGTTATAGAATAGAACGACGATTTAGTTAAGTACTATCCAAAACATATTTAAAATATGAATAATTCGAATCTCACTGTTCATCATCATCGTAAGTAGGCATTTCCTTATTATTACTCAGGGTCGTTATGCTTAGAGTTTCCTGATCCTTATATTCCCATATATTTCCGCATAGGTTGGTTCTCGTCTAATAGAGTGAAATTTCAACTCTTAGGCTGCATACCAGCTGTCATGTGATTCTCCTATATCCACCTTCTAATATTCTCATTGCTGCAGTGTATGCTCAGAAATGAATAATATAAAGAAATAAAAAATAGAAAGTGTACAATTAAAATGATATCTTAGGCATTGAACACGTTTTACCATTTCCTAGTGAATGCAGAACGCAGATCGCAATGCTCAATTTTTTGTCCAATCAATCTTGTTGACTGTTACATTACTTCTAAATCAACTCCAATTTCACGCGTCTACTATATCATGCGTCTTACTTTCTAGCCAGTGGCAAACTGATCGATTGCGCGGAAAATCGCACTGAACCACCGTAAATATTTTGACGTGTTCGAGCATCGTATTACGAAACAATCGCTTTCCAAATAACGAAGTATCTGCAGGGAGCGTTCAAAGACATCATACGAACCGAGAGTTTTGATAGATCGGTCCCGGGGGCCTGGAATCCAAACGGTAGCTTCACGGCTAACAATGGTCCGATCAGAAAGAATTACGTCGCTTGGGAGAGCCGTAAGTATAGTTTATTTGTTGTGAAAGTTAGGTGTCGCTTTTAAAACTATGATATCGTTCTTTCGATTTCTATAAAAATATTCATGGATGAGTTAAACGATTAATCGAAGTGTCGGCTAGGAGGACAGTAGATTTTAAAAAAGATGCGCCATAATATTATATTATGTAGGTAGGAGTTGTTTTCAAACACATTAAAATTTAGGAGTGATTGATTTATTTGCCTACAGATTAAGAAATTACCCTACAACCGATGGACAGCTGCGATCTTGCAAAATTGGAGAACGTGTTAACCTCAAACGTTCTATTTACCTAAGCAGTAAACGCTTAGGTATCTACTATATTTTTATGTAAACAATCGCTTATCAAAATTAGGTAGGTAGACGAATTTACCCACCGTAAGCGTCCTTTACACTGTGTGCGAGCGGTAGGTATTATCTAAGTTTTATTATTTTTCAAGCTTTGTCTGTTCGTCCTGGATTAAAACTGCAGTGTATTTTCAAATGCAAAATGCGCTAGAGATTCCCAACTGCTGCAAAACGGGCCGCAAAAAGCCCCGCTCGGCGCGGTCTCCACAGTGACAAATGATCTGGCGAAACGCGAGGATTTCAAAAATACCACTACGTTGCGATCGTAAAATGATTGGGAAAATAATTAACTGAAGGAGGCTTTATAAAAGCCGACTAAATTTTTCGGCTATAACTAAGTATGAAAAAAAGTTTTGAGAATTGCCTATACCTGAGTAGAAAAAAAATAAATTTGAACGTTGGTCAAATCTCTTTAGATCCGGACTTCTTGAGTATTTTGGCAATAACTAGGTATAAGTACTGGCGTAACAATATATCCAAACTGCATTTACTAAATTAATTAATATGTTAAATATTTCTAAGTATTTATATACTTAGAAATATTTAACATATTAATTAATTAATGTTATCATTAAGTTAATTTCTTTACTGAACATAGGTACCTAATACATTTCGGAGTTTTGGAGCGACACTCCGAACAAAAGCCCGGTAGATACCTAACCGATCCTCGCTGAGAAAAATAGTAGGAAAACCATTAATAACTGTCGCGCGGCTCCTTGTTAAATGCATACAATACTTGAAGCTTTTTAAACTCTTACAATAGCGACTTGGCTAAATTAAAAGTTTTTCGATACAGACGCGACATTGCACGGAACTTGAAAATGGGTAAGTAATAATTATACGCTAGTGGTACTGACAGCAAAAAAAATCCAATTATTACAAAACATTTGGGTAAGTTCATTCCATAACACTCCTATCCAGTTATTCCAGTCTAATTGAACTACCATTTAACAATAATTTCCTATTTCTATAAAAACTATAATTACTTGTCAATAGTGTTAAGACTCGAGACCTACTTAGGTATGTATGAGAAATATCAAAATTGTATTAGATACCTAATCATAAGGTTTGGGCTTCATCTAATCATAAGTACTTACTAGACTTTATTTACCTAAGAATAAGGTATATTGATCTTTGATTTAAATGTTAACATAGCTAAACACAATAAATAACATTATGGATACAATTCATTTTGTTTTCAAATACTGATAAATTTCAATCAATCAGTTTCATTAGATAGGTACTTGTTATTATTGAAGTCATCCTTGAACACTATAATGTTAAGTTGGATTTCCATGAAATATGATGCAGGTGCAGTATGAATAAGTGCCTACAAATACCTAGATACTTGTTTGATTTTGAGTTAGGTACTAGAACGTTCATTTAAGGCAGTATTCATAATACATAACTAGGTACCTACCTACTCGTATTGAAATAATATTATAAAACGAACGACGTGATAAATCAAACCATCCACTTCAAACTAACTGTTGTGTTGTGCAGTTTTGATTTACCTATGTTGACCTATTTGTACCTACTGGCCGAATATGTCTTAAACACAAATGGGTATAATACCGAGGTATATTATACCCATGATGATGAGGATGTTATAGGTATGTATGTGGATAATAGATTGTGTGATGATTTTGATGATTATATTCACTTAATGTGTAAAGGTATAAAATCTTCTACTTACCTACCTTTATGTTGATTGTTGATGTTGTGGAGATATTGATAGGTAGTTAAACAGATTGATCCCGGGCATGCACCTCTAACTTTTCTGATCTTTGTCCATTTAAAACAATTAATAATGTAACTTTAACGGTGAAGGAAAACATCATGAGGAAACCTGCACGCCTGAGAGTAGGTCTCTAAATAATTAGTAGGTCGCCTAAATAATATTCTCAAATGTGTGTGAAGTCTGCTAATCTGCACTTAGGTAAATCTTCTCATAATGAGAGGAGAATCGCGATTACTGGCTCAGTGGTCGATGCTGAGTTGAGATGATGTTGATAATGAATGGTAGGTACTAAGAGTTAAGACATAAATTAATAGCGAGCTTATTTTATTGTAATGTAAGGGTCTGGAGGAATGCGTTTAAACTGCGAAGCGCGCGTAGGTGTCGCCTTGCTTCCATCACGCGCCGCCGCGCGTCGTCGTTTTGATCAGCAGTGTGGATACTTATGCGCTTCTGACATTCTGGTTTGCTGTCTGCACGTCGCGTCGCTACAGTCACGCTATGTATTTATCCAGTTCTTTATACAGAAGTTTTCCAAGAAAATAATTTTCAAAGCAGAATAGTAGCTATTATGTGTACAAGTTTTTTTCAGATTTTTGTCTACAGTACCTACCTACCCGGTATAGTATAGGTACTGTATGTCAACTGGCACAGGTTTGTAAAGACACATTTGAGTAAAAAATCAAAATTAATGATATCAGTGGCAGCCAGTAGGGCACATGGCTGAATACGCTTCCATGGTGAATACTTGCGTTATTTTTTTGTAAGTATTTTCAGTCAAGAAAAAAATAGTTCCGGAACTATTTCAAAGAAGCGATTTACTTATATTATGTTCTAGGCTTAATAAGTACCTACCTACCTTAATAAGACATTTTGCACGATACATCAAAAACTATTATGCCTAAAATAAATAAAAATCTGTTTTAGAATTTTCAAGTAAATCTTACTTTGAAAGTAAGTACTTATCTCTTTGTTCATAAACACATTTTAATTTTTTTTGTGATGTAACCACAAATTCACGGTATTCAGATTTTCCCCCTCATATTTATAAGGCCTACTTTCCTGATTCTAGGTGAACGGGAAGTACCCTATAGGTTTCTTGACAGACAGACAGACAACAAAGTGATCCTATAAGGATTCCTTTTGAGGTACGGAACCATAAAAAGTTACGCATACGCATGTCCAGTAGGTAGGTAAACATGACGGTGTTTTTTTATTTAATAGAGATAGCATGCAAACGAGGCGCCTGGTGAGTGTTAAGTGATTACCGCCGCCCATGAATATTTGCAGCACCAGAGGAACTGCCGATGCGTTGCTAGCCTTTCAGGAAATTGTTGATCCGCTCGCCCCTTGAATAAACCCATGTTGTAATCTAGTGGGAACACCGCCGATGGGAGTTGATTCCACAGTTTGCATGTGTGTATGGCTATCAGTGCGCATGATTTCATGTACACTTGCCGGTGTATGGCTGTCAGTTGACTGGACGTCGCTTCAAGTCCACTGCAAACTAATTGACGGTAAACTTGATCGTGTAATGCCAGCGTAGTAATAGGTAGGTAGGTACGACCCGAAAAGAATCAGCCTCACGAAGGCGAAAGAACTGCATTGTTAATTGTATAAAGTAATATACTTAGGTATCTACATACTCATATTATACCTACTAAACCGATAATCTGTATCCCACGGCCGGGTTCTTGATTGATTTATCAGCCCGATCAGCTCCAAGTTTACGGGGGCGCCTGTTCCAATCATCATACGATACCATCTTCAGACTCCGACGTGTTTCCTTGTCAATATTATGACGCATGGATATGCAGACCAACATTTATACCTACCTAAGTTATACCAATGTAAAAAAAATATGCATTCTTTATTTTCTTATTCAAATTGAAGTTTTAATGACCTCCCTTGCGCAGTGCGAGCTCTGTGGTCTTATTAGTAGAATGTCCCAGGTTTGATTCCCAGTAGGGGAAATTCGAAACTTAGATAGGTATTTGTATTATTTCGGTCGTAACTAGTTACCACCCTACGTTACGGTGTGATAACGTGTAGAAATCAGTACTTAAGTAAGTGTGGAAATGCGTTCGAGAGGAACATTTCACTATCCTATTTTTTTATTCAATTAAGTAAACTTTTACAAGTACATACTTACCTACTTTTGCATCGTAAATTTTTTTGTTCATTGGCTATGTCAATTTTTATTTAATTCTCTTTCGTATACCTAGATCGTGAAGTCAGTGACAGTTCATTTTCACTCTTCTTTGAACCTATATGAGGTACAGGACAGCTCATTTTGTCATTCTATCATAGGTTCCTAATTTTTACAGCTTGATAGATATTTTTATTTGATATACCTAGTCCTTCTATAGATAGGCAGAGAGGTACAAATTTAGTTCAATATACTCCTGAAGAACAATATGAATTCGATATCGATTTTGAAATTTTAATTATGAAGTGCCTCGAAGTAATCAAGGGAAGACCCCGTGACCCATTTTAAAACTTTGATATGGACGATCGGAGAGGCGCAAACGAGGGGAGTGATAAATGGATGGCATCAATCAGATGAGTTTAGATGTTGCAAATTTACACCGGCCCTGATATTAGCACAACCCTTTTTGTTTTGTTTAGGGAGAGATAAGATAATTGCAAGGAATGAAGTTTATTAACATTGAAACGACAGCTTTAAATAAAACTAAAAACCAATATAGGATATATTATATCTAAAGATATAAAAGGAAAAGGTGACTGACTGAGTGACTGACTGACTGATCTATCAACGCACAGCTCAACCTACTGGACGGATCGGGCTGAAATTTGGCATGCAGATAGCTATTATGACGTAGGCATCCGCTAAGAAAGGATTTCTGAAAATTCAACCCCTAAAGGGGTAAAATAGAGGTTTGAAATTTGTGACGAAGTCACGAGCTGTCCGGGTATAAGTCCGGTGGAGATGGCCAGGGGGAGATGGCCAATTCAAATATTTCAAAAAAATTCGCTACATGGGCCTATTTGTCGTTTAGTTCGCTCCGAGCTGTGCGTAGGAATACTTTAAGGGATGATTTACGGTAGACCGTGCCGGACCCGAGCAGTGCCACGTCCGAGACAAACAATTGGAAATTTGTATTACCTACGTCCGTTATACTTTTCTGGATACAAAATTGCATGAATAATGAATGAAGAAACGTACCTCGGACGAGGCTCGGATGACTCTCGGATGTGACCTCATACAAATTCCCATTTTGGTGCCTCGGACACGGCACGGCTCGGGCCCGGCACGGTCTAGCATAAATCACCCCTAACGCTAACGCGTAACGTAGCTTCTTTTCCTCTGGATGTAAACTCGCCTATAAGCCCAATTTTTAGCATAATTTCATTTTCGGGTATCATTGTGATCTTATAGTTTTGTTATAAAAATACTTAGTTAAAGCGTTCAACATTTTTATCAACGATCACCTCATTACACCCTCGCGGCTGCACTGTAGGTCCGATTAGAGACAGTTTTAGGTAACTATTAAAAAATACTCTGTCATAAGCTATTAATCAATGTTCGATAAGCAACTCAAAATGGGCGGGCTGTTGTAGGCCAGGTGATTTATTTTATACCTCCACAACGACCAATATACGTTGAACTACCATTTTATAAGAAGTTCATTTTATTGTATGGCTTTATTAAGTAGGGTAAAACAAGATAGATCTTTGAAACTGGATATATCGGTGATGGAAGATAATGTATGTTGTATAGACAATATCTGTTAGACAATAGGCAATAAGGTAATCTTATTGAACTGCCACATAATATTAGAGCGCAATTTATTTTATAAGCCATCAAGCAGGCCTACAGAACAGATAGAACCTGTTCCTCAACAATATACTAAACAAAATCTTGCTTTGAAAATGATAGAAACCCGTGTATTGATATTACTTTTAATATTACTTATTACAAAAAAATACCTACACGGTTTTCTCGTAGCATAACAAATATAGGTAGATACATAGGTCATCATACATTACTTAATAGATGCCCACTAATCTATTTTTCCTTAACTTTTACCTGAAAAGCTAATCAACTTCTCGCTGAAACGTGAAATTTATCTACGTGGCCCATTAAGGACCTTGTTATCGCGAACTGACAATGGAATCATGCTACTAATAAAAAAAAGTAACGCGCCGGGCAAATCACGTCGCTTACGCCTTTCTCCGTGAAGATTTCTGCGGTTTGTTTATCAAGTCCACTAAGGAAAACTAAAGTACTTATAGAAACAAATAGGTATATGTGTAAGAAAAGAAAATGACATTTTTACAGTTGTTTTTTTTTAAATCTATCAACATGTTAATAATTTTTTTATTGGTTGGGTTATTAATTCCGTCAAGCCATAAAATTTAATTTAGATTTAGCATAACAATGAAATAGGTAGGTAGGATAATATTTATTCGTATCTATAGATGTTATACTAAGTACACGTAAAAAATATTAGGTTTAATAAAAACTGCCATACCTCCCTTCCAGGTTAGCCCGCTTCCATCTTACAGCGATCACGCACTCATCCCGGCGGTCATCCGATCCGAATCCGTGAAAATACGGATATAAAAAAATATCTACGACATTATTATGTCATAAGCTACCAAACAAAACAAGAAGGAACGTATATTCACGGACTCGGATCGGATGAGTGCGTAGCCGCCATTAGACTGCATCACCACATACCTAACACCGTCCACCCCCAGTTGAGATTCCAGTCAAGGGCTAACTTATATCTTAATAAAAAAAAATCATTTTCAAAAGCTAAAGTAGTAGTAGTAGCGCCATCTATACTCAGGCTTTGTCATGTAGAACCATATAATTTTAGGAATAAACCTTGGTAGAACAAGGGTGGAACAATCTACATACCTACTGCTGAAAGCTGAAAATGCAAACAGCGCCATCTATTATCGAGTAGCTTTCTTTTGTCATACACATGATGTATTAGTAGCATACAAATTATAAGAAGAAAAGTAGCATAATAATTATTTACTTATTTAGCACAAAAAAAAACAATTTATTCATCTTTGATATAATTAAAGGATTTTTCTCACATCTTTATTCTGGATTAAATCAACAGTTTCAATTAACGAAGTAGTTAGGTGCCTACTTAATTCGCGTAATTAGGTTTAGAATAAATTAATTACTGTAAATAATATTATATAGGTAGGTTTTCTTTCCGATTATACCTAGGTAGATACCATTATACCTACTTAACCTTATGTAAGTATTTGTTTAAATTATTAGCTAAATAAGTATTTTACCTGAAACGCTTTGAATGTCAGAGCATCAGGCTATCTCATTAGCATTGTAGGTACCTACCTACTTTAAATTAGGTACACTTGTAGTACATACAAGTCTGTAACTTATAGTAGGTACTTAGTAGGATATACACTACCTATGCTGCTGATAAAATAGGATACTTAGCTCTCATTCTAACCTCATGAGAAAAATCTTAGTTAATTTTTTAGTAGGTAGGTACTTACACAATCTCTAAACTAAAATGGCAGGTAGGTATAGCTAAATGTATTGCTCTTCCTTTCATAATGCTGCCTGTGGAAAAAGACAGCAATAGAATAATTAGAGTTTAGACATGTTTATTTAAATTAGAGATTGTGTACAACAGAATTCGCTACAATAGCCCTAATATTGCTGTACACTCTGACATATCTAAATCTAATACTATCTATCCTTGTCCGTAAGCAGAATTATGAAAGGGATAGCAATACAACTTATCCAGATATAAAAACTAACATTAGCAGAGGAAATTATTATTTTCCCAATCTGCCCCCCGATTGTGTAAGAAAACCGTATTCATCGTTATCGTAATCAATAGCGAATTATGCCCTTTGATTGGTTGATTCGCTGTTTAAATTTTTTCACAGCCAATCAAGGGGCAGAATTTGCTACCATACCGCGTACGACGTAGGTACGTAGTACTATTACAATATAATATATTGTGATTATTTTCTACGAATTACAATAACGATGAATACACCTACACAACTATACCTACCTACCAATGGTAGAAGATTTTCTCAACATATGCCACTGGTTCAGAATAATAGATAATAATAAATATATCTATACCTACCGAATTTAAGCAGCTCTCTGTTGTTACAATGGTAGTAATCTGGTAGGTAGCAGTTCTGAAGACTGGCAACCTGTCGATTTTTTATTAATCATTTTGATTTAGGTATCTCTCTTAGTTAGGAATAGTAAACAGACTGATTAAAAATCTCAATCAAGTATCTGGTCTTCTTTGATCAGACGTACTAGGTCTATCAAAGAACACCAAAGATACCATCGACCATCAGGGAAAATAATTGGAATGCACATGACTCAAAATCTTTATTTGATTATTATTATTATCCGTGACCTAGGAGAAAAAGGCTAACACTCTTTTTTTTAAAAGCGGCTAACCCCAAAAAGTAGTTGTTTGTGATTTATCGCCAAAAACAAGAGAATTTAGAATAGGTAACTGATGTTTCTAACATAATTATATAATCAGACTAAAAACCTTGGCGCTAGGCAGGTAAATTCTTCTTTAGAAACATCAGTTTTCAAAATTCTCATGTTTTTTGGCGATAAGTCATAGACTACTTTTTGGAGTTGTTAAGTTAAAAGAAAGTTTTTGAGCTTTTAGAAAAACAACGGTAGGAAACTAAAAGTCATAAAATAAAATGACTTAGCCACATGCACTAACCTGAGTGCATGTGGCCTTCAGCTTAGCGAGTAGGTACTTAATGTCAATCAAATAACGCGGTTAAATTGTTTAATATTCCATAATAACTACACAAGAAGTAATACAAAGAAAACAATACAAAAGCTTGCTTATAAACTGCTACAACTGCTCGAGACTTAGTAGAGTTTTCATAGTTTTTCGTAGATTTAGATTTCGGTATTTTATTTTGCTTGCCACTACTTTTACTGGCGTAAAAAAATTACATAGCATGGTATAATACAAATATTTAGGTAATACAAATTATTAACACAAATCATGCGTCTAAATCATATTTTTCGAACGGTATCAAAGTCCAGGCAATGAGCAAAGGCTTCCTGCGTTTGATCCCATTAGGTTTTCCCCCGCACCCTTTGGGTATGCTTTGGGTTTCACCGTTTCCTTCATACCTACTTAACCTTCATTAAGGTTTAGAAAAATTTCAAAGAATATAAGCCCATAATCACTCCATAGTAAAATGAGATTGTATTTATTCTGTAGCAGCTAACAATTATCGGACCAACCTAAGTACCTACATGTTATTTATATGTACCCAGGTTGTTCCGAAAATTGGTAGCTGCTATAGAATAAATACCATCTCTTTTTTCAAGAAACAATTTTGAATTGACTTTGCTGAAAATCATTGGTCAATGTGTAGTGTAGTACATCTTTTAAATATTGAAAAAAAAGTAAATCTGTCACACTTTTGTTTGCAACAATGTGCGTCTGGCGGGAAGCTTTTTGTGCTACCTCCTGCAAGATACATTTTTTAAATGTTTCGAAAGCGGGTTCGCCCGAATGCATAAGTGGGTTGGAGGGGAATATTTTGAAAAGCTATAAATAAACATTTTTTTAAATACCAACTATTTTTTATTTACCTAATTTTTTTTGGAACAGCGCATAGGTACCTTTGTAAATTTTAACTGCCAGTGAAATAATATTCAAAATTGCTCCAGTAGATCCAGAAATCATCTCAAATATACTCCGTTTTCAGTTCTTTACACCATGCAGAAATGGAGTACATACCTACTCTAATCTATTCTAGAAAATAGTATAGTGTGGTGACACTTGTAGTGATGGTAATTAGTTATCAGGGCCAGCTCGCTGTAAAGTTTTTACATGGATAAACCATGGCAAAGGCAAGAACCAGTGACATAAGAATGATACACAAAATCTAATATGTATAGATGCATATCACGTCAAATAGGGCATCTACCCATATCTAAATCAAAAGATAGACAGTAAACTTGGCGCTCTGCACTTACTTTTTTGCAAGCAGTAAGTAAGTAAAAAATAGATTTTAGGTAGGAACACTTTCATAAACTTGAAGTACCTAAGTATTACGAGAGCTCTATTATCTATCTTTTCTTTTATCAGTATAGTATGTATTTTCCTTTAGGCAGTCATTAGACAATATCATGTCTATGATTTTGATCAGATCGATCGTGTGGATTTGTGATGATTTAGCTATTGGTAGATTGAAAAATATCTAATTTTATTGTGGTTTTCAGTGTCAATCTCGCCTAATTTTGGTCGCGGATCGAACTGATGCAAGATGGATCATGTAATGGCTGCTAAAGTTTGTGATAAGATAGCTGAAAATTAGTGATAATATAGATTCCTCGGAATAAAAATTTACACACTGCTTATGCATGAATAATATCGCAGAATATGTATAATATTATTATACCACAAATTTTTTTTAGCTTTTTATTTTTATTTAGAATGCTGCTTAATCAGAATGCGTTGCACGTTTATGCAGATTAAAAAAATTAAATCAAGTTTTCTAAAATATCCATAAAAAATAGCACAAAATAATTGGTCTCTTTTTTTTCGCGGAAACAAAAAATGGGCCATCCTGCAATTCTTGCCTGAAAACGTTGCAAGCTCTGAGGCATGTATATTGTATACCTAAGCAGTGTGCAAAACGTTACTTTTGTAGGAAGGAGCATAATAAATTAATAGGTAAATAAATCTTCTGATTGAGGACGTAGATCTAAGTAGCGAGGTCTTCCAGCCGTGAGATACCTGTAGAGACGAGCTTCTGACGTAAACCAAAGCTACAAAAGCCCGGATCTACAGGGTAGATCACGAATGTGCCAAGTATTATCTTCTTTTTATCTTCTCTTGTTCTTTCTTCTGTCTTCTATGTGATGTAACTTTTCGGTAATCTTTTTTCACCTTTAGTCTGGTTAGCAGCATCTGAAATTAAAATTTGTATTATAAATAAGTAGGTATCAATATGAATACCATCAATTATCATCAAAATCAATACCGAAAAAACTGATAGAATTTGGGGTCCCCAGGTGCTAGAATAAGGATATCGCACCGGAAAGCGCAGCGTTGGAAGATATACCTACATACTTGAATAATCAATTTTTCTGTAAAATAAGCCCTGGGTAGTTCTACAATAAGAAATTATTTAAAAATCTTAATGACCGTATTAAACTCGTATTTTATCATGAAGCTGTAATAGCCTAGTGGTTAGGAGGTCCGCCTCCTAACCGGAGGTGGATCCCGCGCCGGCACCTCTAACTTTTCAAAGCTATGTGCGTTTTAAGTAATTAAATATCACTTGCTTAGCGGTGAAGGAAAACATCGTGAGGATACCTGCATACCTCATACCTAGTCTGTCAATCCGCACTTGGCCCGCGTGGTAGACTGTGGCCAAAACCCTTCTCACTCTGAGAGGATACCCGTGCTCTGTAGTGAGCCGGCGATGGGTCGATCATGATGATGGATGATGATGATGATTGAAAATTCATCGGAACAATTTTACACTCCTTCCTAGCACATAGGTTCCATACATTTGACGGCTAAGGCGAAATATTAGTCATGTTCAAAACAAGTAATGACCTATAGTATAAATGAGTATAAATAAATCTTTCCCTACAAAGTTCCAGACGGAAGTCTACGCTCCATAGCAAGCGGCAAGCGCCGTTTCATATGTAAATGATATTAATCTCCTGACAGGCAACATCAATCAGTCGTGGCTCACGCGAATTTGTGTAGTTATCCCGGGATTTATCGACGGATTTATGTTAATTGAAACTCCGATAGCTACAGCATATATAAAATATATACCTACCTAACAATGATACAAGAGGATGGTAGAGTCACAGGCGTAGGTAGCGTAAGCGACACTATAGTTATCCTACATGAAATAAATAAATTATGATTTGGATGCCCGAAATTTTTGACTTTGTTTTGGATGCCCGCGACTTCCTGTGCGGATTTATGTAGGTGTTTAAAATATCCCATGGAAACTTTTTGATTTTTTGGGAGCAGAAATAGCCTATGTACCATATTTCGTCATAATCGGTAAAACTCGGTCGTGAAAAACTAGCAAATAGACTAGGTACGGAACCTAAAAAACCGCATGCTAGGTGGTCCCTCTCGCGTCTCAGCCCTCATGATTTCGCTGTCTATATCTAGTCTCTACAATTTTAGTTAAAAAAGTAGAAAACTTTCATCTACTTAGATTTCTACCGTGTTCCATTTTCGAGTAGGTAGTTCATTAAGCACTTTTCATCAGATGAGATAAGGGCGAAATCTGCCATTTATAAAAATACCTATCACATTTCTCTCAGTAATGTTCTTCGTAAGATTCAATTTAGCATAAACTTTTCCCTCGATAGCATGACGAGGGATTACAAATCACACAAATCGGCCTCCGTGAATCTCGCAAAAAAATAATCTCGGCATTTTCGCAAATCATTGCTACTATTGTGTACCGATAATGTAGTAGCGGGAAGCGCGGCGAACAAAAACCTCCGCTTAATTGCGTAGGGAAGATTTCTGAAAGGCGAGCGAACATTGTTCTCCCGAGAGGCCTTTATACAAGCTCGTTCGATCGTCTGACTCATCAATTTCCCTGGATTGACGGACTTGAAACTATTGAAATCAAGCAATGACAAGTTTAATTTTCTACAATCCGCTATAATATCTATCATCATTTGCTATGTTCCGCCCACCCTCCCGCTACTACATATGCAGGTAAAGCAAGTAACTAACCAAGTATTACGCAACAACACCCAAATCTTCTAAAATAAACTCCACGTAGGCTTATTATAAGAATAAATGTATATATACTTTGATAAAAATTTGATAAAATAAAAATATAATTTAGTTAATATAGAAAAACAAACTGTAAATAAATAATGTAAGAGACTAACAAAATGTACCTAATACCCAAAAAAGAACTCTGACACAAATCGGAGGATTTCCGATGATTTTAATTAAAAAAAAAAAAAAAAAACTCCACGTAGGTACGTTTTATTGTGACACCGGAGCATTCTCAGAAGGTGTTGACTCTACAATGGTAAATTCGACGATTCAAAAGCTCTTGTAAATGTTTTCAATTCTATTCTAAAATACACACTTATAAAGAGACTTCGTAGGAAGAGAAAAAATACGTCTCTACGTTTAACTATCAGCATGAAAATTGCTAAACCTTATCGTTCTTTAAAACAAGCATATAGCATACATACTTTTACACAATTTCACAAAAGGTTTTCTGTGAAATAGGAACCTATTTCAGAAAAACCTTTTGTAAAAGTGTGCAATGGCATGTACAGTGTACACGTTCACTCTACGAGAACTTACTTAGTTAGTGTAAGAGCGTGCTTAAATTCGCTGGCTGCTTTCCGTTCGACCGAGAAATCCTCGATTGTACCTACTCAATCCCGCTGTCATGTGGCCATTTATCTAGCTTTCCCAAATAATGGGGTTCAAAAAACACCATGAAAGCTCGTGCAAAATCTAATACGTAGGTAATACTTACCTACACATTTATTTATATGGAATTGAGTTCGAAATAATCTACAGTAGTCGCGATCTATTGTTTTACAAATCACAATACACAGCATAGACTAGAAATAGACTGTCCAGGTTTATAAAATTGTAGCCCTTAACTAAAAAGATGGCTTTGGTGTATTAAGCATTAAGGTGGAATCGGCTTCTTTTTTGAAATCGGTATCTTCAGACACGTATGAATTATTAGAGACATGGAGATCACAAAAAGTACTTAAAAGTTAAACGGACGCTTACACGTTACGCGTAATACGTATATAGGTATGTACCTACGTCGAAGGCTTTCGTAGAATTACCACATCGTGAAGCACTCGGCACATTTCATGAAATAGGGTATTTCATAAAATATTACACTGTCTATCGTCTATTATTATGATATGTCCGATTATATTATTATTGATCGAAGAAATCGTTTATCGATATGGCCACTAAACCAAATTGAACTAACTAAACGCACAGACGCACGGCTAATCATGTCGCAAAATAGTTGCATCATCTAAGGCGCTGGCAGCTTTAGACTCGAATTTTTCGGGTGACCAGTGACCACTCCAAAAATATCGATGGACTTTTCATCATCATCTTCATATCAACCGATAGACGTCCACTGCTGAACATAGATCTTATAGGGACGCACGCCACGCCATGGTCTTGCGCCTCCTGAAACCAGCGGCTCCCTGCGACTCGTTTGATATCGACTGTCCACCTTGTGGGCGCCCTTCCAAAGCTGCGCTTTCCAGTGCGAGGTCATTTCAGTAAGTCCTTAAGAAAAAAACGTCTATCGGCTTTTCAAACTATGTGCCTCTGCCTATTGGCACTTCATTTTCCCAACCCGTTGAGCTATGTCGGTTACTCATTGTTCTTCTACTGATCTCCTCATTTCTGGCTCCTTCTTTATTTACTGGTTTTTAATCTTTCGATCGGGATACTAGTACATATTATTACGTGTATTTATTTCTGTCTGTATTCTATATTGTCATTCTTTCCTTCATTCCAAATGATAATGACAGTGTAGCTGTAGCATAAGCATTAGATTTACCTACTCGAGAATAAAGCTCGCCTTAATTGAGGCTCATTTATAAATTGTAAGTACAAGGTACCAGCATAGCATAAGTGCGAGACGGTGTGAATATTTACGTGCAATTAGGGCAAATACCAGTGGAGTGTTACTGTGCTCTGCGAGAGATTGTACCGACGTCCCTATCCCCCTCCCCAGGGCCTGTGTATTGTCGTCCTGCCATCATTAATCTTGCACGACGGCGAGCAAACAACGTTCTCTTGAAACAACTTAGAGTCTAACAACAGTTCACGATCGATTACTTGAGAAATAAAATGACGTGTTGTTTGGTATTATTCTTAGTACCTAGAAATTGCTTTTATTGTTGAAAATAAGGTTTGAGGATCATAATTTGATTATTCTAACTTATAGGCGAGCTAGCTTTTGCGTACATGGTAAGGGTATGGCAATTGCATTAGGTACATCCAAAACCCTGTCAGTTTCTACACGGCATCGTATCGGAACGCTAAATCGTAGCACCTAATAAGCCACGGCCAAAAAGCCTTCCACAGTAGGTACTATAGACATGACCAGAGCTAAATTAGTGATCATTTTAAAAATCCAAATAGTTCCAGTCGGGAATTAAAACCAGAACCTCCCAATATGTTAAGATCCTAGCTTTCACCAATAGTGTACCTATTGGTGAAAGCTGGGGTCTTAACATATACCATGAAGGTCGTCAAAAAATATAGTCGTCGAAATCTTTTACATTATAAAAATTTTTTACAAAAAAAATAAAAACCGACTTCGTTACACAAACACTAAAAATTGAAAAATAATTTAATTTATTACCGAATATATTATGTATACAAGAGTTAATATAGTTCCATAATAATACTTTTTGGTGCCGGTGCCAATTAGCTTTAGCTGCGCGAATCGTCTAGACTTCATATTTTTATGGGACTCCACCATGGCACCTCATTGGCACCGACCCCAAAAAATATTATTATGGAACTATATTAACTCTTGTATACATAATATATTCGGTAATAAATTAAATTATTTTCAATTTTTAGTGTTTGTGTAACGAAGTCGGTTTTTATTTTTTTTGTAAAAAAATTTTATTTCACAATTTTTAGTGGCCCCATGGAATTATGCTATGACTGGTTAAAAGTCTACTGTTTACTGAGCTATTACACTGATCGCGAGCAATTTACTCTTATCCGTTGAGGAGTTCCAGTATCTATCTTCGAAGATGTTCATCAGATCTTCACCAAATTGAAATGGGACCAACTTTGAAGTATACCCTTTCAAACAAAAAAAGAATTTTCAAAATCGGTCTAGGCGTTTTCGAGTAATCGGGGAACATACATAAAAAAAAAAAAAAAATAAAAAAAAAAAAAAAAAAAAAGATTCCGACGAATTGAGAACCTCCTCCTTTTTTTGAAGTCGGTTAAAAATCCAAATGGTCGAAGACCTACTCCAAAATCGTTGAAAGGCAGGTAACTATTAGCACTAGTACTGTGAAGTTCAAAGAAATATAGATACAATCATAGACAAGCTTAACTTATAATGAATGTAAATAGGTAGAACAGAATATATGTTTACTAAAGCTTTAGGCTGCCTACGATAGATATATATCTAATATACCTATAGCTAATACAAAAAAGCTAAGTAAAAGGTACTAAATCTTACCTGGGTCCAATTGTTTTTCTGTACCAGCACCGTATTCATATCGGCATGTTTTCCCCGGGGCCTGAAACATTCCGTCCCAAATGTTACATTTCAATATGCTGACTAAAACAAACATAACTTCCCCGTCCCATATTTTATGTAAAAGCAATATGTCTCCACACGTGACGTAAAATGTTTCTTCCTCTAACTTATAATGTGTTTTTACTGTGTAGTTAAAAAGGTTTTTATTACTAAAAGGTTCATATATTACTTCAAGTTCATGTAGGAGTAAGTAGGTGCATCTTTAAGAAAAGCTACTCTAAGTAGCGCGCTCCGTAGCGCTTTCCATACAACCGTAGTTTAATTCTCATAAGCATATTTACCAATTAAACTCTGTAAAATTTTGTACACACGTTCTACAATCAATTATCTGTGTATAATGAACACAAACTATACACAGATATTTAAATCTGTATATAACTTGTGTCCACTTGTGTCCATGTGTATTTTTAGAGTTACACGTATTGAAAAATTTACGTACAGATCTTAGAGGCGGTGTAACTTTGAAACTGTAGATTTTTACGGAAATCTGAAAAACCGCACACACATTAAAACACAGTAAACTGTCTAACCGAATACAATGACCAAAATATGATAATTGTATTATTATTAATATCGTTAAAGAATATCTCTCGTGGAAGAAAACATAAGATAATCCCCAAAAGGATAATGCCCATTCATTCTCGCATTAATTAAATTTTATGTTTGAACTCGACGAATTCATTTTCGTAGACAGTCTACAATGTCCTTAAAATAACAACGTAGATTAGGAATTCTTGAGTTTAATGATTGTTCAAATTTAATCAGTGAAAGATAAAAGTATTAACGAAAAACATAATCTAAAAATATATGTATGAAACATACAATAAAATAAATATGATTTCGAAATAGCTATTCCTAGCCTATTCTTAGGCTAATATGTATACCCAATCACAGTTCCGAAAGTTTTTGGTTGTATGTTTATCCAGTCTAATCGGGTTTACCGGCTAATGATTTTGACTGGATGCTTACCTAGATCACCTCAACGTAGTGGTGACTACGTTGAGGTGATCTAGGCTACTTTTTCCAGCTAAAATAAAGCACTTTTGCTTTATTTAAGCTGGAAAAAAAGGTTTTTTTTTAGCTTAAAATTAAACAAGTGAGAAAATTTATAGATTTTCTATTTCATTTATTTTTGAACTTGATTTTTGAGTGAACAATTATTAATAACGGTAAGAAGACTTCTAAAAGCTTACTCAAAGCATCTGTAATTTCTACACATTTTCCATAAAACTGTTCATGAATGTTAAGAATAGTAGGTATCTAGAGATTTAATAGGTAGGTACATTATTTCGTGCCATGCTCCGACGTAGACTCAACTTGTGGCTATTATACAAAAACTTTCCTCTTAATATTGCAGCTAATGAGTTAACTTACGCCCTCCAGAGATTACCTATTTTCATGCTAATTTAAAGTCAGAATAATTCATGAATTAGTCATTACTGTACGGATTTTTAAAAGGTTATTTCCATTTACTTACAAACTTTATCTCTTAATAATACTAGTGAAGATGGTCCGTGCAGTAGGTATAAATTTATAAATACTGCACCATCTCATAAGTTTGTAACCAAGCGTTAACCTTACATCGACAAAAGAAAGAAAGGAAATTCTTTGTATTTTTGTATGTTTGTAACGGATAAACTCAAAAACTACTGAACTGATTTCAAAAAGTCTTTCACCATTAGAAAGATACATTATTCCCGAGTAACATAGGCTATATTTATTTATTAGAGATCCATAATCCATACGTTGTAATAAGCTACCCGTGCGAAGCTGGGACGGGTCGCTAGTAACTACCGAGGAGAAAGTCTCTACTATAGTAATCTATAAAAATATAAAACTGATGACTGTCATCAACGTACATACTTTTTAGGTATAGAAACTTGCCATTTTATACTATGTAGATTTTCTCTATGATGTAGACCTCCTCTGAGAAAGGATTTTTAGAAATTCCACCCGAGTGAAGTCGATGCGGGTGAGCTAGTTTTTGATCAAATAGTTGTTCGTAAAAGTACTTTCAGAGTCGTTTCTGTATTAGGTATCTACTTTTTCATAAAATATGATATTTTCAGCCGTGAAATCAAAAATCTGTAGTCTTTCTAAATCATAACACTACTCCGCCATATTTTATGAGCGAAACGTAGGTACCTATCACGTACAGAATTTGTGGACTATAAAGCTCTGAAATCTTTACGCCTAATAAAATATTCAGTTAGAAAAATATCGTGTACCAAACTGCTACTAGATTCACGGGTCGTCGGTTTTATGTCACTCCATACAAACTTATAAGGGGAAAAGCACACATTACACTTCAAGTATTGGCAATCGACGATTTAATCACTTTTTGGATACTAGAAGCTGTGATTAAACTTTTTACTCGACATATATTTTGATCTTAATCATCGAAGCGATGCAGACAGCGTCTGATCGTTGCAATGATTTTGTAAGGTCGTAGTCGTTGTTAACCGATAGACGTCCACGGCTGGACAGAGGTCTATTGTAGGGACGTCCATACGCCGCATGGATTCAGCGTCTCCCTGCGACTCGTTTGATGTCGTCTATCCACCTAGTATTCAAAAGAGTAGGTATGCCAACGCTACGCTTTTTTCACAAGATGAATAAACTAGTTTTCTTTCTTTCTCTTTTCCATTCGAAGTCGTCATTCCAACACCTTGGGACCCCAACGTCTATCGCTATAGCTACAGTCGCAAAATCGCTGATCACCAAATCTAAAAATATCGTGTGTTTTGATCCTAACGCGTATACCATTATCTTTACAAACTATAGGAACAGCCCGTACAGCTACGTGTCCATAAAATTTGTCGTAAAATATTCTTGTTATTTCTTTATTGATAGCCTATTAAAGATCTACTGGGAAAAGGACGAGTCTCACAGAGATATAGGGCCAAAGTTGGAATAGTTACGAATATGTTATGAAACCTAGACCCACGACGTTACTTCAATGCGAGTTTTGGGAATCCTGATAAAAATTAGGTCTCTGTGGCTAATTCCGTTGAACACAATCTCTAAACTAAAATGACGCGTTTAAATCCTATTCCTTTCATAATATTGCTTG
This sequence comes from Maniola hyperantus, assembly GCF_902806685.2. Lineage (NCBI taxonomy): Eukaryota > Metazoa > Arthropoda > Insecta > Lepidoptera > Nymphalidae > Maniola > Maniola hyperantus. The sequence continues at coordinate 5,025,252 of NC_048545.1, read as the reverse complement.
CGGGAAAGGATAGCACTAGATTTAGACCTGTTAATTTAGTTTAGTTTAGAGATTGTGTACAAGAGAATCGGCAATGTTAGACTAAATGTCACTAGGTTGGTTTATTGATTTGTTTTTCAAGCACCCCGCAGCGGAGCAACAGATCGACGTAATTTTTTGCATGATATAGGTCCTTAGTTAAAAAAACCTGGAGTTCCTACGGAATATGTAAAACCTAAGTCCAAGCGGATGAACTCGTGGGCATTAACTAGTACTTATTACAATAATAGTAGGTACTAGTAGGTAACTATGCGATATAACAATTAAGTAAGTAAGCCGGTAAGTATATGAAAAATAAACCACTGTTAAGTAGAGAAAATTTTCGCTTGTAACATTTAAGTCATATTTTTACAGACCGACAATGACAAAAGCACATAACGGTCAAAAATACAGAACCTAAAGTCTATGAAAATATTAAACGGAACATAAATCTGCACGGTTGTCTGGCTTCGCGCCAGGCTATCGTGGATCGGGCCTTAGGCTAGTGCAACTGACCGTTATGTCCCCCATAATTTAGTGCAAAAATACATATTATAAGTCCGATATTAAATTTATTTATATTTAAGATACCTACTACCCTATCCGCGGAATGTGGCACTCTCTCTGTTACGTAATCCCATAGAAATGATAGAGTCAAAAATCTGACTGGGCGCTAAACATTTTGAGCACAAACATGTTTTCAAAAAACATTCGAAATTCAATTCGAAAACGTTTTCAAAAACATTCGAAATTCAATTTGAAAATGTTTTCAAAACACATTCGGAAATCAATTATAAAACATAGTTTCGTTTGTGACTGGTATATCAAAATGGTTACGGCGGCGACACAGCGGTCTCTCCATCACTCGCAGTTTGGTTCAATCAAACTGCGAAGCTATATTAATATACAGCAGCTTTAATTGCTTAAGTTTGCGCATAGTAATGCACATTCAGCATAATGGTTAAATAGCTGCGAAGTAGGTTCGCCGTATGAGCTTGCACTACTTACTAGTGATGAAAATTTAAGCATATTATTATGATGACAATAATAATATTAAGGAAACACTTATAAGTAAGGTATAACAAATTAAACCTCCAAAATATGAACTTCGGTTTCCTACCTGTAATCTTAACTTTGGTTTGGCTTGACTTGGCGGGGGCACTGCCGTGTCCCCTGATAGGTACTATACATTAATATATTTTTTTTACTTATTTGAACAATTACGACAATGTGTGGCATTAATTTGTGCATTATTAATCACGAATCAGATACGAGGTCGTCATTCTAACACCTTGAGACCCCAACGTCTATTGGTTTTCGGCAGACCCCGCGCTAGGTGGACAGACGGCATCAATGATCAAACGAATCGCAGGGAGCCGCTGGATTCAGGTGGGCAAGATCTTGACTTGTGGAAGTCCCTACAAAAGACCTATATCCAGCAGTGGACGTCTATCGGCTAACGATGATGATGATGATGATGATGATGAATCACCCATTATAAAACTACCAAGAAAATTGTATTAAGTATACCTACTACGGAAATAGTTCACTAGAGTACTAAGTAAACCATTTCGTCTCTTTAACGTCCCAAGCAGTAACACTAAGCTTATTATGCAAAGTTATGCACACATGCACATTTGCCCAAGTGTAGCTTGGCTCGACTCTCGAGCGTATATTGCCCAAACTTCAGTGGATATTTATTGTAAGCTGTGCGAGTGACAGCATAGCAATTACACGTGCTTAAATACCTACTTGGTATTTTGCCAGTTTCAGTCTTATTCGGTGTAGGTATCCTTCATAGAAATTGTAGCATGATAATATTATCCAAATAAACATAAGAAAGTTTAAAATCATTATAATTGTTTTCAATATACATATTTTAGAAAATTATTTCTAATCAAAAAGTTTTTATAAATAAAGTTATACCTATTCTTATTAGTTATTTTCAAGGAAGCTAAACGTCTTGATGAAGAAGGGAACCTGATTATTATCCAAAATAAAAATGATAGAACATTCATGAAAATTGGGCACTAGCAATAATCCCTAGCAATAGGAGATATCCGTCGCGATAACAGTTTTTGAAAATAAACCTACCTAGTACCTACCTATAACGCGTAACTCCTCACGAGCCATTTTAATTTTTGTGTCAAAAGTACGATTTAGTCCTTATTTTACTGTGAACCGTACTTCAGGTAACTCTGTTTTAGAACAACTATTATAATAAAATTGTGCATTACGTACAATGAACAAAGTAGGAAGATGATATGATTGAAAATTAAACGTTTTATTTATTATTATTATTATTTATAGTTGGCGATTAACCAGTCTGATTCACGAGAGTAAAGTAATAGGCTTCAAAATAACTACTATTTTATTACGCTTATTTATTTTTTGCATATCACACACTATGCACACATACACAAACGCGACTTCAACAACACTTTCTTTGCATTTATTTTTTGCGCTTTTGTAATCAAGAGTTTTCATTTTGAATCGAAAACCTTTCAAAAATCACAGTCAATCTAATAATATACAGTAATAGTATTACAGTCAAGCATAGGTACGATACGAAGAGAGTGGTGGGATGTGGCTGGATGAGGAAGGCTGAAAACTGGGTGTGGTGGCGTTCTTTGGGAAAGGCATACGTTCAGCAGTTGATGCTTGCAGGCTGAAATTATGATGACGAAGAATCGTAAAAGATCCCAATATCTACTCATGTGGCGTCTAAGAACTCAGCACAATCATGGTGCAATCAGAATAATAATAACAAATATTTTTCAAAATTGTTAGTACATTTTCCGTTGGTGTTTAGTGTTTACAAAAACTTTTATAAAGATTTAAATATTTTAAACATAAACAAAATCCCAAACTATTAACAATATTTTCAAAACAAACAGTTCTAATTCCTAAAGCCAAGGTGAAAACTAAAACCAGCTAATCTCTGAATCCGCTCCGTTTATCTCCCCGCTAACAATAGAACGCTGCCTTTAAGTCTCGGTACAATGCTGTTAGCTTAAATTGCATTTGCATATCGTACCGCCACTGTAGATAGTTGGATCTTGGGAATAGAACTTGGAAAGAAGGAAATAGCTGTTCTTGCTATTATTGTTAGTAGTTACGCGTAAGTTAACCTACAGCCAAAGAACAAAAAGCACCCTAAAGTAATATTATTCCGCGTTTTCTTGTGCCATTACTGTTACACTTATGAACATTCTAAGGAAAAAAATTCACTTTCAGTTATATTTTTAACAATGTCTTATTTTTTATGCAGTAAATGGCATTCTTCACTAGCTAAGCATAATAACATCACAGATTTTAATTAGCTAAGTTACAGAATGTTTTCCAGCGAATGAAGGAGTAACAAACAATTAAACTTTCACATTTATAGTATAGTAATGTAAGATCAAAACTAAAACTATAAAAACAAGTAATCATTCATTCCGAACAAACTCTTAGGAACATAAAATATAAGAATGCACAGAGAAAAGTATCGCGTTAAGAAAATACAACAGAAGTTTTCATTTTAATACAAGCGGGAATTCATTTAAAATTAGTACCTAGCAGAGTTGTGGAGGTCGTAAATAATATTTATGCAAGTTCCAGCGCCCCAGCAAAATTAATGAGATGTAACGACCATATAAAGTTAAATAATAACATTGCTCCAGTATTAAAAACAGATGCAGATGATCTATGAGTGTAATGCCGTTATCCGTATCAAGTAATTTTACTTATTATAGAAACTGGAAAATATGAATTTACATTATCGGAAGTAGACATCCGAGAACACTTGCTATACAAGTTTTTTTAAAATATAAAAATGGCGAGCAAACGTGCAGGCGGGTCACCTGATGTTAAGTGATTAAGTGATACCTATGAACATTTACAGTACCAGAGGAACCACCAATGCATTTCTGGTTTTTCAGGAATTTGTTGGTCCGCCTCTTGAACAACCCCACGTTGTAATCTAATAGGAACACCGCCGAAGGCAGTTGATTTCACAGTTTGCATGTGCGTGGAATAAAGGATCTGGCACAACGGGCGGTCGAAGTGTACCAGACAACCAGGTGGCGAGGGTGAAATTTTTGGATGAATTCATAAAATGAAAAAATAAAGCCTGGAAGAGGGCTACGAGTATGTCTGAAGAAGAGTATGTATGTACGGAAGGCTTTAAAGCCGTGCTGTCAGGGGATTTAGGTCTCCAATAGAGTGGCGCGTAAAAATCGATTATTGCTATGGGTAATAAAACTGCCATACTCGTAGTTTGGCCTGATTCCATTTTAGATTGTATCGTCACTTATCTTCATCAGGCAATCAAAAGCTAACCTGTACTTGTAAAACAAAATGCATGATATATACTTACATAGTGGAATATAAGAATAATGTAACTTACCGTCTACATAGACGATTGCAAATAATACCTACGTAGTACAGGCTCAGAATACATAATATGTACTGGTACAGGACAAAATAGAGTACGAGTGCACTCTGTATTAAAATTGCTCTATAGTAGAGCGTCCACGCTGTTCAAATTGGTGAAAACGATGTCGTAAATTGATACGATGCCCGTTTACTCGAATTTACTCTGCGAGATATAATTTGCACGATAGCTACACTTTATGAACCTCTATTTCATATTTTATCTCTCAACACTACAGCATTCCGCGTTAAATGCGGTAATTAATAAATACTGTTAATATTTTAGCCAAAAAGCTGCGATATAACAGCTATGCCATTAATTTTTTAAGCAGTGCGTTTAGTGCTTTCCACCAACTTTACATCTACCTTTCATCATCATAATAATTCATACTGATTAAATACGTGTAAAAATTCGAGGACGAAGCTTTATGCTAGAGTTTAAAAATAAGCTAAGTACGTACAGTCATTGAACCGAGAAAAAACGAAAGATACAGGTTGAAATAGTCACAAAACGGCGGTGCAACAAAAAAGCACAATTAGCAGTGGAAAAAGTTTAGTGCATTTTAATTCTGGCTGGCAAAATCAAATGGCAAAATGGCGTTGCGCAAGTGCAGAGGGGTGATACGGGGGCATACCGGGGGTCGTAATTTCGCGCCTGGGGCGACATCTATAATTCCTGAGAGCTATCATAAATTAGCATACGTATTAGATTCGAGCCACCGTACAAATTCTGTGCACGATTTGTACTAGCTACGTATCCAGAAGATTTTTTCTGGAAAACATTTTCTAGAATAAATAGAGGTTACAGCAGGGAAGTAGGAAGTAGGTACAGTAAGTGTTTCTTACTTCTATGGGTCACATGGGTACATGATAAATCAGAACATACCTATAAGATAATGCACTAATGGATATTAACAACAATCACAACGTGCAACAATTCGTACCCCCTCGAGACGTAAAACTGCGACGTGCCCGTCATTTGTAATTCAAAGGAATTGGCTCAATAATAAATGACATCATTGGAGTCATTAGCGAAGAATGCGACGGACACCGAGTGAATCGTTTGTTTCTACGATTACGATCCCAATTAAGTATTAATAAAATGGCACCTGAATTTCGGCTAATTACGTGCGCGATATTTGACGAAAGAAAAGAAGGTTCTAGATATATGACGTAAATCTGAAAGTACCTAGATGTATCACGTCTTAAATTTCAAACAATACAGTCGCGTGGATTTAGGTTTTAAAAATACCGTGGGAAGTCATTGATTTTCCTGGATAAAATTAGTATATGTCCACCTCCGGGACGCCAAATGTACTAAATTTCATCAAAACTTGTTATATGATTGAACCTTAAATAGCTTGTGGGAACTCTTTTGATTTTCCGGGGTAAAAAGTAGCCTATGTCGTTGTCGGTCCACAGCCTCCAAGTAGAAAGTAATCTCAAAATCGGTAAAACAGATGAGCTATAAAAAGATAACAGACGAAGAGATTTTATATAAGTATGGAAGTATGAATTGTTGACGGATGTATCTCATGATAGAAAAAACTTATCTTATTGGACCCTACACAGAATCACATAGGAATATTTTTACTGACGGCTTCGCTTATCTGCTCCAAGTCTCACAATAGTCTTCCAAACAACTAACACGGACAATCACTTCCTTGAGTCTTGAAGATATTATGACAATGGAGATTATAAAATGAATAGAATACGCACGAATTTATGTTTAAGATTGAATTAAAAATTCATCAATCCTTTTTTTAATCCCGTCAAAACATCTTTGAAAAGACTTAGCTCGGATATAAAAGTCAACGATAAAAATTCTTTTATACTTGTTGAGTAAACTCATCAGTTATTCATTTTCATTTTCGTTGTTAGGTCGCTAATTTGACGCCACGCTTTGATGTGGTCATAAAATCTGCGTTGCAGTGAGATGGCAATAGCAAGCTTGGAAGTAATGCTCTGGTTTTCTCTTATAAACCAGATGTGCTTTTAAAGTATCATAAAATGGAATTAAGTTGGACGCGCCCTGACTCTATATATTGTATTTCATGTTATGGTTATATCAACCTAGCTTATATGCTTGCGTCTACACCAATACGTGGTCTTAATAATCTATACTGGCTACTAGGTACTTAATATTATAAAGGAAGAGTGCGAATTTTATGAAATTATGTATTGGAGGGTAATCTCCGAAATCATTGCATCTATTTGAAAAATATTTCACCTTTAGAAGGAACATTATAATATGCAAATAGATTTGGGCTATAGTTATGCCCCTACTCAAGATAGATTAGTTGATACCCGGGCGTAGTCGGGGCGGACCGCTAGTAAAATATAAAAATTATATTAACTGATATAGAGATTGGTCTCTACCGTTATTAATATATCACGTTTTGTACAGAGTACCTATTTGGTTATGGCTTTAAAAGGTATACACATAAAAACCCCTAAAAAATAAAAATTTAAAGGTTCAAAGGAATCTTTCTTCAGCATGAAATGCCAGTAGTGGGATAGAAAATAATTAAAAATCCAATGCCTACTTCGTTTCAGATTTTATTCGACCCTTGAATTTCATTTAACCTTCAATTTAAAAATGCAATAACTATTTTTAAATTAAACAAAATTATGAATTATATCACTAGATGATGCCTGCGATATCATCCGTGTGGATTTAGGTTTTTAAAATCCTGTGAGAACTCTTTGGTTTTCTGGGATAAAAAGTCCCATTGTCTTCCCCAGTCCATTTTTGGGATGCAAGCTATTTCTGTATCAAATTTCGCCTAAATTAGTTAAACGGATGGGCCTTAAAAACCGGTGAACTTTGGTTTCCCGGGATAAAAAGTAGCCTACCTCTATCTCCGGATATCTCTGTATTCGTCAAAATCGATTAAGCGTATGAGCCTTGAAAAAGTAACAGACGGTCATACTTCCGCATTTATAATATCAGCATGGATTGTTTTCTGAAATGTTATTCCGGTACCACAATAAATAACAGTAGTCCAATAACTCTAGATTAAAAACATAAATATCGCGATTGCAGCAAAGAAATAAAGAACTCTAGATACAGAGTAGGTATAAAATTTACAATCCAACACTGCACCAAATCGATTCGGTGTTCAATATTGAAACTACAATTTACGATTCCTGCTATCTATATCACACGGCTGTTGGTTTGCTGAGTTATATCTAGACCAAAACTTACACTTACTTGTCGTGCCATAAAATACAATAAAAGAGATTTTATAGTTGTAAAACAGCATTTTAATGTAAGTCGTCTGTTTTTATAAACGCTTAATTATAGCCTTAATATACCGTAGGAATTTATACCTTCAGTTCGTTCGAAACTCGCGAGCACAGTCACGCAAAAGCTAGAAAATAAAAATTTACAGCACACATTTTAAGTTACCATGGTTGTAACAAAGAAGAGATTAGCCGTAATAAGTTCTCCTTTGCTTATATGGATTTAATTTTGTTGAGAAACAAAACCTTATTGTAAATCCTTTTTCTTCGGTAAACAAGAAAATCCTCAGTGTCTCATAACCGCTCGTAGACAAAATTGCTTCAGCCATATCAGACGCCACGGGAGAATTGAGTGTTTGTTAGTACAATAGAGAGAGAAAATAATATACTAAGCATAGAGTCCTAAGCAAATGGCATCTGTTTTTTCTATTAACTCTGTACTGATGTACAGCGGGTCACCGGTTTTTGGCGACGTAATCATCATCATCATCGTCAACACCACAACAAAAGTAGTAAAATAAGATTGCTTTGTCCAAAACTTTAATACATAATTTCGACTTAAAAAGCTGCATACCTATATTATGCGCCAGGTCGAGATGGCAATCGGGTTATGAGGCGGGGGGACACCCGTACGTCACCCGTGCTATCCCGCACCGGGTTAGTGCGGGGGCTATGCGGAGCGTCCCCACTCCGATTGCCATCTCGACCTGCCGCGTACTATACTTAGGTAAATATATCTATAGTTTTGAAATTGCAAGCGAGTAAATAGAACTGAATTCTTGGCGTAAACAGAATTACTAGAACCGTATCAGACACTCTCGGAGCAATTGAATGTTTGGGGGTGTAACAAAGGGTGAAAGGTGTAACAATAATGTTCTCCGCTTCAATAGAGGTGGAAAAGGAAAATTGCAACGATTCTTTTGAAACTTGAATAGGGGCGAAATAAATTAAGTATTGAATTTATTCAAAATTATTAACGAAAACGTTTAAGCTAGTTTTATTATAAGTAGGTATATCTTAATGTTTTATTTGTTTGTTTAAAGAAAAAATGCTTCAATTCTTAATATGACCTATTAATTCAAAAGTGTGCCTGTTTGACTCCTCAAACTGTTTCAACATGGAAAACGAAGGGCTCCTACAGGATGATGAAAAACCTTAATCCACACGAACAGAGTCACGGGCTTAATATAATTAATGAGAAGATTAGGAATGCCATATTATCGTGAAGTTATTTAGATAAACCGCACTGGAGCATCGAATTGAGTCTCAGCTCTAATCCCTCCCTAATTAAACTAATCTCAAATTAGATATAAACTAGCATCAATTTCAAACCCCTATTTCACCCCCTTAGGGGTTGAATTTTCAAAAATCCTTTTTTAGCGGATGCCCATGCTATGCCCGGCATGCCAAATTTCAGCCTGATCCGTCCAGTAGTAGTTTGAGCTGTGCGTTGATAGATCAGTCAGTCAGTCAGTCATCTTGTCCTTTTATATAATACTAGCTGATGCCCTCGACTTCATCCGCGTGGAATTAGGTTTATGAAAATCCCGTGAGAACTCTTTGATTTCCCGGGATAAAAGTAGCCTTTGTCACTCTCCAGGTCTTTGTCTATACCCATACAAAAAGTCACGTCAATCCGTTGCACCGTTGCGACGTGATTGAAGGATAAACCAACAAACCAATAAACCAACAAACAAACACACTTTCGCATTTATAGTAAGGGTACTGATATAGATGTAGATGACCAGGTATAAGATAAATATTTTACTAGTAAGTAAATCTGAATTACAAGTATTTTGTCTTACAAACTTACTGCCCAAACTATCTAAAATGACTACAAATACAATTAGCATCGCTCCTTGTAAAAATTACAAAAGTTTTAATACCACGCTTAGCAGGATTTAAAAAAAGTTCCCGCAAAGTCGAAGTCTCAGCCTTATCGAGGATTGCGGCGGATCATAAAGTAATTTTTGGAGTCAAAGGTAAAATCAAAAAGTTTTCAGAAGAAAATTAAATTTTATAACTTAAACTGTCTATTTTCAAAAATATATATGGAAGTGTTTATACAATAACTAGATGATTCCCGCGACTTCATCCGCGTGGATTTATATTTTAAAAATCCTGTGGGCACTCTTCAATTTTCCGGGATAAAAAAGTAGCCTATGTCCTTCCCCGGGATGCAAGCTATCTCTGTACCAAATTTCGTCAAAATCGGTTCAACGGTTGAGCCGTGAAAAGCTAGCAGACAGACAGACAGACAGACAGACAGACACACTTTCGCATTTATAATATTAGTATGGATTGTTGCCGATGGAAGTGAGGTCTCCGAGTTTACTTGGGTGAATTTCTATTTTGTCCGTCTATGTGTCCATCCACCCGCGTCTGTCAAAGCCTTCCGCGCTTAATTACTTCAAATTCACAAAATTGTAAATTAACGGTTCGAAGCAAAAATTACATTTAATTTTTTTTTATCTTGGGGCGCTTACAGAAGCAATTTTGAAGCTATAATTTTATTTTAATTTAAAATAGGAGGTATCATTGAATATAACTTTTCAATCAGAACGCAAAACTAGTTTTTTTCTAGTTCATAAATTGACGATATGAGGGCTATCAAAGTAGCTATTATTAGCCCTAATTGTTCTGGAGTCTATCTCATAAATAGCTTTACATGAAAAGTTTATCTTATATTGTATGTACTAGCAACCGTCCGCGGATTTGCTTGATGAAAATATAAATTCCTTTTAATTCGCTACCCAGCCTTATTCCTTGTTTACATTATGAAGGAAATACTAAATTTATCCAGTATCATGCATTATGCATCCAGTAGTTTGAGCTGGGCGTTGATAGATCATTCAGTCAGTCAGTCAGTCACTTTTTCCTTTTATATACTTATTTAGACTATAGAACGCGCTCTTAATTCGTGGCGAACCATTAATTTAATCGATGACCAAAGATTTTCTTACTATGATTGACGTATGGTGTATAAATTTTTATTTATTTAGGTAAGTATTTTTATAATATTTGATGTTACAAGCAAAAATGTTTTTACAACCATTTTTGCTTGTATCAATCGTAAAATTAATCGATGACTAATTCTTTCTCTATATTATTATTTATTAGTTACAAAAATACATTACCTATAACGATGAAGACCTCTCAGGAAAGCTCCCAAACCGGCATCTGAAATGACAGAGTAAATTATATTCATTTCTGATTTCAAATCACTAATATCACAAAAATGTAACACCAAAAAGATAAAACAAATACAAAAGGACAAGTTGAAACAAAATAGAAACAACAAGTCAACAACACTTGTGCGTGTCACTCGGAAGAAGGTGAGGGTACAAAATCACATTAGGGAGCATTTGACGCAATCAAATTATACAGAAACTTCCCCTACGGAGCTTTTCTTTACGCCACATACTTGTTACACTATAAATAGTCACAAATACGTACCTTTTTAAAACTATGCTTTGAAACTGCATTGTGAAATAATGTTGCAATATAATATAGAAATGTGTATTCGCATGAAGTGTCGTTATCGGCAGAAGCTCAGTCGCGTCTAACTTTGCGGCGAGCCGCGCCCCTACACGATACTTGTACTGAATCTCTACCCCTATTCCGGGCTTCGGGAGGCGGAATTGCCCTCATAAGAAACAGCTTAAGTCGTCGTATGTTAATCAATTAAAATTGAATCTTAGGACGAAAGTAGCAACGTTTAAATTGAAAGGCGTGTGAGATCACTTACGTCGTTTCGAAGTCTGCCGAGTGCATTTGGGTACCCGGGGATGCTGCGCGAAATAGGATCACGAAATATGAACGAGACTGCGAGGCGCTGGCGGGTGGGGAGGGGTGTGAAGAGACAGGGGATATTTGAATAGACCTCGCCGGCTCTTTCCCGCGACAATCGGCGGGGGAGATGCCGCGAGCGAACCCGCGGGACCGCGTTATGTCGGAACCACGGTCCGCAGTACAAATCGGCAATGTACTGCACAATAAGTGTGCAGTTTCCATCACGGTTTTTATCAGTACTCCCGTTTGTTTTGTAAGAAAAACAAAAGAGCGCGGGATAATTGAATTTGCCCTCATTACATTATCTGAGAAGCAAGATGTTTGTTTCTAAAGAAATTGTTTACAGGCCTAGTCTTTTATTGCTACTGTATTAGATTGTTTCTCTTTTTTTAGTATTGCGGGATTTATTACATTTAAATAAAAAAACAACTCTACCTTTACTCTTTAATATAATAAAATCCACTGTCATAACTAAGGCACTTAGAGGATTACTCGCTGACGACAGCTGGCAGCCTTACACCCTTTACCTTCGAATGTAATTGTACGTCCATAAATCCCCATACACGTAAACAGGAGGCATAAATTCATAATGTACAATGTCCGAGTCAGTCATAACAACAGATTGTTAGGATTATGTAGCAGCCACGCATTAAACCGATGATAAATCCCCATGTTGTCTCAGACCGGCCGCTCGGAATCCGTAGATAATTCTGAACACACACTAAGTGCGAAGATATCGCTGTGGGATTTAACGTACAGCTTTATAAATAAACGGGGAATAGTATACTTTTCTCATAGGATAAGTAAGTTTAATGAAAAAGTGTTGGCTATAGTAAAGTTGGACGTGATGTGTAATTTTTACCAGAAAGTAAGGAAAAGTTTAAATACTTCTTACTTAGATATTGTCCGAAACAGGGCATGGTTTATAGACATATAATATGATATGACATCACAACGTTCATGCAAGACCATGCTGAAGCAAATCAAATTAACAATATCCCGGCCACGCTCCGTACACTGCGTAGCGTCAATCTTGTTCATGGCCTATCCTTCAAAGACATTATCTACAAAATTCACCTTGAACTTTCAAGGCTTTATAAAGGCTATCAACACAACCAGAATCATACTAATACTCTATTATAAAATTTAATACCTATGCGAAAGTGTCTGTCTGTCTGCTAGTTTTCGCGGTCCATCCGTTTAACCGATTTTAACAGGGAGAGCTTGTATCCTGGAGACAAACATAGGATACTTTTATCCCAGAAAACCAAAGAGTTGCCACGGGATTTAAAAAAAAATCTAAATCCACGTGGATGAAGTCGCGGGCATTATCTAGTAATAATAATATAGGTTTGGGTTTCAGTAGAGCGAAAGTATGTTTGATAAACATGAAACCTCAACGATAACACGCGATTGATGTGTTCACGCCTGCTTGTACATCACGAGCCAATTATTAATTTCCTACGCGAAATCCACAAACGCACTAAGCAGCCAAAGCTAGGCTGAACCCCTGAAGTGACGTTGACAGCTAATGATTAATAACCATCTTACATTGCTACGCTTGAAGATTATGTATTTTCGGCGGAAAAACCTCGCGCTGTCATGCCAGAAATACTCAGTCAAAAATGAGATCAAGTTTAAGTTTTTTGGTTACACCTAAGTGATTTTTTTCACAATTGCCTAAAAGCTCTAAAAGCTATCCACACCTACTTATATTATAAATGCGAAAGTGCGTCCTTTTGGTTTGTCTGCTACCTAGGTACCTTTTCACGGCCATCGGCATAAGCAATTTCGACGAAATTTTGTACAGAGATAGCTTGCATTCTAGAGACTGGAGAAAAAAATGAAAGAGTTCCCAGGAGATTTTTACAAACCTGAATCCACGCGAACGAAGTATAAAAAATTGCAATACTACACACCGTTAACTAAGTATAACTTGTCCCCTGACGTCATTGCAAACCATTGCAAATCACGCAATAATAAACCCTAAATTCTAAGGAATAAAGCAAACAAAGCCGTGGTGCCGACATGACGACAGGGGACAATTAGTTATAGTGAACGGTCTGTAATAAGTACGTAACAGACAGATCCATTTTGTCTTTTTCGCGAACCAGTTCTTAGTCTGCTGCTGATTGCTAATAAGCAACGATGTTCGGAATAACCTTTAGTAAGTTTATAGAAGGCTTTTCAGATGCGTAGACTCGAGGTTTTAGGTTTACTAGAGAAATTCTAATGTAAAATTACGCAACGTCAAGCAGTCTACGCTCTACGAATCTTGCTCGACAAACGTGTGTCTAGAACAAAGGATTAAAGCGCGCGTTTGGAACCCTCGTAGCTTTAGTTTTAAGTTTGCGTATTAATTATTACCACTATATTTTACAAATCCAACAACTGACAATCGAAAAGAGTAATTTTCTTGTAATTTTTTACCTATTTTAAATAAATCATTTGACTTTGACTTTGAAAAGATTGACGTTTTTGGATATGTGGAGAAGGCGTCAAGCTTTGCTACAACTATCTTACACTACGAGAAACTTGCTCGTCGAACACGCATCTGCGTGTAGACGAAGCTATAAACACCATTAAATGGCTTTGTCACATCTTTGTCACGTATTGTTTGCCCTCCATCCGTATCTTCCGCTGTCTACAGTTGAACGATTGCTCTACTTTATTGATGGGCTAGTGGTATGTATAGAACGTACTCATTCTAGACCAACATATATATTTTTTAACAAACTGAAATAAACTAAAATAACTAGGCCTGTAATTTAGTGAATTCCTATACGCTACATGATGTCGGTGTTTCACGTGACAGACGTCCATTGCAGGACATAGGTTTCTTGCAAGGATCTCGATATCAAAAATTGTTTAAGACCACGATCTTTTTCTTGTGACCCATACATTGGCTTACAGAGCGTCGTTATAACGTCTGTCCATCTAGTCAACAGGGGAGGCAGGGTCCATCCAACGCCGAGTTTTCCGTTACGAAACTTCCGGTTGAGCACTTCGTTACGCATTAAACATTACACTCCTTTTTTGAGCAGTTGCGTAGTGTAATAAGGTAGGTAAGTTCGTACTAAAACTAACTATTTACTAAGAAAAGTGATAATTAAACTATGTAACAATGTAACAAAGAGGAAGTTTACGTCCATGTCTGAACTCATCATCATCATCATGATCAACCCATCACCGGCTCACTACAGAGCGCGGGTCTCCTCTCAGCGTGAAAAGGGTTTTGGCCATAGTCTACCACGCTGGCCATGTGCTGGAATGGTAACACTTCATACACCTTTGAGAACATTATGGAGAACTCTCAGGCATGCAGGTTTCCTCACGATGTTTTCCTTCACCGTTAAAGCAAGTGATATTTAATTTATTAAAACCTTATTAAAACGCACATAACTCCGAAAAGTTAGAGGTGCGTGCCCGGGATCGAACCCCCGACCTCCGATTAGAAGGCAGACGTCCTAACCACTAGGCTATCACAGCTTATATACATAGCGAATTTCGATTACAAATCCTACATAAAAAAGCCCATTAACTGGACGAGCGACGTTTGCTTTAATTTTAAATATACATGAAGGCTTAAGGCTATTATTTTAGAAAATTGAGATATAACATCACTAGAACTAAAATAAGGTAAGCTTGTACCAGAACTCCGAAAAGTAACGATTAAACTATGTAACAATGTAACAAAGAGGAAGCCTACGTCCACGTCTGAACTCGTATAGCAAATTTGGAGTACAGATTCTACATACAAAAGCCCATTAATTGGACGAGGCCGACGCCCGTTTGGGTCGACGCCAATTTAATGTATTACTTGGCTCGCCTGCGTCCTAATCCAACGGCAAATAGATATTATTACGCTACTATAGCACATTAGTGGCCTATTTCGTACTTACATTTAAGAAAAAAATATTTTTCTTGCTGTTAATATTGAAAAAGTCATTATGAAAATGGATTAAGACATTTTTTATCCAAACGTAGTATGAATATAAAAGAATAGAACGAATATATAACACGTGCTCTGATTAGTTTGTAAGTATCCGCCAGTGGCATGCAATAGGTTTTGAACTTCAAACCCTGATATTTGAGGGTTTGAACTTCAATGCGTACTCTCGCTTCATTGAAGTCAAGTTTTGATTATGTAGGTTTCCTAGTTATTTACTGATGTAAAGAAAAATGAGCATAAAGTAATTTTAACTAAGATAAGTAGTCAATTTATGCACCTATATGACCTGCACGCAATTGGTACCACTACGCAATAGTAGCTTAACGCTGTAGGCGCGTGTGACGTCAGGCTTAGATCGTGACCCCACGGAACTGAAATGAAACGATGTTATTGTGCAAAATTAGGTATTACGGTTAGTCTTTTTATATGTATCTATTGTATTTTGTAAAAGATACCTAAATGTTTCCTATCTTTTAAAGGAATTTTTAGTTTCTTACTGTAATAGATTTTAACAGAATTATACAAAAATTAAATTTACGCATTATAAAAATAAACGAGCAAGTAAAATTTTCATTTTAAAACGTTGAGTTTGCACGGAAGCGCATTTTTGGTGCCGGTCCAAATTAGAGGTTAACATCATTATTCCGTGAGATACAAACGCCTCGTAACTGTTATCTTGCTGCTACAAAAACATATTTTACTTAAGATAAAGTTGCTAGGGAATGCCAAAAATTAGTGTACAGTGCCTAAATAAAACCTTTTAGGATTTAGGTATATGAGAGCTTAGTAGATTTACTTTATTGATTGCAAAATCTAGATTTAAACTAGGATGGCCTGGGTCTGGCTTAATTTATTTCAGTATCCCAATATCGTAAAGCTCCGAAAATTGGATGCGCTAGACTACTGATTTATAGGTGGCAATACCGTGATTTATGGTATATCAAGGATATATGGGTCACTTGCCGACGAACGATAAAAATATGACAAACAGGCTTATACGTCGATTATGGAATTTTTATAGTTTAAACTTTACCTATTTTATATTTCTTTTTTTTTATTAAAAATTTCACAATAAAACTTCTAGCCTTATTTAATTAGGTACTATACAAATCATACCCGCGTGGAACAGCCAGGCTGATCCGTTGCGCGAAAAAGGAGCCAGCCTTTCTGTCATCAGGTGAGGCTATTAATCGCGGTGAGATGTCCCGTTTTTTTTTTGCATTAAGACTTCATGGCCTTTAGGGTCTCCACGGCAAACGGAACAAAAATGTAACTTTTATATTTCTATAGGTTTTAACACTTGCTTACTTAATATATTCTTTTAATTAATCAGTTTTTCATTTTTTTATCTTAAGCAACTTACACTCGCAATTCATAGACAAATATTTTCGAATATGAACCATTTAAATCGGTCCACATGTTTTGTATTTATTAGTTTTATATAATTATAAAATTAATTGTTGTCAAAACAGAATATAATTTATTACGATATAAATCTAATGGAGAATTTACGATGTCATTAAATTGATGCAGAATTAGTGCAACATAAGTTTACCTAGGACCATCAACAAAAAAAATATTTCAAATATTTCATAAGTTTTCATTTCATGTTAAATAGGTAAGTATTTTTTAATGTGAGATAGACTTTTACGCTTGATGGCAATTATATGCCTAATAAAAAGCAAATCAAATAGTTCAAATCAAGATCTATAGGTAGGAGCGCGCTTGCTTAGAAGATGCCTATTCACTCTTGCCTTGAATTGAAAATTTAAATTATATTGGCATGGACGTAAAAAAAATGAAAATGTTAAAGTAATGATGTAATAATAAAAAGTTCAAAAGAAAACATTATTGTTCAAGATCCCTTAAACTGAGAACCAAGAATGAGAATAAGGAGATAAAATCTAGAGTAAAAATTCTACGAGAAACTTTAAACTTTTAAGTTTAGTAATAAACTGTAATAAAGTGAAACGAGTTACGTATTATATTTCCACTGCTCTTGTAATAGGTACTTTGAGAGATAAGAGCCGGGACTGCTAGGTCGTAGTTTGTGGTCCTAGGTGTCTAATTAACCATTTATCACATACTTTGCGGTAAGGAGCCGTATGTATGATGTTAAGCTCCTTGTATACCTACGTTGACTCAATGTACCTACTCAAAGAAAGGTGTAGGTATATATAGAATCATTTGACATTTCACCAAGCGAAGCGGGATCACCGAGTTTTCTTGGCTGAATTCGTTTTTGTCCGTCCATCTGTCGGAGCCTTATAGCTCCTGAATTAATATGCATACCTAATTGCTTAGCCTAACAGCTAATACTAACTTTAGTACACAATAATGGAAAAAGAAACTAGATATAGGTATATTCAAATTAAATTACCTCGTAATCTAATGTAATACATATAATGGTCATGTTATCATCATCATCATGATCAACCCATCACCGGCTCACTACAGAGCACGGGTTTCCTCTCAGAGAGAAGAGTTTTGGCCATAGTCTACCACGCTGGCCATGAGCGGATTGGTAGCCTTCACACAACTTTGAGAACATTATAGAGGACTCTCAGGCATGCAGGTTTCCTCACGATGTTTTCCTTCACCGTTAAAGCAAGTGATATTTAATTACTTAAAACGCACATAACTCCGAAAAGTTAGAAGTACGTGCCCGGGATCGAATCGATATTCGATTCGATATCGAATATCCGACCTCCGACTAGAAGGTGGACGTTCTAACCACTGGGCTATCACAGCTTCATTTCACAGCAGGCCATTTTATACAGGTAGCTAATAGTATCGTTTATATTCTGTCTGTACTCTGTCATAAATCTTTGCGATAATTATTATTGTACAGCGTTCGAACCATAAGGCCGTACGCAATACAATATAAATAATAATTTCGACATTAAATTAGCTGTGTAATTAGAGACATAGATTATTTCATTAGATAAATAAAATCTATGACGCTAATAATTCCCTAATTGATGTAAACAACAGAACGTTTATAATCTGTTTGGTTTGGAATTGTAAAATAGATTTATCTATACTAATATTATAAAGAGGAAAACTTTGTTTGTTTGTTTGTTTGTTTGTTTGTTTGTTTGTTTGTTTGTTTGTTTGTACTGAATAGGCTCAAAAACTACTGGACCGATTTTAAAAATTCTTTCACCATTCGAAAGCTACATTATCCACGAGTAACATAGGCTATATTTTATTTTGGAAAAAAATAGGGTTCCGTAAGATATTTGGGTTTTTCGGACACAAGGTGTAAAAAATCAACCAGAAAAGTTACTTATTTTGCGTACGCTGCCTAAACTATAAAAGATAGAACCATAAAATGTTCTTATTAATTGTAGATCTTATAAATATCTACAAAAAAGTCCGCGACACACTATACCCATCTATGTCGAGTGAGGCACAGCAACCATTTTTTTATTTAAAAATCTTGAATTTTTTTTGGACTACATTTAAACGCGTTTATTTTACTCATGCTATTAATCCTTATCAAAATAAATGATTTCATCACTAAGAACAGTTTATGGAGATAATATTTGGTCTTTGAATGATTAAAATTGGACGTTTGGTTTTGAAGTTATGGCGAAATTAAAATATTACGATTTCTGCTGCACGGCCCGTTGTCTACACTAATATTATAAAGAGGAAAACTTTGTTTGTTTGTTTGTTTGTTTGTTTGTTTGTTTGTTTGTACTGAATAGGCTCAAAAACTACTGGACCGATTTTAAAAATTCTTTCACCATTCGAAAGCTACATTATCCACGAGTAACATAGGCTATATTTTATTTTGGAAAAAAATAGGGTTCCGTAAGATATTTGGGTTTTTCGGACACAAGGTGTAAAAAATCAACCAGAAAAGTTACTTATTTTGCGTACGCTGCCTAAACTATAAAAGATAGAACCATAAAATGTTCTAATTAATTGTAGATCTTATAAATATCTACAAAAAAGTCCGCGACACACTATACCCATCTATGTCGAGTGAGGCACAGCAACCATTTTTTTATTTAAAAATCTTGAATTTTTTTGGACTACATTTAAACGCGTTTATTTTACTCATGCTATTAATCCTTATCAAAATAAATGATTTCATCACTAAGAACAGTTTATGGAGATAATATTTGGTCTTTGAATGATTAAAATTGGACGTTTGGTTTTGAAGTTATGGCGAAATTAAAATATTACGATTTCTGCTGCACGGCCCGATGTCGTTAAGTTTGTTTGTAGGGGGTAATCTTTAGAACTACTGAACCGATTTTAAAAATTCTTTCACCAGAAGAAAGCTACATTATTCCTGAGTGACATAGGCTATACGGGATCTTTAAAAACCTAAATCTACGCGGGCGAAGCCGCGGGGATCAGCTAGTATTATATAAAGAGGTAATGTCGTTAAGTTTGTTTGTAGGGGGTAATCTTTAGAACTACTGAACCGATTTTAAAAATTCTTTCACCAGTAGAAAGCTACATTATTCCTGAGTGACATAGGCTATACGGGATCTTTAAAAACCTAAATCTACGCGGGCGAAGCCGCGGGGATCAGCTAATATAATATAATTTCATTTACGGGGCTTTTATACGATATGTATATGACAACCCTATTGCACCGTATAACATAGATTAACTTAATTAACAATCATTAATGAAATAAAATTTTATATACTTACCTACAAGTAGGTAAATAATGAAGACAAAGATTTCAAAGGCACGTTCATAAATTATGCTGAAAGAAGTTCGTGGTCTATTTCGAACCGTGTAGCGTGTTTGTATTTTTAAATTCAACCCTACCGTACCGCTGATTTTATTTATTCGCCGCACGACCCAAACTCAATCGAAGGTGTCTCAATTCCATGTGTCTCTTACACGCATCAAAAAAATAAGAGACAAAGACATCGGGTAGGATGTGCGTATCGAATAATTCAAAATAGGATACGCAGCCGTCATCCGAGGCATGATCACGTATCTCGACCACGGGACCCTTTTCCGAGAGATTACGCGTATCATGGCCTGCCGAAGGTATATATATATATATATATATAGCTCGGCTATCCCTTCTTACGTTTATCGGAATACTCATGTAAATAACATTGAGACCAGGGATTCGCTGGTCTTTTATATTCTCAACAATGGAAACTTATAATATTATTTCTAATGTTATTTTAAGTTAACATTTATAACTTACATAGCCATGTTTTACCAAATAAAATATTGTGTTTCATTTCAATGATATCTCATAGTCACTTGAATAGGTATCTATTAAAAAACATGGTTTTATTTCAATTTACACCAGGTTACTTATATGGCATTTGTCGCTCCAAAAGTATGAATAGTTGCTCAATTTTAACATTGATGTTAGTATTGAATAGCAAATCTAGGAAGTAAAAATATCCCAACACTGAGGTTTTTTTCTTGCAACTACAGATATTGTTAAGGTTATGTTTAGATGATTTCCTTAGATATATTAGGTGTTCAATATTTTATCCAGTTGCTGTTTATTTTTAATCCAACTTGCCCTCGTCTTTCATAACTCAATAGTTATTTAAGTATCTTTCGCAAGAAGCCTGTCACCTCCTTCCGACCGATATTGGCCCTTCGGACGAACCCCTTTTATCTCGCCTTCAACCCTTACAAAGTCGCCGAAGAACCATCGTATGTGTCTGCACTTTTTCGGGCTACTTATTTTAACGGAAGCTTGCAGCAAAAATAATCACCTATGTAGGTAGATACTTGAAATCACTGCAATAGTTTAAAATGTTGGTAATGTTGGTTAACCTAATTATCTATTATTAGCATTTTGTTAAGATTTTTCATTAAATCTGATTACTAAGAAGATATTCAAATTGACCATTTTATCAGATTAATCTCACAATGATTAGATTAGATAGTCAAGACATTAACTCAAAAGGTTATAAATGTAAAATCGTATCTCAACTTTACCACCAATACTACTTTTCAAATTCAATCTCTCAATCACATTATACTCGCAATGAAATTTCCTAGCTTACCATTTTTCACGAACTTCAAAGCCATAAATAAATTTCAAATATCTTTTGGCTAGCATTATCCATCTTCTATATCTATTCAAAAGAATATTTAAATCGAGTTTTGCTTTTAAAAATGAAATAAGCAACGTACATCTGAACTTTCGATGTATCACAATCATCTCAACATATTCGTTTCGGCGGACGGCTTACTTTTATGTCGGTTGTGACAGTTGGATCAAATAGGGAATTTTGCCTCTCTCGTATTCGATGTATCACGAAATATCATTGGCAATTCTATTTTGACTTCACGTAGATGAAGCTATTGGAATTATTGCTTGCATTTCTTGCTTCTTTAAGAGCTGTAGGCCAGGTGGTGCATATTGCATACTGCATACAGATTTGTCTGTTCTGACGGATTATTTTTTGTTTGTCATGGACTTCTGCAAATAATGCCTGTTTCTATCCAACATTTTATAATATCAAACTTCGTACCTAATGGGATAAACCGATGGGAAACGGTAACAGACAGACAGTAGGACTATCCATATTGTGTTATGTTATTGTTATGGATTAGAATTTAGATTATCCCAAAATTTATCATGCCTAAAAATTTGTCAACTAAAGATTCTTACGCAAACCGGCGAGTCAGAGATTGGTGCTTTTAGACCAGCCATACACGGACAGCTTGAAGCAGTCAGGATGGACTGCTTCAAGCTGCGACTGCGTATTGAACTACAGACTTCTACGTACGTAGGTACATACACGAACCGCTCAAGCAGTTGCAAATGCTTCGGGCGGTTGGGCGGTCAAGCAGTCGCCTGGCATACACTGACTGCTCGAGCTGTCGACCGCTCTCGCGCAGTTACCCTCCGCCCGCATTGAAATTGCTTGAAGCTTGAAGCTGCCATCGAGCAGTCCGTGTATGGCCGACCTTAAAGTTCAGGTTTGTAAAATCAGCCAAATAAAAGATTTGCCAAGTAAGAACAAATTGAATCTAATAAGATCTAAATAAATCGCAGTTCTACATTCTGCTGGCTTCTAAAAATCGGGATCGTAATCGAGGATGCAATAAATCTGGCACCTTCGTACCGCACTAACTCTTCGATTACCGACGACCCGCGAACTAATGCATAGCTCTAATGAAGATATAAAACTGTATGCTTTTAGAACGACTATCGATTTTGTACATACTTAGGTCTTCGAAGTATAACAAGCTAATAGTAGTGCAAGCCTGGTAATGGCATTGCTCCATTTAAACCTCTATGATGAATATTGGATTTGAAAAACTTTGCAGTCTACTATTATTAACTACTAGTTGAAGCCCGCGACTTCGTCCGCGTGGATTTAGGATTTTAAAAACCCTGTGGGAACTCTTAGATTTTCCGGGATAAAAAGTAGCCTATGTCGCTCTCCAGGTTTTTAACTATACCCGTGCAAAAAAATACGGCGATCAGTTGCTCCGTTCCGACGTGATTGAAGGACAAACCAACAAACCAATAAACCAACAAACAAACACACTATTGCATTTATAATATGGGTAGTGATACTTAAAAGTAAAAAATAAAATCGTAGACTCCAGGGGCACCGTTAATTTAGAAAAAACTGATTGTTGATAGGAATGTGTACCTACCATTAAATATTATTAGCAGAGTCCTCACTAAATGCGGCAGCCTCGACTCAGATAGGGATCACCTCGAGGCACACGAGTAGATATCCTACTCTGTGATCGAGGCGTTGCGTTGCTTTGTCCAGCAGCACGCTTGGTGTAATACGCTACGCTATATCAGTCGAATGATATACACTTTTGCCTCGGTCGAGGTGAATCCGTAGTCCGTACCTACCTCGCAAGACTGTTGCGCTTAATGATCATTCGAAGACATAGCTAAGCTGTTGCTAGTAATGAACATTGTAGCAGGCACGTGCAAGTTCCTATGCTTTAAAATATGACCATGAATATTAATATATTTAAAAAATATGAAAAACATCACAGTAAAAAATCAATGTTATAAAATAGGTACTAAACCTCTTAGCTAGTAAGTAGCTTTACAAAAGAGAGTATTAGTTGCTCAATTACCACCGAGTACACATTGAAACAAACTAGATACCTAAATAACGATCCAGGTAGTTTAAGCTTAACCACTAGACTAGGCCATTACGATACTGCATCGGTACAATATACTGCGTGGTTGTTGGAGAGAATTGGCGAGAATAGACGCCTTTGTAATTATTGCTGTAACCCATATGACTACTAAAGTCTAAGCACTTTTCAAAGACTAATACTAATAATAATGTATCATTGGTATTATTATCTATCATTAGTAGTGTTATGAAGTAGGTAGGTACCTAAAGTTGAAAAAGTTTGTGTCTGTCTGTCTGTTTGTATGTTATTCCTTTAAATAACCCATCCGTTCAATCGATTTTGATAAAATTTTGTCCAGATATAGCTAGCATCTCGAAAATGTATTTAGGCTAGATACTTTTTCTTGCCGAAAAATCAATCAAATCGTTACAGTAGATAGTTGTAAAAAACCTGAATACACGCGGACGAACTCGTGGGAATCAGATAGTTATCTAGTGTAATATATGTACAAATAATATAATAAAGAAAGGTCTTAT
This sequence comes from Maniola hyperantus, assembly GCF_902806685.2. Taxonomy (NCBI): domain Eukaryota; kingdom Metazoa; phylum Arthropoda; class Insecta; order Lepidoptera; family Nymphalidae; genus Maniola; species Maniola hyperantus. The sequence continues at coordinate 5,001,219 of NC_048545.1, read as the reverse complement.
AAATAGCGACCCCGTATTGACATTCAAAAAATTTACAATGTAATCTGTTCAAAAATTTACAATTTACAATGTAATCTGTTACAGTTAAATAAAATTACAATGTAGTCTGTTAAAGTCAAAACTATTAGCTACCTTTTGCTAGAAAAAACATCCAAAAGAACTATTCACTATAGAGCTTGGTAAAAAGCAGTTTTGACAGAAATTCCGGTTACTCCGATATTCCGCTGGAATAAATCATCATTAAGTTTATGAATATGCATATTAGATTAAGTCGAATGTATTCAGCACTAAATCAGAGCAGACCGACTTCACGCACCTTGCCTGTCCTACCCCTAGAGTATTTTCTAAACTGAGAAGCCAGAAGCGTGCCTTCTGGCGTAGCTAGATATCTTATTTAAAAACACTCTAGGGACGACAGGACAGATAAGACTCCGTGAAGCCGGGAGGCTCAGTTTAAAAAAACATTTTTTATCGGAATATTCCAAAGAACTCTATTTGCAGTTAAAAGTAGTTTTGACCGAATAAGAGTTCTGAATGTAACATCTATTATCCACTTTAGACAATAAAACCTGTGAATATTTACGACCCGTAGGTACCTACGTGTGAAAAAGCGCATTTCTAAATGCTCATAAAACACTGCTTGCAGCAAATATTTGTCCGTCTACTACACTTGTTAGCATTTATGGTAATTTCTCTGGATTCCGATCCGATGTATCTAGTCGAATATGCTAATAACCTCATTCGCAATTTCAGTAGGTAGACCTTGCAGCTCGCAAAGCGCGGGCGATCTGTGAGGCTATAGTCACACAATACTTAATAGGTAGGTACGCAATTAGCTATACGAACTTTTTTTGTAGTCAAAAAGTATGAGAGGGTAAATTATCATACTTATTACTTACCAAATGGTATTGCTGCACTTGCTCCCACTGTTGACTCTGTGAAACGTGTGTCAGTAGATTTAATTGGCGTAGGTACAGTAAGCATTTGCCTCTAGCGCACCACCACCGGCCGAAGGGCATTTCCTGGCGAAGCTGCAAGCTATGTGTGAACCCGCTGATATCAAAAGATGGCCACAACGCGTGCTTTTGGGACTTCACAAGCAACTCAGATCTGAAAGAGTCAGTTTTCATAAATGTCAGAATGATGTCGATTGTCGAGTCTTTCGCAAAATTGTAGGTATACGTCCCGCAAATTGGTAATGCGCGTGGCCGACATTTTACTGACGTCAGCACTTGACTGAAGTTTCGAGCTGATCGTATAATTATGTTTCGGCTGACGTCAAAATGTTATTTCGATGTTAATGAGACATGGTTCCAGCACAATAGCAATTTGCGGGACTTATATATACCTATATGAAAATGTAATCTGCATTTTTAACATCATTCCATATGAGTATGATACATTTTAAGTTTATGTACAGTAGGTACATTTTACTAATATTGATTAAAATTTTCAAAAACCTACGAATCTCTGGCAAACGGGGCTTGTGGGAATTGGAACTGAGTCATGCCTTCCCCCTGAAATCTTCAACCACCGATAGAAGTAGCATCATTCTCCGTGATAAATACCTTTAACCTATAGGTTTTTTTGAAAATCCCATGAGAATATTTGTTTTCGATGATGCAAACATATCCTTGCCACATTTCGTAGAAATCGGCTCAGTGGTTTAGGTGTGAAAAGGTAACAAGCAGACAGATACACAGAGTTACTTTCGTTTTTATAACATTAGTATGCATATGGATTAGTTCGTAATACCTAATAGCAGTGGCGTGCACAGGTATTCAAGCCGGGGTAAGCATTTATGTATGAACCTATTCAGTTATTTAATGAAAAATAAGTATTGAGCTATTAGGACTAAGGTAAGCAGTGCATTTATGCCTGTATGAGCTGCACGTCACTGACTAATAGGTACCTAAGCATAATTTCCTCCTACATCAATGTACCTAAGAATAATTTTCCTTGCTCTCAAGATAATTCTTGGTTTTCTGCGTAAATTAGTCGCAGCGCTGTCTCCATCGCTATAGATTATGCAAATAGCCCCAGTTCAATAGCATCATAGTCTGCGCCAAGAGATCTCTATTTGCAATAATCGTTCCAACTTATCTAGAGAAATTCAAGAGTTTTCTTAGACTAGTTTCGAAATATTTTTTTTATCAGTTAGGTTTGTATTAAATTAATACTAGTTTCCAAAGTTACTGCTTTATCTATATTATTTATTTTTACAGTAAACTTAATTAAATAGATGAGCACAGTGTTCTGCCAAGCTAATGATTATTACAAAGATAGGGTAAAAAAAACCCAACTTCAGTACTCACCGCGGGATTCAATTTGTTAGAAATTAATTTTGGACCACTAGATACCTACTTCGAAATAGGGTCTTGGACTGTAATAATAAAATTATGTGTTTTAGGGTTCCGTACCTCAAAAGTAAAAATGGAACCCGTATAGAATCACTTTTTATAGCGGTAATCTATGGGCTAGAATTCAATATTAAAGAGAATAATTTAAAAAATCATAATTTTTATTTATGTTTAACAAAATTAATTATCAACGTTACGCTGTACGGAAAGCGATTAATGACGTCATATGACAACAAATATTTTTCAATTTTTAAACATAATTTTTTTTCCCGCTGAAATCACTCTACCTATTTTAAAAAATACATATCTACTCCTCCCATAGGTATCAGTAATTTAAAAAATCTTTTGAATTTTAGGGGACTGTCACTGGTTTTTTCGTAAAAAGAATCAAAACCTTTAGTTAGAGATTAGAATAAAACTTATCAAAAGAAGAAATAAACTAATTTACCTTCAGCTTTACATATTCTTATCCGGGTGGCCTCCATTTCAATTCAAATTCATACTTGCAGTTGAAATTATCTTCGGTCAAATATCCGGATTTTATGAAGCTAAGAACAATTTTAGATTTATGAACAGTTTATTGTAGGTCCCTCTTTCGCAAGCGCTTCCACGTTGTCCCTTAAAGTTTTAATGAGCCTGACCGCAGTCCCAGCTCCCGCCGTCTGAAAAATAAAAGAGAACGTATAACTACTTACTTTAACTTTTTTAGAACAAGATTTCTGCTTTTATATTGTTCTGGCTTATGCCCGCAACTTCGTCCGCGTGGACTACACAACTATCAAACCCCTATTTTACTCTCTTGAATTTTCAAAAATCCTTTCTTAGTGGATGTCTACCTCATTCTTAATAGTTTGAGCTGTGCATCAGTCAATCAGTCCGTCAGTCAGTCAGTCAGTCAATCAGTCCGTCAGTCTGTCAGTCCGTCACCTTTTCCTTTTATGTATGTTTATTTAGACTAGATGATGCCCGCAACTTCGTCTGCGTGGGTATACCTAGATTTGTAATCCCGCGGGAACTCTTTGATTTTCCGAGATAAAAAGTAGCAGTAGTATATGTTAAGTTATGAGCCATCTCCATTCCTTTCAGCCAAATCAATTCAGTCATTGTGGTGTGAAGCATTTTTTTTTTCTACCATAAAGCACCATTATAAAATGGCAGCTTTATTACTACTACCATCTAGCCTATGGGCTAATAATGGTGTGAAGCATGCACTACTACACTGCATGCACTTTATAACGTGGCTACCTACATAATATTAATATTTATGTACGCCTATTACCAGCAATAATGGGTAATAATGAACGGATTAAACCCTTAATGAATTAAGCTAATAATCATAACTATTAACATTAATTATGTATTATCAATTATTATCATACATACCTACATTAGTAAAGTTACCTACTGAAAAATTATGATATAACTGATATTTACTAGCCTGGTGCCGAAAGGGAAAAACCACATTCGTCACAGGTTGCTAATAGGTTTGCAAACATGTTGTTACGGGAGGTCCGCACAAGATTTATATTCCAAAAGTCTATGTGAAAATTTGCGGTGGAAAATTTACTTCGTCATACGACGTATTGTAGCCACAGCGTGACGTCGCGTCTGAGCGAGAAGAGATAAGGAATGTAGTGCGTGTGACAGGGATAGCCTTACCTTTTGGTAGGTCATATTGATCTCTCATCCGCCATTTTGGTCGTTGCCATTTTCGCTTCGGGCGTCACATGTATACCAAAGCTGAAAAAGAGGAGAGCTTTTATTTGCCTGTCATTTTGTGTTTTAATGAAATCATCCCACAAAAAGAGAACAAGAATGATGCAAATTAGCATATCCGATGTTGTGAGAATGAAGCATTTTTGCGGCTTTTTGTTACGAAATAAATCCTATTTTATTAGCGCTATATTTTTTTATAACCAGCACCCTATTTACTTTAACGATTTCTATTAAAGTAAAACACTATGAGTTAATACATCGACTTATTTATCATGCTCCTGAATCCTAATTAGATTTAGTCTCATCCACGTGGTCTAACCTTTTCGGTAAGCGGTAAGAAACAACAGGTGCAAATAACTCGACTTGTTTACGAATATTTGATTTAGTTTTCATTTTTGTTACTCGACTATGGCAAAGCCAAAAGGAAGGGTTATGGCTTTAGCAGTCTATATGTCTATATGTAAGTATGTTTGTATCTATGTGTGTGCCACCGTAGCGTCTAAACTACTGGGCCGATTTTGATGATGTCAATTGATTAGTTGTTATGGTCCGGGTGACATAGACTACATTTTATACGAACAAATATTGATCTGACAGATGTTACGTGCAAAAAAGTGGGGGTCTCCAAAAATTTATTTTGCTATTGTATCGAGTAGGGTGTCAAATGAAAGAGAAAAAATACTGAGTTTAAAAATATAAATATAGTATAATGTTAAAATATACCAAGTGACAGAAACTGCCATATCCCGTCAAGGTTAGCCAGCTTCCATCTTAGACTGCATCATCACTTAGGTACCACCAGGTGAGATTCCAGTCAAGGGCTAACTACTTAGTATCTGAATAAAAAAAAATCAATTTCACGATATTATTTCTACTACCTACTTAGATACTATTAGCAGCGCCACTCTGCAACTGCTTCGAGTTTAAAATTGTAAGTTTATTTTGTTTGTACGTCGTCAAATTACAATTTTTATTTTTTTTCTATTTTTCCGTAGCCGACTACGGAAAAAAATAAAAATTGTAATTTACAGTTTTTATTACTTTTTCTTTTATTTCATTCTATAGTAGGTAACTAATTATTTACCAATTAAATCTAAAAATATTTTAAGTATGTACTATTATGCGTCTATAACCACTTCGTATGAACGACATAATATTATCATGTACCTATGTTATGTCATTGTGGCCTCGAATCGTATCGTGCGATGCGATGGTCTGAAACCGCCGCGCTCTAAAACCAACAGATAAAGCTCACAATGCTTTGCAATTTGCAATTCTTGTCGAGTTGGGGTTGACCCGTTATCCTGTGCTGTGTGTCGACCTTTAACGCGTAACACTGTACAATGTAGGTACATGCGCTGATCTGATATTTACAGGTTAGATAGTAAGTAAGTACGAATTCACTTGTCGAATTACGAAAAGGGCTTTACAGAATAGCCTTGCAGTACGTGGCAGAAAATAATGTAAGTACTACTTAAGGATGAGATTTCGGCTTTGTAGAGCGTAGTCTCTGTCACGCATACCTATATTATGACGTTTTGTCGGTCTCAACAACAGAGACAATGCTCTACAAAACCGCTATCATTTTCTAAAGGTCGATGTACCTACATTTTTTTTTTCTGCCACGTACTGTACCTATGTGATGTAAACGAAGGGCAGCGGTTCGCATTCCATGTCTATTTCGAGTAGGCTGCAGGTATCCGAATCAGATATTGGACGCGGGTTTATTCCGATATGGGATATAGGGTTGCATAATATTATGGTAATCCAAAGAAATTCGAACACCAGTATACGAACAGCATGCAGTTTGTCTCTGGCGTAGGTACTGTGCGATCAACATTATTTAGAATACATTTAAAATCCGATTGTTTTCAAAAATCAAATATTTTAAAATTCGAACGAACAATAAAACGAAGAATAATTGCTCGCTGTTTTATTTATGCCGCACCAGCTTACTGTCTGTGACGTAAAAAAAATAAATTAAGTATCCCGTCTATAATTGGACGGTTTTTTTATGGCGCTCGTAAAATTACCATGAAACAGTGCAAATAGCTTTTCAAATCAACATTCTGTCGCTGCAATATTTTTATTTCCCTAAGTAAGATCACATACACACACACGCTCGACCAAAAGTCGCTTTACCCTATGAAAAATATTATGAAGCTGCCTGCAGGGTAGTTTATGAAGATTTTACTTTATGCTTCGTCGCATAAAATCGCATTATAGCTAATATTTGTGTCGTTTGTTCTTATCACGGAACAGAAAGAACAGTCCGTGGTTCTTATAATGCCTTTAAGCGCAACGCACACCGCCAAGCCAGACAGGAGCGGAGGCGCGGCGTCTCTCTTGGTAGCGATTATATGTATAACCACTCACAGTCAAATGAATCTATAAGTAGGTACATAGGTACTTTGACATAAAAATAAAATCGCAAAGCTCGCCCAGTCACGCTCAGGCGCGTCGTGCGCACGTTTGATCTCATATTCAACAATAGTAGGACGTATGCTTGCGCACGAACAAAATTCGCATGTACCTACTAACAATGTCTAAGTAATAATCATAATATAAGGGTGGTTATAGACTCGCTTCGCTTCGCTCTTCAAAAAACAGAACGCGCGTGCACTTGCTCATACCGGTGCGTTCACTCGAACCTTAGTAGGTCAGTCAGTAGCAATATGGATTGGGGTATTTCGCGGCACGTGCGTACCTATACGAGCTATAAACGCATCTACACCACGCTCATACGAATGTACGTGTGACAAAGGCGTGCCTACAGCAAGCGCTTAAATAAACAAGCGTAAAAACGCTAATCTGAAACCGCTCTTAGACAGCGCAGCTATCTATGTAGCAGCGTAATAAGTAATAAGAATAACTAATGTGTGCAACAACTTACAGTACGTGGCAGAAAGTAATGTACATCGGCGTTTAGAATGACATTTCGGCTTTGTAGAGCGTTGTCGACGTTTTGTCGACCTTAACAACAGTACCTGTAGTACAAGATTTTACGTCTCACCAAACCAAACCAAATTCGAGAGTCGAAATACTTCCGCATTACAGTAAAATGGACCTAAACAGCCTTGAATTGAAGTCAAATATTCAATGCCACTGATTTTAATTTCGCAATGTTTCCGCTTGGAGCGCTGGCTGTAGAAATGTAGACAAACTTGAGCTTTAAAACAAGGCAGTTAAGATCCAGTTTACTGTAACGCGGAAGTATTTCGACTCTCGAATTAGGTTTGGTTTGGTGAGACGTAAAATCTTGTACTACGGGTACTGAGACAATGCTCTAAAAATCTGCTAGCTCCTTCTAAAGGTCGATGTACATTACTTTCTGCCACGTACTGTACAATACAATAAGTTGTAAAACTAAAAGTCTATAGTGTAACCATACGCTTTGAGCGGAAGCTCGAATATCACGATATAGTAATAAAAGTCAATATGGCACTTGTTATCTAGTTTGGCAAAAGTTCAGAGGCGTAATGTTAACGCAGGCATTCGCAGCATCTGTCCATGGCTCGGGACGATTTTAATAAAACCTTCCTCACTTTGTAGAATGGATGCATGTTCAATAACGTATGGAGAATATCAAACAGACTTTCAATATCAATATGAAAATACATAGTTGTAATCGGCGGTCTATGAACAAGAAACAAGAAGAAGAAGGTTAATAACTAAAAAAAAAAAATAGATAGCTACATATTTTTTATCGTCATAGGACATGTGGAACAAGTAGTAAGAGACGGGCTTTTAAGTAATCCATACTATTCCATATAATATTCCATACTATTCCATACTAATATTATAAATGTGAAAGTGTGTCCGTCTGTCTGTCTGCTAGCTTTTCACGGCACAACGGTTTAACCGATTTTGATGAAATTTGGTACAGAGGTAGTTTAAGTCCCGGAAAAGGACATAGGCTACTTTTTTATCCTGGAAAATCAAAGAGTTCCCACGGGATTTTTAAAAAACCTAAATCCACGCGGACGAAGTCGCGGGCATCATCTAGTTAACTGTGAAGGAAAACATCGTGAGGAAACCTGCATGCCTGAGAGTTCTCTATAGTGTTTTCAGAGGTGTGTGAAGTCTGCCAATCCGCACTTGACCAGAGTGATAGACTATAGCCAAACCCCTTCTCACTCTGAGAGGAGACCCGTTGTCTGCCGTTCTCTGTAGTGAGCCGGCGATGGGTTTATATAATGATGATGATGATGATGGTATGTAAAATAAATGCCCTCCTACGATCTACCAGGCACCAGAAGAGCATAATGGATCTAAAGTCACAATGGATGTGTTTCACAATAAAAAGTATGAGACATCTATCGTAGAACACCTTTGACTTGTAGTCCATACATTCAGGTTGCAACACCACCGAGACAAAGTTCCCTCATTCACAAGTTCCCCTGCAGAATCTGGCACGAAACTACCGCCCAACAACTTAAGTAATACCGACTGCAAATTTGCAAGGAAATTCATTTCTTACTCAACATCCTGCTGCGCTACAGATTTCTTTGAGTGTTCAACACGTACCCTTGTTGTATGTAACTTTAAACTAAACTACTAGAATACTTACAAGTTTATAATTATTTAAAATAGGTAGGTACCTAACTGAAATATTTACTTAGTTACAAATCCAACTTAGCTTACTTTCATTCATAGTAAAACAATTTCATTTATAGTAAAACTAGATGATGCCTGGAGTTTGGTTTGCGTAGATTTATATTTTTAAAAATCCCATGGGAACTCTTTGATTTTCCAGGATAAAAATTGCCTGTCTGTCTTCAGGATACAGGCACTCTAAGATGGAGCCCGAAAAGGTAACAGACAGACAGACACATTTTCGCAATTTAATGTTAGCACGTTTTAGTAGGTATTATAAAACTACGATATTAGCTGTGATATTAATATGGATACCTACCTGCAAAAATATCTCTATACTAAAAGAGAAACTTTTGAACCTATTATCTCTTGTACTTGGCTACCTCCTAGGCCCAGTGGGAATGCTAAAAAGACTTTAAAATAACTAAAACTAGTTCTTCAGAAGGAACAAAGCAACATTAAATTAGGTTATAGTGAAATAGTCCCTATATCTTATCCCGGACTGCAAAGATCCGCATAATCATTTAAATGCAAATCCTAGCTTCATTATACTCATAGCCATAGCGTAACTTTATTCAGTATTTTGTTTAATCTTATAAAGTGCTAAAATGTTATAACTACGCGATCTAAAAGTACTCGTATTCTGACTTGTGAGAGGAAGTCAACGAATCGTGTCATAATTGCCATTGGCAATCTAAAGCTCTTAACCCTGAACTGTGAGACTGCGAGATACGCAAGCTAAATTATGGCCTTAATTTTACTGTAGTGGATTGTGGTAACAACAATTTAGTTTGAATTTATAGTGGCTGCAGTAGTTTGAAGTATTGTAGAAAGGGATGGATACCTTAAAGTTATTAAGTAGGTATAGTACTTACGCGACAGGTCGAGATGACATCGGGGTGGGGACGGCCCTGCACACCCGCATAGCTTGTGAGGTGACGTTCGGGCGTGCGGGGCTTCCCTCATACTCCGATTGTCATCTCGAGTTGTCGCGTACTATATAATGACGCAAGTAGGTTCTTGCACCATCGCCACAAAGGCTCTACTAATAACTTTTAGGTTATAGAGATAACCATCACAAAAAGAAAGTACATATTTTCAGATATTAGGTATTCACAAGCGAAGCCATGGCTGGTCAGCTAGTTATTCTAATATGAATTTTATTCGACAGATGTAGACCACACTGTAGATGCACTTCTAGAAAGATATGGAGCCGAAACACTATTGCCATTGGGAGTTTCAGCAATTTATTTCCTAAACTGTTAGTAGCTGTGTGCTCAAGCTACACTTCTTGAATTATTGCCCCTATTATACTTCAGTGGGTTCTTGTTATTAGCAGTTCCACTAAATTTATAGTGCGGCATCTTATCGATACATTATACGTATCTATTCAAACTACATAAATTGTATACCGAATAGAGTAGGTACTAAACGTGTTATAAAGTCTAAGCTACCAAATAAGATTTTTTGGGCTATTTTTGCCAAAGAATTACATACATCTTACAGTCTTTGGAACTCATTTATAGACCTATTTTTATTATTATAACATTGCAATTTTTATACATTCCTGTACTCAAACAAATTGACAGATTAAACAATTTTTTCGCGTAAACAAAAAGTTATCCAAAAAATGCTAAATGTTTCACGAGTACGTATCTGTTAGTAAGACGTACTATTACAATATTCTGTGCTAAGGGTCTCAAACCCTGCATTCTACGATACTTAGAAGTTAGAACAATACGTCACCAAAAAGCGCTTTATAATAGTACTCGAAACACAAAAAAATAGCAAATAAAATATTCTGGCAAGACCAAATGCATGCAAGTTCAATTTTATAAAGTGTATGTTCGAGTAAAATGCTACATAAACTACGAAATACTGTTAGAATATCAACGGGTCGTATCGCATTGCGATTGCCAAGCTGAGCACTTAACCCTTAAATGTAGAAGTCCCGATACTCCGCTTGAATTATTGCCACACATTTTGCTGCAGCGGACTGTCGTTATAACAGTCAGCGTTTGTTCAATTTATAGTGCATTTTTTAAGCTAACTTCGAATACTTGAAAAATTTGTTTTGGTGAAGCTAAGACGAGCGAAGTAGAGATGTTGTGTGAGCACATAATAACATCAATGGTGTAATGTGTGCCATGACCACGCCAATCAGATTATTGAGATAAGAGCTGATGCCCGCGACTTCGTACGCGTGGATTTAGGTTTTTTAAAATCCCGTGAGATCTCTTTGATTTTGCGGGATAAAAAGTAGCCTTTGTCACTCTCCAGGTCCTAAACTATACCCATGCAAAATTCACGTCAATCCGTTGTTCCGTTGCGACGTGATTGAAGGGACAAACCAACAACACCAATAAACCAACACACAGGCGTTACTTCCTCGGTGAAACCAAGAAACAAACACACTTTCGCATTATAATAGGGGCAGTATTATAATAGGGACCAAAATATTACCTTGTCGTTTGTCTACCTATACTAATATTATAAAGAGGTAAAGTAAGTTTGTTCGTTGAAAGTAATCTCTGGAACTACCGAACCAATTTTGAAAATTCTTTTTAGCCAGTAGATAGCTGCTCTACCTACATTATTCCTAAATGGCATTATATATTGTGTTTGCAAAAAAATATAGATCTCTACGAAAATTGTAATAAGTTACCCTTGCAAAGATCGGTTCGGTATAGTCACTACAGTGTTCTGTTGAGATCACTCAACTCTTTCGTGTGTTAAGGTGTGGTAACTACTTACCACACTTTACACACGAAAGTGTGGTAAGTAGTTTTCCGCGACGGAATCTCGATGGGACGCAGAAACCTGAACAGTGAGTCAAAGACCAAGAGAATTCAGGCACTGAATTCAACGCTTTTCTAAGATTGTTATACTTAGTATACAATTTTTAATGAAAAGCTGAATAAAATGTAATATCATGAGATGATTATTTAATAAAACATTTACTACTCATCACTTAGCTGAAATCTGTAACGAATCGATTTTCAGGAGCAAGGTTCCTAGTAAGTAGTTCCTATCTGCCGGCTTCGCTTCAGCTTGTTTTCAATGAAATGGCCACGAACAGACTAGCCTTTGGCCCTTTTCATATTCTCGCCATACAATAGATGGCCGCATATCATTATTTACAACCAGGTTATTTCCTACATTTCCACTTCTGTTTTCCATGGCAAATATTTTATTTTATGGATTAGTTTTTATATAGCTTTCAATCAAAGTTATCTATGTTAACATCGTCTATGATAAGTATTTATAAATAAAAATTCAAGCACAAGGACATACCAGGCAATCAAGCGCCATCTTTAGGAAAATTTACAGGACTAAATTACCGTGAAAGCCTCCATTTTCTCTCTGTGCAGTTGTCCGTGATGCCGTAGTTTTCAGGTCACAATTCTACGAAATTATTTATAATCCAAACATAAGGTGACACTAATAAACTGTAACGTCAGTTACATCTTGGTTCTTGAATATGAATTCGTTTAATTTATCACTAATTGACCTTAACACATTTACAAGGTCAACACTGATCGTAATTCAGAGAATTTGCGGGTTATTTAAATTTTCCACACCAATCTTCACGTTATTTAAAGCACAGTTATTATAAATATTCTGATTTCAGATCAGATTACTAAAAATTCAAATCCTCGCACGCAGACGCCACAACACAAACTGTTGACAGTGAGTAAACCATCTCGGGCTCATGTCTGAATCACTTTTCTGTTGGCGGGAACGAATGCACTCTCCTTTACTCTTTAGTCCATCCCCATATCTCTGTCTCACAGGCGTCGATTTCGAGTAAAACCATTACTGTGAGAACAAAAAAAGGGTCCCCTTTGAGCAAATTGTAATATATCATCATTTTGACGTTATGAGCTTGGGGTCTTCTGTGGAATAGTGTGCTTTTGTCCAGAATAGTAAAATTTATTGGATAACGGTTACTTATCTTATCTATGACGAACAAACCTCTAAAACTGTGAAAGTATCGTCGTCGTAATAACTAAAAAATAAAAAGTAGGTATCCAAAGTTATAGCTGTAGTAAAAAAGATGCACGAGCATAATATTGTAGAAAGAATAAATAATTACCAGGTCATACTCAAACCACTTTCTGCTGCTAATCTACACTTGACCAGCGTGGTGGACTATCGCCAAGCCCTTCTCATTCTGAGTCCCGTGCTCAGTATAGGCCCATAGGGAGCCGGCGATGGGTTGTCGATGATAATGAGTCAAACGCCAATAAAGCCATTTTGGCACAAATAAAATTTGAGTTTCTGTATTGCTCGTATTTCCGCTGTTATAACTGAGAGAAACACGCACGCATTTAACACTAACTATTTTTTCAAGTACCCTCACATTCATAAGGAATGTTAAATACACTCATCATCATCATCATGATCAAACCATCGCAGGCTCACTACAGAGACCCTTCGTGAATCGTGTGCGAGTCTGACTCGTACCTCGGTCTTCGGGTATCGGGTCTAGATATTAAGTATCTATCAGAAAAACTGCAGGAAGGACACAGACGCACTCGCGGTGGACCAGTTTCGGATACCTAGTATTGTCATGCTTCGTCTGTCAGTGTGCGTTAGCCCTTATTTTCTAAAATAAGCTCATTTTATTGCAGATCAAAGCAGGACGCCATAAAAATAAGCCGCGTAAGGTACGAAGTCACACGGGCCAAAGTCATTTATCAAACTCAACAAAAGATGATTTCGAACAGCTGACGACGCGATGTCGGTATCCTGATGCTAAAAGTGGTCAAGTACGTATATCAGACAGGTACCCCGGAGTTCCGTATTTATTTATACATTATTTTTCTTCTGTTGGAATCCAACTTCATATTTTCCTAAAAAGAGGCGAACTGAAAAATTCCTTTTTGAGTTATTACCGCCAAAAAACATGGGAATTTTCAAAAACTCTCTTTTTTGACGATCTCCCTGGCATGCCGGCCTTTTAAAAAAAATCATTGATTGTTGTTATAGCGTAACGGCAATAGAAAATAGAAATATCAAATAGGTATAGGTACACATTTCTATGAAAATTTCGCTTCAGCGGAGGCTTATTAATAGGGTCCCGTCGAGTTGGCGCCCTTCGCATACTGAACCCTCATAATGGCATTTCCACAAAATTTTGGCCGATTTAGGATGCCTATCCACCGAAGCGGAGCGGAGCGGATATGTGTATAGTTGACCAATCAGAGTTTTGTCATATTATGACGGAATAAAATTATCACGTTATTTAGCGATCTGATTGGTCTGCTCAACACATCTCCGCTCCGCTCCGCTCCGCTCCGCTTCAGTGGGCAGGCAACCTTATACTAAGTTAACTTTAATTTTAAATAAATACCTATAGTAAGCGACAGGTCCAGATGGCAGTCGGGGAGGGAACGCCACGCACACCCGCACAGCCCCCGCACTAACCCGTTGCTGGCGAGCGCGGGTGACATGCGAGTGTGCGGGGCGTCCCCCCGCCTCATACCCCGGTTACCAGCTCAACCTGTTGCGGACTATAGGTACACTACGGAGTACGGAATCGTTACGAGTAAGTAGGTACCGCTACCTCCCTGTTACTACAGTATACGGTATACCTAGATAAATATAATAATTAACTGTCTAAAATGGAATCAGGTTTTATTATTATCTTAACGAGCTTAGTATCAGCGTAGGTGATAGGTAGATAGGTATGTAGGCAGGTGATCCACATCGCTGCCACTTGCGCAAGTTGTGGTTACACGTCACCCGTCACGTGGCGTTGGGGAAATTATTTGTTACAAAAATGCAATTAGCCCCTGTAGGGACATTCCGCAATCGTAAAGAGCTCGAATCCAGCAGACATTTAGTGCATTAATTTATGATATTAGGTATACCTACTGAGTTTGAATAAATAAAGTAAGTACCTAGGCAGTTATAACATGAGCAGTTCCGCCACGTTCCATCTTTAGACCCGGTAAGTATCCACCAGAGCGGAGATGAGCGAAGGCCATTCAGATTGTTGTCAAACTAGCGTATGCTCACAACTTCATCCGCGAGGACTACACACATTTTGAAGCCCTATTTCACCCCCTTAGGGGTTGAATTTTCAAACATTCTTTTTCAGCGTATGCCTACGTCATAATATCTATCTGTATACTAAGTTTCAGCCCGATCTGTCCAGTAGTTTGAGCTGTGCGTTGATAAATCAGTCAGTCAGTCAGTCAGTCACCTTTTCCTTTTCTATATTTAGATGACATCATATTTTTTTTTGTTATCTATCAATAATGTGATTGGTCTGTTAAACAAATCTCCGCTCTGGTGGATACCGGGCTATGAGCACAGGGCCCCCTGCCTGATGGGGCCCCCGAAATGCCGAAACCCAGTGGCTATGTACGTTTCATCCAATAAATCAATCAATCAATAGGGGACCTCCAAATATTGAGAAGTAAGTATCTACTAGTACAATGTTATTGTTATGCCAAATTAAGATCTGTGTGAGTCGATTTGGTATTGGAGGCCCCCTTATAGAAACTAAAGGTTGTAAATTTATTGTATGCCATAGGATCATTTCTGCGAAATTAACGAATCGCGCTCACTACGCTTGCGCTAACAATGACTTCTTTAGGAACCCCCTCCATCCCTGAACGGATAAGGATCAAATCCCTAAAATACACCAAAACTAAACGGGGTCTCATTTGGTACTCGTCGGGCCTCCAATTCGCCGCTTCTAATAGGGTCACAAACTCTAGTGTGCTCCTGTGTGTTAGTAGGTATATTATGCGTAAGTAATTAGTATGGATATTGATTATCAAAGAGCCACTCAAATTGTATTCAACTGTTGGTTTATCGTAATAGATACATTTTATGTTAAGCTATGTGTATATATGCTATGTGTTCCCAGCTACTAGAAAAATGAGTTCCAAGATATTATTTCAAATTATCGTTAGAGAGCATCTTAAGTAAGTAGTTTTAGTAAGGAGTACTGACAAGCTACCGAAATATATTTTAACCTATTATCTTGTGTTGGTTTACTATCAGAAACCCGGTATGTCCGTCTTATCGTTAGCACACAAAGAAATCAGTCACGTCAAAATGTGGCACACAAACGAACAAAGTCATTACCAAATTAACGATACTCAGGTGAACAAAAAAGCATTTAGTAAACAAATCTTTAACGGTTCGGTCGCCTTAGTGCTCAGTGATTGTGCATCTGTGACGACATACTACGAGACGCTTACGAAAAGAGGTGTGCCAAAGAGTGTCTATCTATAATATGTCTACAACTCCGTCGCCACCACCCAGCCTGCAATCGCATGAAGATTCCACGGATTCTGTATCATCTGAATTCTCAACCGAAGCTACTCAACCGCAAAATTATGAGTTTCCTCAGAAAAAACTATACAAAATAAATTCACTCACATCCCATGGAGTTGAGGACATACTTTCTGAGGGAGTCAATTATAATCCTCCTGAGAATTCGTTCCCGGATTGCAAAGCAGAAGTCCTTACCTCGTTATCAAGTCAAGTGCCATTCGTGCAAGATTACAACTCCAGAGATTCAACCGGTTTCAGTATACACGACATTCTTGGATTACAGCAATCTTATAATATATCTACAAACCAAGAAAATCTGTTAGAACCTAGATACGAATATCATATACCACAATATGATAACATAAGCAACAGTCCTAATAACAACTATGGATCAGGCACTGAAGAGGTGCTATCAGATCACCATATTACTAAGAGCGATGATTTTTTCCCTTCAAACGATTCAGAAATTCGAAACCAAAATATTTACGACAGAAGCTACCCAGAAACAAAACCTGTTCGATGCCAAATAAGTGATTTGGGCAACGATGTCGTAAAAAATCCTGAAGAAGAGGCAAACGACGCCAGCGAATCAAGTTTTCCCAGTCAGGTAAATTAAAGTTATACCAATTCTGAACCTTATTTGTGTAAACATACAGGTAGGCCTGTATACCTAATTAAGACAAGAACGTTAGCCACATTGATGTGATTTACCGCAGAACAACCGGATTCATAATGACAATTTAATTTAGTCATAGATAGTAGCAATTAAGAAATATAGGCTGAATTTGATTTATTACATTATTAAGCATAGCCTAAGGTGGTCACATTTTTTAAATAGTGTATTTTACTTAAATTGTAACTTCCGGTGTTTCAGAGTTCAACATGGTGTAGCAAATCCTCTATTGTAAGCAATCAAATAATCAACACATCGTCTTTGTCCAACGGTAATATTTGAAGAAGGTTTTTTCTTGTTTGATTACATGTAGAGTTAGGCCGCGGATACACCTACAAGTTTTACCCACATAAGTAGCTTACAAGATTAACTTACAGGACAAATTTACTAATGTAAACACTCTCATAAGTACATTTACAATAGTAACTTCGTTGTCAATTAATTACGCAAGCTACTTACGTAAGTAAAACTTACAGGTGTAATCGCACCTTAGTAGCAATAACTTTCACAGGTTTTCTACTTTAAAGTTTAATTATTCTCAAATCAATCCATAACATTATAAATGAAAAAATGTGTCTGTCTATCTGCCTGACAGTGAGCTTTTCACGGCCCATGCGTTAAAAACACTAAATCCACACAGGCAAAGTTGCGGGCATGATCTAGATTTTTTTATTATGCTAGAAGCTCGAGTAATGTTATTTTGGGTTGGTAATAATAATTGGTACAAAAAAAATTTAGTCAGAAACAATACTAGTCTAAATTTTTAATACCTACTGAAATAATTTTATTTCATTTTTCAGATATGTCTACAGATTCGTCATCTTATCCGAAAGGTTTCACTAAACGTGCCCGAACTGCCTACACAAGTTCACAACTAGTTGAATTAGAAAATGAATTTCATCAAAACCGCTACCTTTGCCGTCCAAGACGTATCGAGTTAGCAAACTACTTACAGCTGTCAGAACGTCAAATCAAAATATGGTTTCAAAACAGGCGTATGAAGTACAAAAAGGACAATAAACACAATAAACCAAGCTCCTCAGTTGATGATAACAGCCCATCAAGTTCCAAGGAAATGTCACCGATTCAAGATCACAAAATGAGTCATGGAAGAAGCTGCGGTGGTCATGACCGTCACAGACGTTTACTTTCAGAAAGCCACGCGAGTCATCATAAAATTTATATAACTTCCAATGAGGCACTTTCACGACCACCGGAGTACTCATCAGTTAATGCACTGAAGACAGTTATTAAAGGACCTCAGAGCACAATCGAATTGCCAGCATATACGCCCAACCTGTCTTATTCGTCTTACTACTCCACAGGAGCAAGTAGAAGCGCTTACTCACCGATGCCCGAGGTTTATCGATACAACAACGATGAATCACTGCAACCGAGTTCACATACAATCTCAAGTCTACAATCCGACAGTTACGTTCCAAATGGCCCCAACTTAAAACTATGCGAAGATGTGACACGCTATTCGACTGGAGCTACTTATTACAGCACACTTTCAAACGGAGTAGTAATGCATACTCCAACTACTGAAGCATATGGATTCAGCACCACTATGCCTACATTAGCTACTCCTACATACGATGATAGCGCTTTACATACACGAACTGGGCTTACATTGCCTCCAGACCCCTATTTTTCTTATTTGGGGTCATCCGAACCGTCAAGTCAACAAGCATCTACTTCAACAAGTAAATACTCCTCATACATATCTTTGTAATTAGAATATTATGGTGAGCTTGAAATATATCATTTGAAAATGTATAATAATAATAAAATAAATAGTATTAAGAGAAAACTTTCCTATAAATTATAAAATTGTTGTTTATTATTAAGGTTTATGTAAATAGTTTTTAATAGTAAAGATATTTTATGTCATTTAGATTACTTTATTCACTTAATAAATATTAAACAATATTATTACCTTATAATAATATATTTATCACTAAATAGGAATTTCATACAGAAATGTACCTAGACAATTGCATAATTACTGGGAAAAATAACTAAATTATATAAACTAGCTACTTAATTTATACCAACTAAAAGTCTAAGAAACCACATTTGAATCTATTTTCATGAGATTTGTATGATATTATAATCAGAGGCTGGTGATATAGGTTCATACATTACAAGGTCTTCGGTTACTGTTGAATTCGAAAGGGATTCCGAGTCACTAAAGCTTACGTCTTTAGATAGATAATCATGTATAACACTAGCTAACTCACTCATTACATGGTCATTTAATGTTACGTAGCCATTTCCATCTGTGTTTTCTTCTATTTGTGTTTCAATGAACGCCAACCTGGTTGAAAATGAGTCTGTAGTATCGATAGATGATGGTGAATCAGATGCATATTCTACAGATTTTTTATCAGTCATACGCCGACGGTTTCGAAACCATATTTTAATAGCTTTCTCAGTTAATTGCACTCTGTTCATAACCGCTACTCTTTCTTCTCGGGTGATATAAGGTTTCCTCTGGAACACTCCTTCAAGAAAAACTATTTGTTCCGTTGTAAATATTGTTCTCTTTCGCTTTCGTTTCAAGTTAACTTTCAGTGTGTTTTGTGCTGGCTTACCTGTAAAAATAGAATTTTTAAAAAATATGATTTTTTAGTTTGAAAAGTATATCTACACTTTAGTTAGTTTAAGTATAAATTTTTAATAATGTTTAATTTTGTGAATAATTTTATAGTATTTTTTTTACTTTACCAAATAATGTGTGATACATTAATATAAATTGAATGGTTATTTTGGAAAAGAAACTTTGAAATCCATACTTGTATCAATTATCCGTATCCTTCCTTCCTTTATATAATAAAACTTGTCCATTCTTTATAACAAAAGTACCTACTTATTTAAAATGCGATAGTATGCCTCTCTGTCTGTTTTATTTTCACACCTCTTAGTCAAAAGCACATAAATTCTAAGCGAACGATGTCATGGGCAAAAAGCTAGTAAAATACTCACTTGAATAATTATATTTGTAAGGACTGCTCGCGTACGTTCGTTGATTTTGATAATTCAAGGAGCAGTTACAGCAACTTTGAGCCGGGAAATTGACCTGAAATTCATAAAATGGTAAAAATTAAAAATGATTAGTTAAAAACATTTATTTAATATGTAAATCAAAATTTACCTTTGCCGTAATAAATTAGTCCTTTATCGATCTTTAGTAGATAGATAAATGGAAAATGGGCAAGATTGTTATAAAATAGTAGATTACTATTATTTGTAAGATTAAAACAATGACGTGTATTATCCTAATCACATAAATCTCACTACTAAAGAAGCAGGAAAATTTATGTAATTTCCTTATTTAAGAAATCACGAAAGGACCATAAAAAAATTAACTGAGTGTTGTATGGCCTCTTTCGCTTCTAATTCTCAGTCAAAGCATAAAGCTACGTTGTCCAAAGCCGGTAAGTTAATGGGTGATTTTTTTTGATGATCTGAACATTGCCGTTTTCCGCCCCTTCATGCGTCAGAAAACTAATCTCGTCATAAATGAGACCAACAGAATTATGGTGCTAACTCTTTTGTACACAATCTCAAAACTAATTTAAATGTTTTGATATCTCTTCCCTGCGGATAAGGATAACACTAGATTTAGTTCTGTCTATTTGATTTAGTTTAGACTCTAGATGTGTACTACAGAAGTAGCGCCATCACTATAAAAAGTTTGATTTAAATAGGCAGAACTTCGTTAAAAAATGTTTCATTCAAAACTGAAACGAAATGGATGAATATAATTAATATTTAAAAAACTGGCCAACTGCGAGTCAGACTCGTGCACCGAGGGTTCCGTACTACAGTCGTATTTTTTCGACATTTTGCACGATAAATCCAAAACTATCATGCATAAAAATAAATATAAATCTGTTTTAGAATATACAGGTAAAGCTTACTTAAAATTCAGGTAAGTTTTTTGTGACGTAGGTACCTAACGGTTTTCGGATTTATCTCTTTACGTCTGCTATAAGACCTAACTACCTGCCATATTGTATGATTATCAACGGTCAACAGGTCAACGAAAAGTATCCCATAGGTTTCTTGACAGACACGACAGAACAGACATAATCCTAAAAAAAATTACATTTAAAACGTAAAAAAAAATATTTTACTCACCGATGTTTCCTCATCTGGTATAAATCCCAATACTTGACATCCCTTAATCCAGTTTTGTATGTTATTGGCATTCTGAAAATTAAATGATGTTCTACTTTTATTATTATACCAAATTCTGTTTACGAAATAATATCAAAAAAATGTTGCAAAATGTTGAAATCAACTTACACTGGAATTCATAGTCAAGATAGGGGCTTCTTTAGAGGACGATTCAGATGAAATGTGTTATACATAACCTTAATTATATTTATTTTATTTTTATTTTTTTATATCTTATTAGAACGGCAGTGCCACTTACACTAACTAGATAATTAATAATAAATTTAAATACAAATAAAGGTACAAGAAAAAGGACATAAAATACAAAACGATAAAAATCAAAGGATTTTGATTTTAATGCATTGCACAAAGGTTGAATATGACCACATGTCCTTTGAGTCGTCCTCTAAAGAAACCCCTATCCTTACCCCTATCTTTAATATGAATTCCAGTGTAAGAAGCTCAGAAATTATCCTACTAGCCTAGCTATCCTACTAGATATCCTATTTACACGGATGGAATTTCTGAGAATCATTTCTTCGTGGAAGGGATGTCTTCAGTCAACGCGTCTCCTCCCCTCATGTCCTGAACCTTTCGCGGACTGAAGAAGAAGATAGATAAGCGAATATACAGACAAAACGCGTATTGACATCTCGTTCTATACCTACCTACTAAACTCACGAGCGAAAAAAAATCCGTATAATTATTCCGTCTCGTTTCGTTCCGTTAATTCTTAGCTCGAAGTTTATTGAGAGGATAGAAGAGATCCGAGTAGGTACGTATTAAAACAATCACGTAACAGTTAAAAGAATAAGAAGGTACTACACAATACGCACCTGATTGATATATTGGTAGCTTGTGTCATCAAATATTATGGTCTGTTCTGGAGGAAAATTCTCTCGTATCTGAAATGAACAAAACAAACAATCATCATTAAAAAACAAAGATATCATTTCCATAACTTACAGCTGGATATTAAAACAAAATTTACTTAGTACATATTTTAACACAGTTCCAAAAAATGTTTTTTATAGATAAAGTCCTTGATTATATTCGGGATAAAAAGTAGCCTAGGTAGGTATATAATCGGGAACTGTGTATTAAATTTTGTTAAATACGATTTAACGGATGGCCTTGTAATGTACCTAACAGACGGACAAACACACTTGCGCAATTTTTTCATATAGGTAAGTACTTACTATGAACTCTCGAGATTTTTCGTACTGAACAGAACTTGCGCCAGGGCTGCTATCCAACTTCACCGGTAATCTATTAATATGTAACATTTTTATTTAAAAAAATGCGTTATATTTTAAACTGACTACTAATAGATGTTAGAGAAAAGTGATCATAATTATAGAAAAATTAACCCTTATATAAGAATGTATTTAGGTAATTAGAACCACTCCCTCCCCAGGTGCAAAACAAATTTCCATTGGCTGTTTTTAATCCTTAATTAGTAATTCGAAAGGGTTCGCATAGTTATCATTAATTTGTTTACATTGTAATTAGAGGTCCGAATTAATAATACCTACTCCGTTACTTTTCATCTTCCTTCAGGTACCTAAGTGAACTTTTATTATAAACTAGCTGCCCCGGCGAACTTCGTAACGCCTAACAGTCGATTCTTTTTCAGGTTTTTTTTTTAATTTTCTCTCCGTTAGAACCATCCCCGATACTTCAATATTATGAAAAAAGAATTAGCGAAATCGGTTCAGCTGTTCTCGAGATTTTGCGATCAGCAACACATTCAGCAATTCATTTTTATATATAAAGATAAGTATAATTTCACTATTATTTTTTGTGTGTATTAAGCAATTGTTCACTAACCTACACTTACTTTGTCAAACCGACAATAACTTTGCTTTCAATCGCCGTGGGTATGCTTATTGATTAGCCCAAAATCAATATATTATGTAGGTATCAACATAATATTATGCATGTAAGATATAGAAAGTAACAAATAAGGTATAATATAAGGAATATAAGTACATTCATAATAATTATACTTTTATATTAGGTATGTAGCACAACGCGCCTAAATTATTTTAATAAAATGAGCTTACCTTTTTTTCTTTTCCTTTTAGTTCCTTGCAGTATAAGCTTCCTGAAACAAATGAATCATTACAAAAAAACCAGCCAAGTGCGAGTCAGGCTCGCGCACCGAGGGTTCCGTACTACAGTCGTATTTTTTCGACATTTTGCACGATTATTCAAAAACTATGACGCATGAAAATAAATAAAAATCTGTTTTAGAATGCACAGGTAAAGCCCTTTCATATGATACCCCCACTTGATATACCTAGTTATCCAACTTCAAAAATTGAAAATACCTAATAATTATTAGTTCATGACCACAATTTTTTTTTTGTGTGATGTAACCTTAAATTCACGGTTTTCAGATTTTGCCCCTTATGTCTGCTATAAGACCTACCTACCTGCCACATTTTCCGTTTTTTCTCTTGAGGTATGGAACCCAAAAAAACTGAGAAGATATTGAGTGTGATCGATTGACATGGTTAGAAGCTTCTAATATTTGAGCAATTAGGTGTATTTTAAAATGACACCATCGCTACCGTATTGAGCTAAGTTGATTCCTAGTTTCATACGCTACGGAGTGGGTAGATTCATAAAATATGTCAGGTGCTTCGAACAAATATTTTGCAGTCGTCAATATTGTATGTCAAACCTTTCCGTTGGAAGCGTTTTTGCGTCGTGATTTTATTTGTTTTATTGTTTAATTAATCCACCTTTGAAATGTACCAAAACGTGTTAATGACGGTTACGCCTTTGAGTGAAATAAAGGATGAGGTATGAAATATATTAATATGCTTTTTTATATAATTTATTAGTCTTAGTATATTTTGTAGTTACACGTTAAAACTAATCAAACTGCTACACTCACGTCGTAGTCTTGATTGCCTCATATTTCAAGCTTTCTATTTCGTAATGAATTTATCATAATTTCGTTTCCATAATAGATAGGTATGCCTTTGTAGAATAATGTTACAGTCATGTTACAATGTTATTCAAGTTACTTTCACATCATAACTAATTATAATAGATCACCAAGTTCGTAACTTAGTGATCTACGACCTAGGACATTTCAAAAGTTTTAGGTAGGTACGGCGGGCGTACCTGTGCTATCATGAGCCAATACTTCATTATATTACTTACCATGGCATCGTTGAAATAATTCATGCTATGCAAAATATGATTGGCAACAAAACGGCTGCAGCATACCACCAAAGAGAATATAATCACTACGTTTTTCATACCACCACCACGGGCGCGTCACTTTATATGTACCTACTCTAAATCAAACCTTAAAATGTATTGTGCTTATTTTATTTTGTTTTATCGCAGATTAATTGCTGGGAAAACCGACCATTCATGCACAGTTGGCCAGAATCAAATCAACACAAGGCGTTTAATAAAGGTAATTCTCAGCTGTTAATAATCTAAATATATAATATCTACTTATAAAACGAAAAGGTGACTGACTGACTGACTAATCTATCAACTTACAACTCAAACTACTGGACGGATCGGACTGAAATTTGGGATGCAGATAGCTATTATGACTTAGGAAGGATCCTCGGTTTGATCCTGAATCGACTAATGTCAAATATTAGTCTATGGTGAAGTGAAATCATAGAAAAATAGGGCTACCTTAGGGCTATACGCATCAAAATAATGGTTTAGTAACATTTGACGCCTGCCAGTGACGTCGAAGCCTCGACGTTTTGTTAGGAGTTCCTTTCCTAACTGTCGTGAACTGTGGCTATGTGTTGATGGATCAGTCAAGTTAGCTTTACCTTTTTATATATAGATTTAATTATAGTTATCCTTTTATCCATTTCAGACACAGTAAAGAAAACTATAAAGAAGAAATCCAAGCGTAATCGAACTGCTTATACAACAGATCAGCTGAGGGTGTTAGAAAAAACATTTGCCCGCACAAAATACGTAGATGCGGAACGTCGCAAGGAGCTCGCGGAACATTTGAAGATCGGTGAAAAATGTGTCAAGGTTTGGTTTCAAAACAGAAGAATGAAAGACAAGAAAGAGTGCTCAGAGTCAAGTAACGATTCGTCTAGCGAATATGTCGCCCCTGAACCAGTTACACCTCCATCAGGGATTCCGATACAGCTCAAGAGTGAAGATCAGTACGTCCAATCAAACAACAGTTACATCGAACAGTCAATTCGTAACAATAATGCCCATACCAATACGGAATCACAGCCTTACCACTATTCTTATGAGGAAAATTGCAAAACCTTTCATCAGGCCTGCGGAGTTGGTTACCAGAACTATGTCCCTTTCGATTATAGGAGTTATAGTATGCCAACACAATATACTAATGGCTATTATAACAATGGTGCAACTCTTAATCCGACACAATATTACTCCTATTCAGGTGTTCCTGAATACATGTACTTAAACGTGGATAATAACCAGTACGTTCAGGAGCAACAAAATACTATTGAATCTGAGGTCTCTAATTGGTCAGATTTAAGTTATTTTTAAATAAGTATTTTTATTTGAAAGTATGATATAATATTTGTAAGTAAATATACATAGACTCTATGAAATTTTTATAATATTATTATGTTTAGTAGATTTAATTTATTGTATACTAAGTTATAGCTTATTTACAAACATATTAATAGGCATGAGTATTAGTGCAGTCGACGATAGTCGTTAAGGTATGATAATACTCAGTCAATTGTAATTTGTAATATTTAGACTTATCAAAAAAGTACGACTAATATATTATTATTACACATTTTTAAATGTTAATTTTATAAAAATCTATCTTTATCTGACTTAATTACTTTTTATATGTAATGTTACTATTCTATTTTATGTCTATAAAAGTGATTTATTTTCCGTTAATAATTTTATTTATGCCTGAATTCTGTATTTCCTGTTTGTATGCTAATAATAATATAATGTTAGAAAATGTGAAAATTTATTTAAAAATTAAGTGAGATTAACAAAGTAAACAAAGTATTATTAAGAGGTAAGCCTAAGTAGGTATTAAGAGGTAAGTAAAATAAAATGCTGTAATAAATAAACTGTTGATGTATTTTAATAAAGATTTTTTAATAATATAACAAGCATTTTTAATAAATTAAAAATATGTTGAAAATTAATATAAAACAAGCATTTTTAATACAATAAATATATTTTGAAAATTAATACCTATTGCAATAAATTATTTACAAATAGCTCACAAAATGCTTTGGTAGGTATGTCCTTACAAATAAAAAAATTCGCATTGTTTAGATAACATTATAGCTTACGGATATTTTTGACAAAGAATTATTACAAACATAAATCATGTTTTTATAAGAAGTGTGCATATACTTTTTACATAAATACAATATTAATTATTATCATTGAGTAAGGGCCTTACTTGCTAAGGCCATTAATAATAATAAGAATTATTTAGGAGGATTAATAAAAGGTATTGCTACAATATATTGTGGGTATGGTCTTGCGTTGTGGTTGAAACACTGTACGAGGGATCCATGACAGTTACAATTGCAACTATTTATGTGATGGTTATTGACTAAATGCACTCCTGCGCTATTTTGAGGAATACCAATTGATACAGCTGTTGAATGTGGTACAGGTAGGGTTGGCAGCATATTAACTGGCTTCCAAACCACGTTACCAGGTGGCAAAGGAGGAGGTGGATAAGAGCTCTGCATATGAAATGGCACAAACCCTGAACCAGGCATAGAATTTACTGGATAATGATGTGGTTGGTGTGGATACAACTTGTTCATTGAATTTTTTGATGATAAATCCTGGGGAATATCTTGATCGATGTTAGACTTGAGTTGAGTTTTAGTTAATGGACAATTACTTGCAGGACCTTGAGTCTGATTCTTAGAAGGAGCGATGCATACATTTTTCTGCTTAGTTTCTGCTAAGGGAGCTCCATTTGATTTACCTTTTACTTTTTGACAGGTCACAGGCACTGCATTTACATTAATGGGATTTTTAGTAGCGGCAAATGTTGATTTGCTAATGTTGTTTGTTCTTACGACTTCATTAGCATTGGATGTAGGTTTATTAGACGAACATACTTTTTCTTTATTAGCTGTGGTTGTCTGAGCAATTGGTTTATCCGAATAGTTGACAATATTCCTTCTTTTCGCTTGTTCAAATGAATTGATAAAAGGACGATGATCATAACTTGATTGCCGATTATATAATGGCTCGTTAGTGAACTTAATTGCATCTTTACTTAGGTCTTCAACATCAAATTCTTTGTTAAGACTTTCCTTCTTTTCTTTCATCCGACGATTTTGAAACCAAATCTTTACGGCTCTTTCCGGTATATTTAGTTTGCTTGCAACTTCTTTACGGGTTCCACTTCCGATATAAGGAAATTTCCTGAATTCTCTCTCTAGATAATCTATTTGCTCAGTAGTGAAAGCACTTCGAAACCTTCTAGATTTTTTTGCTGTACAGTTTTGGAAATATTTTGATTTTACCTGAAACACAAAAATGAATATAATATTAAGTATTACGTATCATTTCAACCTGTTTAATGATTTTTTTTTAATTAAAAAAAAAATTAAGAGACTATTAAACCATTTGATGTTTTTAAAAAGTATTAATACGGTAGGTACCTACCCTAAAAATGCGATGCGTGCGCAATTTACAACATTGGCCTTCATATAACTTGATTAAACTTGAACACATAGGGAATGTTTTTATATTATTAATTAAAAAAGATAAAATAAATAAATAAAAGGTAGGTACCTACCTATAATAATACGATAACTGGACGTTTCCTATAATACATTGTATTTTGAAAAATTTAATCTAAGAGTCCAAAATAGTTTTTTAATTTTTGCCTGTCTGTCTGTGATGCATGCTTCACGCTGAACAGGTCGAATTTACTTTAATGGATGGAAAATATTTTAAAGCATTATTTTTCGTTGTTTTACTAACAATGCTATAATGTAATTTTTTTAGATGTAGCTAGCTACGTGTATAAAGTACAATGTCAATACGGGACACATTTTCATTTCATAATCGGACTTTAAGATATTATGAACACTTGAACATAGATGAATATACCTACTAATATTCACAGTCAATATTAACATTCTGAAGTCTATGAATTAGGTATACGCTCCCCGTGCGAAGCAGGGGCGAGCCAACTAGTATAAAAATATAATACTTTTACTTACAATAACATTTTGCATAATATCCTTCATTTGACTTGTTCGAGAACTAATCTCCGAATCCTTCTCACTTTTCAATTGCTTGAGTAACAAATACCTCATCATTATATTATATTCACTCGAATGAGGTTCAAAAATTGTAATTAAAACACGCTACACAATCAGTTGAGATTACAAAGAAACTAACCATTGAAATATAATTATAACGTATTTATAGAAATCATTTCAACATATTAATTGAGTGTCAGCAAATTACCCTAATACTGCCTATCATTAACTAATTATTTATTAAAGAAATCATTAATTTGACTATCAACTGCATATTAGACACGAATATGTCATTTGGGGTCTTCGGGTACTAATTATTCCATTTGGGGCAGAAGAAATACCTACATCTTAGTTTCAACTCATTAGTTCGGTACATTGGTAATAATCATTTAATGAGTTTGTGGACATGAGACAAGATGGACAAATAATTAATTAGCAGATGCCTTCGACCCCAGGACCTAAGAACGGTAGCCTCGCGAGGCATTGCTAAACAGTAGGTACTATAAGTGCCATAACCCACTAGCGCAGCACGTCGCGCGCGGCTTGTCGCAGATCGGCGCGGCTCGCGTTTTTATTTTATGTGAAGCGTAACCTCCAAATAACCGCGCACGTTCACGCGTCATCGCGCATCTCATTCTTTTCGCGCGACTTTCCATCGTGTATGTTGGCACAAATATTTGTAGGTATAGCCCGTATAGCAAGTTGAAATTACCTTTAGTATGATGTTCTAGCTGATGCCCGCGACTTCGTCCGCGTGGATTTAGGTTTTTAAAAGTACTGTGGGAATTTTCCGGGATAAAAAGTAGCCTATGTCACTCTCAAAAAAACACGTCGAACCGTTGTTCCGTTGCAGCGTGATTGAAGGACAAACCAACACACTTTCGCACTTACATATTATAAATAATTTATTAATTATGGGTAGGTAGAGGATATGGACAAAATATAGGTAGGTATTAATGTGTTATACCTACTTATTTAAACATTAGTCGTGAAATGTTCTGAATACTAGTGAAACCCGTATTGAATTGCACTAAGAAATTTAGGCACGTACCAATATTTCCCCGGAATCAAACCTGTTAGGTAGGTACTAAGTAAACAGGGATGAAATGAAAATGTATTGTATGCTATAGGTACTTATTTATGCTATGTATTATGCTAAGCTTTTACTAAACTATTAAATTGATCGCAGTCGATTTGCTGTTACCCGTTTGTAAAATAGAGGTATTTCCGAAACTGTTCATCAAATCTGCACCAAACTTACATCGTATTAACCCGACAGTATAAGTTTTGTAAAGAAAAATATTGTGGATTTTTTTATATTTGACGGAGTTATAGAGTAAAATAGATAAAAAATTTGATCCCGTATCCCGAATTGTCCCTAATTTTTTTCGGAATAAAAACTACCCTAAATGTCAACCCTGGCTATCAGCTACCACTTGTATTAAATTTCATTAAAATCCGTTGAGTGGTTTTTGCGTGATTCGGACACAGACAGACAGACAAAAAATCCCAAAAAAATGTTTTGTGGTCTGTAAGACAGAAATTGTTCGGTTACAGTTTTATTTATAGTATACTAGCGACCCGCCCCGGCTTTGCATGGGTGCAATGTAGATACTAATGTGGTGTCATTGCTTCGGAAACTCTCAAATAAGAGGATTTTTTCCGACCTAATTCACATTATTTCAATTGCTCTAGGAATCTCTAATTTTTTGAGAATTAAACTATAGCTATAAACCTTCCTCTTGAATTACTCTATCTATTGGTGAAAACCGCATTAAAATCCGTTGCGTAGTTCAAAAGATCTACGCATTCATACATACATACAGACGCGGGAAACGACTTTATTTTATACTATGTAGAGAAGTGTAGAAGATATGGAAGTATGGATAATAATAAAACAAATTAATTATAAAATCAATTAGTAATTTATCAACATAGATAATAGTAGGTAGGTAGGTGTGTGTGCATTGTTATAAGTTATTATTTATCTTATAAAATGGGGTCATTATATAGGAAATTGACATAAAGGTGTCTAAATATACTACTGCCGAGTATTGCGCGGCAGTAGTACCTACTTGCCACAGAACGACAGAACTTATAACAAAACATCGGGGCTTCGACGCACTGGCAGGCGTCAAATATTTGACAGATCGTCAATTCAGGATCAAACCGAGAGTAGTGGGAACTAGAGTGAGCAAAGAACTTGCATGTACTACTACGTAGAGAGTGAGGGAACTCTCCGTTTGATCTTGAATCGACGATCTACCAAATATTATAGGTGACGGGAAATCAAAGGAAAATAGTCGTTTGATAGCTTATCTAGCGTCAAATTTAGGTAACATTTGACGCCTGACAGTGACGTCGATGTCTCGACGTTTTGTTGCAAGTTCGCTAACTGCCGTAAACTATGGCGAAAATTTCCTCAGGTTTCCTCACTCTAGTTCAATTTAGCAGTACGCTGCGTTTCCTTTCAGGATACATATTTTACCGCACGCTATACGATTCTCTGCATTGTATTCCTCATAGGTACCTAAGGGTCGTGCTTACCATTATTTCGCGGGATTGTATTGATTTCTTATATCTACCTACTAACATGGCATAATATTGTAAATTAATATTCGAAAACCGCCGAGTTTTTTGCTGGTTCTTCTCGATACAAGTGGCAAATTCAGTGACAATAAAAAAGCACTTTATAAAAGTTTATTTGAATGAAAAATCTTTCTATATTCTATAAATGTATTTCCTTTTACATACTTTAATTAAAGAAAGTCAAATAATGTAATAAAATTAGATAAATATGATTTTAATTACTTGGCTCATAAAAGTTAAATATTAGAAAAACAAAGCTTTTAACTAACTTTTAAGGCAATATTTTTATATGAAAAATAAGGAATATGTTAAATTTCTATCCCTAATTCAATTTTTATTAACATTTTAATTTATATTCCTATAACATCATAGTAATTATATTATAATAATGAAATATGGATGAAAAAAAATATGAAAAAATGGATTTTAAATATTAATTTTATTTACCTATCAAATAGTTTGGCATTATAGTAAGTAAATATTACAAAAAATATTAAAATATATCTATTAAATATTTCATTATTATAAAATATTAAAATAAAAATTAATTTTGTTCTTGAAGTTCTTCTTCAAGGTGAATACTGCGAATCCAAGATAAGTCCCAATTTGGTTCTTCTTCGTTTTTAGACGTGTTGTTTGTACTACTTTCCGAAATGTTTGAGGAATTTTCAACTATTTCCTCCTTGAAATCATGTAGTATGGTTTTACTATCAATTGGATACTGGTTTTTTAATTGCTGGCAATGTACTGGCAACGGGCCGCTATTCTGTTGAAATTGTTGAGCTAAATGCGAAGTATTGTCCAGCACAAATGTAGGATAACAGTTGACGTCATGACAGCCTGGAATTACTGAGGCTCCTACATTTTGCATCGGCATGGGGGCAGCAACTACTGGCTGAAAATGATCGACATAGTTCCCACGATCCAGACTGCCTATACTGTTATGAGGAAAAGGTTCATACATAATCATTTGAACTGGCCCGTTGTCATTGGCATCTACGGATGACTCAGTGGTGCTTGTAGCTTCAGTGTCTTCCAGCCTCTCCGCTCTATCCTTTTTCTCTTTCATTCGTCGATTCTGGAACCAAATCTTGATTGTACGCTCGTTCAAGTGGAGTACTTCCGAGAGTTCTATTCGGCGACTGCGATCAAGATACCGTGTTCTTGCGTATTCATTTTCGAGTTCCATCATCTGTTGGCTCGTAAAAGCTGTGCGAATTCGTTTCGGCTTCTTTGCGCCACCGCTTACAGGTTTGCTTACATTCCAAGTCGGTCTAGAAATCATTCTATCTCCACTCACTGTTGGGGTTATCCCCCACGTATTTACACTAGGGACGATGGGTCCATTACGTGGGTTAGGAACCATAACCGGATTATGAAGACTGTTGTAATTTTTCTGGAATCTGATTTCTTGGCTGAGTAATCCATTGGGTGTACCTGGATTCACGTAGTTGGGAGAATTGAAGTATAGATTTTGGCTGTTGATGCAGTTAACATTGGTGACGTTGGGTCGCTTCGGTGCTGTAAAGATGCCATTAGCGCCATTGCAGTTCACGGGGTTGAGTCTATACGATTGTGCTTGTCCTACCAGAAATCTCTGGAAAGAAAAATTTTGATACATTAATTACAAGATTACGTACCTAATCTCTAATAAAATCTAAATACATCTAAATATTATGTAAAATGAAAGCAAATTTGTATTTTTCTCTTTTCTGGGTTCCTGTACCATTCATCCGGTTGCGATGAAACTTTGTACAGTTATTGTAGGGACTTGCGGAAAGGCTTCCAATATAGAACCATCAACGTATAATAAATAGGTGGGGCGCGAGTCACGCTAATTGGATTGCATTGCATGCTATCTTTATAAAACTTTTTTTAATCGATTTTTTATTGATGGATACTAGATGATGACCGCGACTTCGTCCGCATGGTTTTAGGTTTTTTTTAAATCCCGTGGAAACTCTTTGATAGACTAAAATAGCATAGGTATCTTCATCCTCTGGGATGAAAGCTATTTCTGAATTGGATGGGATGAAAAGCTAGCAGACAGACAGACACATAGACAGATAGATATATAGATAGACAGACAGGCAAACAGACAGCAAGACTTTCTTATTCATAATAATCGTATGGATCATTTAATTACCGGTTCGTTCTGTGGGTTCACGTTGCTGGTAACTGGGTCCCATTGGCTCTCACTAGAATAGCTAGATGTTGACGTCGACACAGACATATCGATTACGAATATCGAAACTAAGAAAGTTATATTTACTACTATAGCGTAAGTTACAAAAGTTCGACAGCTTTTAATTGCTTTGGATGAAAATAGCACATTATATACATCCCCACCGTACGCCATCATTAACAATTATCCGTAATCCAAAATCAAGTAAAGCACGGTGACCTAATGAGCTAATTAGACGTTGTTTTTATGGAAAACATATTTTGATCAGTGATTCACAATGATCAATATTAAATTAAGACAATATTTTGTTTCACAACTAGGTATCATGTGCCTAAGTTTTATTATAGAAAGCAAATGAATTTATAGGTACAACCCACAACCTAGGTACATCACTGCCCATAGGTATTATAAATGGGAAATCTTCGAATTACCTACGCCGCAACGAAGAAACGGTTCGGCGTGATTTTTTCATGTAAAAAATATGTACTTAAAGATCTGGACAGCAACATAGGCTACTTTTTAATTCGGAAAATCAAAGAGTTCCCACGGGATTTTTAAAAACCTAAATCCACGCGAACCAAGTCGCGGGCATCACCTAGTAATATATATATAAACATTAAGAGAAGCACATACCTACCTGATTAAAACTCAGATGTTACTTACTATATAGCGATGAACCCGTGATTTGAACCCGGTTTCTTATTATTTCAATCGCACTTAATTTAGGTACAGTTATCTGACAGAGCTTACATCAGTAACTGTTGCTCTTTGTAGATCTTCGTTAACTTTATACTTATATTAATTAGAAACTATATAACGATCAATTAAATATCATAAATAATTTGTTAGCATTGTAATTGTTCCTGCTATTAGTGGGTACTAAATAGGAACCCACATAAAGACGTAGAGATTTTACGATTATGTACAAAAAATGGGCTTAGTCAATAATTATTATGATTTTTATATGAAGTAGGTATAAAAAAATAAAGCGATAAATATTATTATTTAAAGAAAGATTTTAATTTAATTAAGATTTTCTAATATTAGTTTTAAATATTAAATTCTTGGTTTTTACTTTCATAATATCCTAGCATTTTGAAAAATAGGTAGTTAGGTATTATTTTATGTCGTCAACAATGTATAAAAACAGTAAACAATTAATTAGTGTGCTTTTCAAAATAAATAAATAAGCCTTTCTCTTAACTAACTTTAAATAAGCCTTAATCTTTCGACAATATTTTGACAAACTTTGTATAAACACTGTACCTACTTACTTACCTACGAATAACAAGACCAAGGGTACAAGCACAGAATATATAATGTACAAGTAACAATACTTAAAAGGTTTCGTCATAACCAACCCATCACCGGCTCACTACTAAGCACGGGTCTCCTCTTAGAATGAGAAGAGTTCGGCCAGTCTACTACGCTGACACAGTGTGGATTGGCAGACTTCAACACGCCTTTGAGAACATTTTGGAGAACTCTCAGGCACGCAGGTTTCCTCACAATGTTTTTCTTCGCCGTTAAATATTTTACGCAAATACCTACTTAACTCTGAAAAGACTCGAAGTGACTCGAAGATTTTAACCATAGGCTTTTACCGCTTCGTAAACCGCTACAAGGCATAGGTTTTTTTAATGCAAGTAATATACTAATATATATAAGAATGTATATTATTTTTACAGAAACTTTAGAAATTGCATTTACCCTAGTATTGTAACAAAAAATACACATAACAAAACTATTGACATAGGATATAAAACACGAAATTTTAAAGTTTATAACGCCATCTAGTTCGTTGTATTAATATTATTTTGCAGAGAGCCTTCCAATGTTGGAACCTAACTACGCTACGTCATGCTACGAGTACGTGTTTCTTCCAAAGAAGATGCCGCACAAAATGTTCCTTCCATCCTAGTACTGAACCTTTGTTTAGTAGTTTGATAAGATTATATTAATAATCTAGTAAAATAAAATTACAATTTCCCATACTACATTTTGTAAGTAAAAGGGTGTTGTTGCTACGGTCGTAACTCGTAGCAAGCATCAACCGTTCACGTTTACGTAACGAATACCTAAAAAAATTACCAGCAGATGGCGTTAAGAGAGAAGACCAAGCATCTTATTTCTATAAACAACCGTAGTACAATAAAATTTATATATTATTTTCGTAGCAATTTTGTAGCTAGTCTGTATTCAGCTACAAAGCTATATTTAGCGTAAAGCTTAGTATAAAGTTAATTAAATTAATTTACTTTTTACTAAAGTTTTATTATTTATACCAACTTCGAGTTTCGGTATCTGCAGTATCTCCGGCTACTAGATCGGTTTTGGTAAGCCTTAACTTACCTACTCACGTTGGATTCGAAATCTATTTTTTAACAGTCAAGTAGTTATTTAAGTATACAACGGTATTGTAGCTACCTACACATAGTTTTTATTTACTTTATTTGATCGACTAGATATTTTCAATAGGTATGTGTTAGAAATAGCACATACCTACCTTAATATTTTGATTTGGTAAGTAAGTGCACAAAGTGGGTAGATACTTATCTAAATGGGCTTAGTTCAAAATACGTTGTACGTACGTGTTGTTGTATGTGTTTAATAATTATGTAACTAACTTAATGTGAAAAATGTGAAATAGGTATGTTACAAATGTATAGTAGAAATACCTACATTAGAATCATTGCAACAGTTGACGAATGTGAAATATTTCGGCAAAGTACTTTTACTGTGGCCTATGCTTGAGTTTGCTTATATTGAATAAACGTGAGTTGAATAGTGGAATAGGGTTGCCACCCCAAGCTTGTAATATATTTTTATCATTTTCACTTTTATAAAAAATTGTAAGTTCGCGCATCACTCAAAACCTAGGTACTATACTAGACCATTGGTCATCATTGGTTGAACATCGCTGAATGTGTTGCTGATCGCAAATCTCGAGAACAGCTGAACCGATTTCGCTAATTCTTTTTTCATAATATTCCTTGAAGTACGGGGATGGTTCTTACGGAGAGAAAATGTTTGAAAAAATCCTGTAAAAGAATCGACTGTTAGGCGGTACGAAGTTCGCCGGGGCAGCTAGTATTTCAATATATTTTTTGGCATGTAGTATTATATTAGTTGTCATACCTACTAGGTATGTACACAAAAATTCCAAGTGCTTTTAATAAAACTGGTAATAGTTTACTATTTGTCAACAATTAGTCTAGTGCTAATTGTTGAGAGTTTTAAAGTTGGAGATAATAAATAAGCCTTTAAAAAATATGTTTCATATTATCAAAGGAGGCGGAGCTTTCTTAGCATAGAAGGAGTCCACTCGCGCGCTCTTCAGTTGCTGTCAATCATTCGTCAATCGTACCTAAAGGGATAATCCCTTCTTTGTACCTATTATGTATAGATGCTTCCTGATACCTAAACGTACTTGTTTGTTTACATTTTCAATGTTTTTTACCTACATCAAAATATTTACTGATATTGTAATCATATAAGATCTGATCTGATTTGTTTTTTCCATGGTTTTTCTGATATAGAAGTTAGCGAATAACTAAATAAATCAATTCCAACAAATTACATAAAACAACAACAACATACCTACAAACTTTCATATAAAAAAAATTAGCTCATGCCCGCGACTTCGTCCGCGTGGACTACACAAATTTCAAACCCCTATTTTACCGCCTCAGGGATAGAATTTTTAAAAATTCATTCTTAGCGTCGTATATAATAGTTAGGAATCTAAGTACTACCTGCATGCGGCCTGATCCGTCTATTAGTTTGAGCTGTGCGTTGATAGATCAGTCAGTCAGACAGTTTTTCCTTGTATTTATATATAAAACAGAAAAAATGTTTCTACCTGCGTCTTTTATACCTATAGACTTTGAATCGATCCAGCCGATGTGCCCCAAACCAGTTTCATTAGATAGGCAATATGCGAAGATGGTATTGGAATTTGTTTCTTAGCGTAGTAGCACATAGACTTACCGCTTAGAAGTTTTTAAGTTTTTACTTCAAAAAATATTTTATTAAATCCAAGTCCCCAAACCAGTTTCATTTGATAGGCAATAATGCGAAGAAGGTATTGAAATTTGTTTGTTTAGCGTAATAGCACATAGACTTACCGCTTAGAAGTTTTAAAGGTTTTTACTTCAAAAAAATATTTTATTAATTCCGTGATGTACAGCCCTAGCCGCCAGCCGCGCCGGAGATCATCAATCATGCGGGAAGACAATCACAACCGGCGGTGGCGCATCTGCCGCGCGACGCTACCATCGACACCGCGCCACGATCCGACCGTCATCCCTTACTCGAGCCGAGCAAATACCACCGGGGTACGTTCATTGTATGCATCGAGTATCAATGATAATGTTTATATCTCAATATTTTACAGCTAGACTTACATGATTAGTTTTTTTTATTCAGATACTAGCTGATGCCCGCGACTCCGTTCGCGTGGAATTAGGGTTTTAAAAATCCCGTGGGAACCCTTTGATTTTCCGGGATAAAAAGTAGCCTATGTCATTCTCCAGGTCTTCAACTAGGTATACCCATGCAAAAAATCATGTCATGTCATTACTAAAGTGCGTTTGTTTGTTGGTTTATTGGTTTCTTGGTTTGTCCTTCAATCACGTCGCAACGAAGCAGCGGATCGACGTGATTTATTGCACGGGTATAGTTTAAGACGACGACGTTGTGCGTTGTTAGCAATTAAATATCACTTGTTTTAAAGATGAAATAAAACATCGTGAAGAAACCTGCATGCGTGAAAGTTCTTACAATTCGTATCCGTTACTTAATAAAAGTTTTGAAATATTCTTTCAAAAAAGAAATTTCTTATTTTAAAGTTGTTAATTGTATACTTTTTACAGTTTACGTAATAAGCAATGCCAATTAAGATATCTAATTATTGTAACTTAAGGTGATTTAATAATGAGGAAATTATTTAATTAGGTTACCTACTAATTTATAATTGCATATTTATTAATTGAGGTAGGCTTACTTTGCTAACTGCGGCTAATTTATATCAGTAATCAGTAACAAGGAAAAATTTAAACATTTATTAGATTTAATATAAACTGGCCGTGTCCGTCATTAAATTGCTTTACTTGTGAATTTCATTTCACATTCAATACCTATCAATCATATTTTATTAGCAAAGAGAAGTTATTTTATGCTTCTAAGCGAGTTCACAATTATAGAAATATTTAGGTATAAAGTGGAACTGACTGACTGTTTTAACATGTAGCAACGTTGTAGGCAACTTAAGCCCAGCTGGTTTTCGAGAGTAATCAAGTCGAAGGCGGTCCAGGAAATTTTGCATCTCTCAGTAACTTAGGTATACTTTCACTAAAGAAGATAAGCACGGAATCTTTATAAAACCACGCGAATGAAGTCGCAGATTGAAGCCGATTTCCCAATTGGGATATTGTTTTTTAAAGAAACAAAAGCCAAGTTTACTGTTTTAATAATAACTAATGATGTAGGCAAAATGTTTTGTATAAGTACATGTACCTAGTAGGCATAAGACTGCTCCCATATTAATAAATCTTGCTCAACCCTTCTTAATAGCGACTTTTAATCCAGCCGTCGTATTCACCTTGTTATTTTCTCGTAAAAAATCACTTTCCATATTTCACTAGTGGAAAATTGTAATATCGCGGCGTAAGCTGCGCGTCTTAATAATTTTTTTTCGTCGCATGAAAATGACATTGGCGTCACGTGTGACATTGATGAAAAAATATAAAAGATATGATGATGGGTTCGACGGACGGAGACCCACTTATATTCCGTGTTCCTTGTTTATATACGTTTAGAATAAGGAAGCCGTGCCGGTATGATAACCATATGCTGCCTCTTGACATATTACTGTCGCGAGGCTGTATTTTTATTGCGGTGAAATAAAACTGTTGGATACAGTGGTTGAAAAACGTCCTGTAACATCTTGTAATATAAAATACTTGGGTAGGTATTTTATTATTGGGTAGGTACTTTATTTATTAGAAAAAATAAAACCCCTTTAACATTTATAATAATGAAGGCTATATTTTTACTATAAGTATCACTAAAATAATTCAATTGAACTAAAATTATAAGAAAAAATATCAAATATAAAAAGTAATAATAATAATAAATATGCATAGCATAGTTGTTATTATTATTACGGTGGCTAATTATAATATGTTTTTAATATTGATCTTAAGTGAAATTTAAGTTTAACTAAAATCTTAAAACTATGAAATAACAATTGATTTTTTTTATTACTTAAAATTTCATAGTTTTCAAAAGTAATACCATTTACATTAGGTACTTTAATTTTTACATCTATCGGCACTCCGATTACTATTAACTTTAATGTCAGCGACGCGACCTTGAAGTTTTAACCCATCCCAAAATCGCCCAACGCGCCTAAAGAAGTGTTCACTTAAAAAACTTCTACGAACTAACTTCCTGCTGGAAGCGTGTATTCGCTCTTAAACTATAGGGATTCGATCGCGTTTGACAAATGAGCGTCATTATTTGACAGACGATCGGAGGCAGTATCGCGTCAACATGTTGTCTTTTGTTTTATTAAAGTGCCCCCCCCCCCCCCCTCTTTATTAGAGAATATGCTTAGGTACCTACTTTAACAATATAAATACGATACAGTCAAAATCGACTTCCCGTGCCCTATGCGCTATGGCCATAAGTTAACTATGTAGGTACCTAGGTAGGTAGGTAACTACTATCTACATGACGTAAGGTTCGATTCCGAGACAGATCAATTAAGGAATAGGTTATATAATGTCAAAATTAGGTCAGATCTGCTCTAGTAGACTGTAGTAGACAGACAACGAAGTGATACTAGGTACCTTTTTTCTTATGAGATAGGTACGGAACCCTAAAAATTACTGATAACTACAATACTGATAATGATGCCTGAATCATAGTTTCATTAAATTAATGAATTACTAATTTGTACAAATCTTGTTCCAAAAATCGAATTAAGTACATCAAAGTGGCCATTTGCATTATTTTATATACCTAACTAGTGGAGTAATTACATTGGTAGGTACCTATTAAGCAATTAAATTAATTAAGATTTTCCTAATTATTAATTTCCAATATTATGATAATTAGCGTAAATATATAGCTAGAAATATGATCCGTAAATTAATTCTAAAAGATCGAGTCACAGTTTGACTATTTTCATCATAGGTTTAAAAGTTGATATGATATGAGTTAGGATGGATTTGTTACGTTCATATGAATGGGCATAATGCATATAAAATTTGTTCCCACTGAGACAGGAGATACAAAACTATCATTGTGACCTAAAAGCGCTACTAGCTAAGCTACCAGCTTCCGCTCAGTGGGTGAGTTCTGTAGGGCGATTGTCTTAAACCTGTATCAATCATTATTACAATCTCAATTGTTCTGATTGGCTGAATTTGTGCGATTCTTGTTGCAACAATACATTGTAACCAATAATGTGATTGCGATCGTGACATTGTAGCTGTCAATCTCCCGCAATCGCGCAGCTGTTCAAAGTGTCTTATATTCCAACTGACAAAAGGAATCAGTCAGAGTAAAGAGATTCGCTTATTTCATTAATTAATAAATACTGATTTCACAATACGTAGGTAAGTTTATTTACAATTTTCTAACAGATATATTTTGTAAAATATCTTCTTTCATCTTAATACTTACTCCTTAAATTCTTAAGCAACGTTCAACGTAATAGCAGCTCTTCAGAGTTCCTTTATCGATGATTAGTATCCTTGTAAACCGTCGAGCGAGGAGAGCCCGTGATAAATAGTCAAAGGCTGGCGGTAGGCCAACCTCGCGGAATAATCAAATTTTCTTCTCCACGTTGCCTTCAACTTTCATGCCACTGCCGTGTCTTTTATGGATTTTATTCCCCCTAACAAGATGCTCGGGGTTTCGTTGCGGTTGCTTGAATTAAATTGTCGTTGATAAAGTCCTCTCGCGCGCTCTGTTATTTCCCGTTGAAGCTTACAATAGATAATAAATGGGGAAAAGGGTACGAAATTATTATCTTAACAGTTAACTCTCTAAAATGATATATTTTAATAAAGTACCTACCTACTTAACTATCTGCTCTCATAATCTGTGTAGGTACTACTTTTCATACATAACGAAACCGAATAGGTAGGTACATTTACTCGACGAGCAGATACTCGTAGGTATGTCAGAAGCGATGATGTGTTAATTTCAACAGAAGTTCACTGCTCATGTTTGGCTAACAATCTTTATAAATAAACCGAACCCATTGCCTATTCATGACCGGGCAGAATTTGCCCCCCTCCCCGCTGTCAGCTCACCCCCGTATCAAACAAGCCCCTTCATGTCAAATACTCCGCGCCCCGCGTCTGTCAAACTCTTCGCCAGCGTTTGACAGGGATCCTCCCTAGCCCGCGGGGAGGTGGAGTGCCACCTTGCGACCTTTGTTGCTACTTTAAAAGCAGCTTTAAATTGTACGCTCTAAAGTTTCAAATTGCATTTGAAATTCGTTAACACCCCCGCCGGTCGCGTCGCTGTCACGAGTCTAGGTGCAGGCGCCACGTCGAATGATGGATGACGTCAGGGAAGGTCGGCAGCATCACGCGTCATTCATGTGTACACAGGCGTAAGGGATACGTTTTTCGCGTGACG
Source organism: Maniola hyperantus (assembly GCF_902806685.2). Taxonomy (NCBI): domain Eukaryota; kingdom Metazoa; phylum Arthropoda; class Insecta; order Lepidoptera; family Nymphalidae; genus Maniola; species Maniola hyperantus. The sequence goes on along the minus strand of NC_048545.1, from coordinate 4,959,702 downwards.
ATATAATATTGGTGATATGCAAATTTGCTGTCGGGCTCCCGTCGAACTGCCGCACCGAGACAATTGTCAATCGGGTTTGTTCAAAATGAAATGAAATAAATGACGTGACAACTTTATCCGAACCCATACTTACAGCTTTGAATACCTAACTATTAATGAAAAGTAAAACAAATAGTTTCGAAAACTAATATAGTGAAATCCTTAATCTTTAGATCCTATTATTTTGTATCAAATACATTCCCAATTCATTATAATTTAGTGCATGGGACAGGCATATTTTATTGGTCACCTATAAAGCTCCGAAAAATATCAGCTTAAAAATTATTATCATCATCATCATGATCAACCCATCTCAGGCTACCAGGCAGGTATGAGAAAGGTTTGGCCATAGTCCTCCACGCTGGCCAAGTGCGGATTGGTAGACTTCACACCTTTGAGAACATTATGGAGAACTCTCAGGTATGCAGGTTTCCTCATAATAGGTATTTAGTTTCTTCAAACAAGGTTATCACGGATCTTAGGTAAAAAATCATAAAGTCACATATTATGCATTATGCAGTGATATGAATACTTCTAGGTATATTTTCCTCCAAACGACGTACCTACCTATTTGTCTGAAGTACCTATACCTACCCACCCACCAACTTTATGAAAATTAAATAATTCACTCGTAGCGGCTTTGAGATGTTTCGCCGAGTAGGGATTACAAGAAATTTGCATTATTTAATGGATACTGTGCGTGAGGATTTGTCACGAACTCCGCTGCTTTAGTTCGTGTTGCTATTTTGTTCGCTGATTTTGATTGATTGTTTGCTCAAACTTTGCTACAAATATTTTCAAGTTAATAAACGTTCGAAATTAGAACAACAGTTGCTAGTACAAATTAGAATTTGATATTTTCATTTTACTTAAACTGAGATCAGTTTGCGTAGCGCAAGCGTGGAAAATACTGCTTAGCGGTGGTAGTAAAAGATTTGTTAGTTCAAGTGCCCGGGTAAGAGCAAGCAAGTTTTAGAGCGAGCAATTGTTTGGCGTTCTTTATTTTCCCTACTTTATTTTTTCATGAATAAAACAACAGATTTCTACTTCCGCCGAGCAACTTCTCCCTCCCACCTTCGATTTATTCGTCGGATAAAGAAAACTTCCTTTAAAAATGTAAGAAAAGTTCCCTTTAATATTTTCCGTCTGTTAGCTATCTCGCGGCTTGCCGTCCATATTATGCGCATTTAAAATTATTGTTTTTATTTTTGCTTCCTTTGTTTGACCTATTTTTGTTTCAGAGTTAACTTGAAGAAACAGTGCTTTCAGTAAACAAACGTAAATTTATGCAATGTAATTGACCATCTTATGCAGTACAATAACAACGATAGATTTGTTTTCAAAAGCTCTATTATTAGTAAGACTTTGTATATTATGTATGTAGATTGCAAATTGCCCTGTCTACTAAGAGTAGCAATTGTATTTTTTTAGGAGCACGGTTGACCACGATCACACCTAAGGGGAATTGATGCTGTGGCCTAAGACCCGGTTGCATAGGTGCCTATTCACGCCCCAACAACTTAGTAATGATCAACGATTTAATATTTCTTTACAAGCCATTATCAACATCATCATCGTCAACAGATGGACGTCCACTGTTGGATATAGGTCTCTTGTAGTGACTTTTGGACGCCATGAACTTCCGCCGTCCAGGGGCTACCTGCGACTCGTTTGAAGTTGTTGGCCCACCTAGTAGGCGGTCTTCTAGCACTGCGCTTTCTGATTTTCATCTTTAGATCTTTAGGTAATTAGCTGTATTATAATTTCTTCGCATTCATTCCACTCGACTCAGAGTGTTCGTGGTTTTGTAGTAGGTATCTTTCACTGCAACTCTTGCGAACTTTTTCCATCCTGCAGAGGTTGCTGTTGGATTCATTAGGAGAACAACCAGTACAAAGTTACTTATAATATGGTGTTAGATAATTCAGTAAATCCGAGTACAGTAAAATTCAGACGCACTTGCAAGAAATGTGAAAATAATAGCATAAAATGAACAAACTGTATGCGTTTATGAATAACGAACGGCACCTATCTTGATAACAATTTTATTATTTACTCGTCTTCACGGTAAGCCCACGTCTGAATAGAAAACAGTTCCAGGGAATATTATTACATATTATCCTTGAATCATGGGTTTAGTTACGCTCTTGCAATATTCGCCGTCATGGTGCGGTTCACGTATAGTCAGGCCTCATTTGTAATTCTAATGCTATGTATGATAATAGCAGAACCGCTAATATTAAGGAAATAACGTGGAAATTTTTAATACAGATCTATGTATGGTGCCTATACAGTACCATATTTTTAGCCTTGTTCATGCTCTTTCGTATTATTAATCATAATTTTCAGTTAGAATGCCTTCATTTCCTACTTGGGAGTGAAAATAAAGTTCTACCACTACACTCTATCCCCGATAAGAAGTTAGTATAGCACTCTCTCTGTTACGTAATCCCATACAAAAAGGTACTACTATACCTACTACGATAGAGCCAAAAATCTCAGTCACCGGCAAACATCGGCTTTCAGACTGCCGTGAATTTTTGACTCTGTCCTGATTTCACGGTTTGGCTGTAGCCCTGGTGTAGTACCTGGTTTACGTACTCTTTAGACAGTTTGGTCTTGAAATTCTTTCTTGTCTCAAAATAAAGTCTTGAATTTATTGAAATCTCGTACTTAATTATACCTAATAGGTACGTCTTATTGTAAAACATGGCGTTATTAGGGTTCCGTACCTCAAAAGGAAAAACGGAACCCTTATAGGATCACTTTGTTGTCTGTCTGTCTGTCTGTCCGTCTGTCTGTCAAGAAACCTACAGGGTACTTCCCGTTGACCTAGAATCATGAAATTTGGCAGGTAGGTAGATCTTATAGCTGAAATTTGGGGAAAAATCTGAAAACCGTGAATTTAGGGTTAGATCACACACAAAAAATTAAATTGTGGTCATGAACTAATAATTAGTATTTTCAACTTTAGAAGTGAGTGACTATATCAAGTGGGGTATCATATGAAAGGTCTTCACCTGTACATTCTAAAACAGATTTTTATTTATTTTTATGCATCATAGTTTTTGAATTATCGTGCAAAATGTCGAAAAAATACGACTGTAGTACGGAACCCTCATTGCGCGAGCCTGACTCGCACTTGGCCGGTTTTTTTTATATTATATATAACGCCTATATTCATAAATCACAATTCCTTTCGCAGACGAATTTCTTCGGTGGTTAAGGACGTGGTATCGTGATACAGTGATATCGCGCGATACTATCGGTGATCTATCAAGCTGCACAAGTGACACTTGTAAGATAGAAACGCAATTTAAATTTTAAATCCTGCCGCCTGCCAACCCCTCGCCTTCCACACCGGTTGCTTATTGTTTAATACCTATTGGATTTATTTTAAGTTTCATTTTTTTTTCTGGTAAGTTTGTACCAAACCCGAAAGTAGTACAGTAGGTACAGTACAAACAAGGCAGGAGAGTAGATATACTTGATTTATCTATGAGTCATAGTGGCGTGCACAGGGTTAGCAGTAGTTAGGAAGGTACCTACTTACATTGAGCATTAAGCTATTTCAACTAGGGTCACTATTTCTTGGGTAAGCAGTGCTTTTATGCCTCTATAAGCTGCACGCCACGCCGCATAAACGTTCAACTTGAACGTTTATGACCATCACTAACTAAAAATTATTTTTTGAGAAATTTATGCTATTTTTACTTGTGCACTTCGACCACCCGATAGGATCGAACTTTTTTTTCCTTTTTTTTCACGCTCATGTAAAGTTAGAAACCATAACTCCATTCGGCGATGCTCCCACTAAATTTCAACATGGGGTTATTCAAGGGGCAAATTAACAAATTTTTGAAAAGCCAGTACTTAAAGCATTGCCGGTTCCTCTGGTGCTGCTCATATAGGTACATGGGTGGTGGTAAAATCAGTTGACCCGCTTGCTTGTTGGCTCGCTATCGTACCCACTCTTAGCACAAGCTTACTTAGGACAGCTTAGCTTTTTTTAATTGTCATGACTAACATGAATATTCTTAAACTAAATTTAAAAAAATCAGCCAGTTGCGAATCAGACTATACCGCACCGAGGGTACTCGGGTATTTTTTTGTCATTTCGTCCAGTCAAAAACTATTATGCATAAAAATAAATAAAAATCTGTTTAAGAATGTACAGGTAAAGCCCTTTTATATGATACCCCACTTGGTATAGCTATCTTACTTTGAAAATTGAAAATACATTTTAATTTTTAACCGACTTCAAAAAAAGGAGGAGGTTCTCAATTCGTCGGAATCTTTTTTTTTTTTTTTTTTTTTTTTTTTTTTATGTATGTTCCCCGATTACTCGAAAACGCCTGGACCGATTTTGAAAATTCTTTTTTTGTTTGAAAGGGTATACTTCAAAGTTGGTCCCATTTCAATTTGGTGAAGATCTGATGAACATCTTCGAAGATAGATACTGGAACTCCTCAACGGATAAGAGTAAATTGCTCGCGATCAGTGTAATAGCTTAGTAAACAGTAGATTTTTAACCAGTCATAGCATAATTTCATGGGGCCACTAAAAATTGTGAAATAAAAAATTTTTACAAAAAAAATAAAAACCGACTTCGTTACGTAAACACTAAAAATTGAAAAATAATTTAATTTATTACCGAATATATTATGTATACAAGAGTTAATATAGTTCCATAATAATATTTTTTGGGGTCGGTGCCAATGAGGTGCCATTGTGGAGTCCCATAAAAATATGAAGTCTAGACGATTCGCGCAGCTAAAGCTAATTGGCACCGGCACCAAAAAGTATTATTAGGGAACTATATTAACTCTTGTATACATAATATATTCGGTAATAAATTAAATTATTTTTCAATTTTTAGTGTTTACGTAACGAAGTCGGTTTTTATTTTTTTTGTAAAAATATTTTATGTTTGTGACATTACCACAAATTCACGGTTTTCGGATTTATTCCTTAGTTTGTGCTATAAAACGTACCTACCTACCAAATTTCATAATTCTAGGTCAACGGAAAGTACCTTATAGGTTTTCTTGACAGACACGCACGGACAGACGGACAGACAGACAGACAAACAGACAGACAGCGAAGTGATCGTATAAGAGTTCCTTTTTCCTTTTGAAGTACGGAACCAAAAAAATGATAAAGGAATTAGAAATATGACGATTTGTCATACAAATAAACTTTGTAAAAGTTTTTGAATCGTCAAGTGAATCTACCACTGGGTGGACTTTGCCCATTGGTAGGTAATGTTAAACAATATAAATTTTTCAAACAGTTCTTTTTGTTACAGACTTTTATGTTTTCCTAGTACCCTTTCCTTGTAAATTTTACAATTGGTCGCGTGCCTCTAACCCTTTACTTCATTGTTTTAATTTTACCCGGATCACTAATTGCCGGAGCAGCCGCTTAAGATTTGCCGCAAACCTTTTTAAGAATCACCTCATTGCATTTTAAAAGAAAGGATTATAATTTTCTTTTACCCTTCGCTGGTGGGCGTCTAGAGCCTTTTTATTAATTCAGTTGAGAGAAACCCGCTTCAAGGATTAAAGAATATATTCGTAGCTTAGTACAATGGCTGCTAAAATTTATTTTGTTTAATAGGGACGCGTAGAGGTCAAGGAACTTCTACATTTGTAAGAAGTTCATTAAATCCATTTTACAATCAATCCATACTAATATCCTACTTAATATTATAAATGTGAAAGTGTGGATGTTTGGGTGTTTGTTACTCAATCACGCAAAAACTACTGGATGGACTTGGTTGAAAAATGTAAATCCACGCGGACGAAGTCGCGGGCATCAGCTAGTTACCCACAAATGTGAAAGTGGTCTGTCTGTCTGCTAGCTTTTTACGGCTCATCCGTTTACAGAGATAACTTGCGTCCCGGGAAAGTACCTACACAGTCATCACTTGCCTGGGAAAATCAAAGAGTCTCCCCGGGATTTCTAAACAATGAAAACTTACGGATACTATACGGATCCGGCATCCCTCATCATCAACAACCGATAGACATCCAGCGCTGGACATAGGTCTCTTGTAGGTCTGTAGGGACTTCCACACCCCACGCCGCAGTCTTGCGCCGTCTGAATCCCTAATTTTTTTAAATAATAAACAAGGTTCTTGTACAATGCATAGCACTAATTTGAAACATGAATATCCTACCAGTATTATAATATTTTGGCATCATTTTTAGGGTTCCGTACCTCAAAAGGAAAAACGGAACCCTTATAGGATCACTTTGTTGTCTGTCTGTCAGTCTGTCTGTCTGTCCGTCTGTCTGTCAAGAAACCTACAGGGTACTTCCCGTTGACCTAGAATCATGAAATTTTGCAGGTAGGTACCTACATCTTATAGCTGGCATTTGGGGAAAAATCTGAAAACCGTAAATTTAGGGTAAGATCACACAAAAAAAAATTAAATTGTGGTCATGAACTAATAATTAGTATTTTCAACTTTCGAAGTGAGATAACTATATCAAGTGGGGTATCATATGAAAGGTATTCACCTGTACATTATAAAACAGATTTTTATTTATTTATATGCATCATCGTTTTTGAATTATCTTGCAAAATGTCGAAAAATACGACTGTAGTACGGAACCCTCATTGCGCGAGCCTGACTCGCACTTGGCCGGTTTTTTTTATACCATACGTGTAAACAATCTTAAATCATACTGCAGCGGCGCGGCGCGAGCTTTTTGTGGCAAATGGCGAAATAATGACAGACACATCCCGGGACTGCCTCCCCATGCTAATACCGCATGAATATTTATGGAAATCTTTTCCAACGAAAAACAATTACAGTGATACGTAAATAAATGTGCACGTAAGTTCGGTTCATTTCTTTTGATAATGTGAATCCGATGCGTTTTAATATTCGGAACTGAAATTGCAGAAAATTGCGGACAAAATTTTACGAAAGTAAACGAAGGACTTGAACCACGGAATTCTAAACAAGCTAATAGAAATGGAAAATATCTGCTGTCTTTAATACCGAGACAGCGTGTTGCAGGTTGCTAATATTTAGCAACTCACCCATACCGAAATAATTCAAAAGCACCTAAGTAATTGCCAAGTGCGGATTGGCAGACCTGTACTGAACCGTTTTAAATATTTACACATTATGCTTGTAGTGACATCTCTCGCAAAAGCAGTAATTTTTGCTACGAATTGTAAGATGTCGCTCATTGTTGGATGTCGCCACAGAGTGTCGCTGAAGTGATCGCACAGTGTTCGGATATGTAGAGTGCATTATAGGACGTCCACCTCATAATCGGAGGTCCAGGGTTCAATCCCGGGCACGCACCTGTAACTTTCGGAGCTATGTGCGTTGTAGTGGTTAAATATCACTTGCTTTAACGGTGAAAGAAAATCATCGTGAGGAAACTTGCATGCCTGAGAGTTCTCCAGAGTTCTCTCCTTCTCTTGAATGTTCTCAAAAGTGTGTGAAGTCTGCCAATCCGTACTTGGCCAGCGTGGTAGACTATGGCCAAAACCCTTCTAACTCTGAGAGGAAACCTATGCTCAGAAGTGAGCCGATGAAGGGTTGATCATGATGATGATTATGAGATTAAAGAAAAGAGATCACGACCCTCAGCAATGAATACGACACAGAGAGAGAGAGAGCGTTATTGTAAAGTACCTACCGTCCCAAGTGCAACGTGGCGAGGTCGGATGAGGAAGGGAAGCGGAAGTGACGTCATATCGCTATCTGCCCCGCTGATTGCTCGTAAACTCCTCGCCGCACTGATAACAGGGTGGTGAATATGAAAAGTATCTGGTTATCTACATACAATTTACATTTTACATGCCTTTGCTATTTCTAAAAATAGGTATATTCAAAGCATCCGTATGTACTTTATAAATTATGAATTCAAAAAACAATAAACCATTAAGTAAGTAGAATAATTCTCAAGGACCCTAAAAATTAATATCAGGGATTAGCAAAAAAATATGTTACTTACCACCGGCTGCTCGATTGCGGTAGAATGACAGCTACAAAGTCACGATCGCAATCACCTCTGATTGGTTGACGTTCGCTCACTCTTGGCTACAATGTATTGTTGCAACAAGAATAGCATAATTTCAAAAATACAATACGAAAAGTTAGAGGTGCGTGCCCGAGGATCGAACCCCCGACCTCGAATTACGAGGCGGACGTCCTAACCACTAGGCTATCACAGCTTTTTTGGGTATCATATATTATAACAAAATAAACTTACGTTTGAAGCTACTTACGTAAACTTTTGTTAGGTAGGTAGGTAGGTATTCTAGCTGGAATGTAATTTTCAAATGATCCAATTGGATTACTTATACTACAATGACAACGCTTTACGAAACTGATATCTGTTTTTAAAGATCAATGTACAATATTTCCTGCCACCTGCCAGGTACTATAAAAGAAAAAAGTACTTAAAATGAAAAATTAGTTTAATCTCACGAATAGATACCTACCAATCCGTCTACCCAGAATCAGCAGCCCTTACAAATCCACACTAATAAGTATTATAAATGCGAAAGCGTGTCTGTCTGTCTGTCTGTCTGTCTGTCTGTCTGTCTGTCTGCTAGTTTTTCACGGCTCAACCGTTCGATCGATTTTGACGAAATTTGGTACAGAGATAGCTTAGCTTGCATCCCGGGGAAGGACATAGGCTACTTTTTATACCGGAAAATTGAAGAGTTCCCACATGATTTTTAAAAAACAAAATCCACGCGGACGAAGTCGCGGGCATCATCTAGTTAAATCATAAGTTTTAAGACACGGCAGGATATTTCGAGAGTGGCACGACCCATCATTAATTTCCAAGGTCCTTTGTCTACCGAAGCGGGGACATTGTGTGACGTCATCATCGCCCGTAAGCCTGACGTTCGCGTCGTTTGACAACATTCTTGTAGGTTTTCAAATCTAATTATTTTCTTATTAGAACTCGGTATAGAGTTTTCTAGGTTAAGATTTGGGTCTTATATTTTCTGCGTACCGTCTCTGCAGTTTGACTGATGTCCAGTTGCATAAAAAATATTTAAAGTTATGTTTCGGTTACCGTTGCGCTGTACAGTCATCGTCAGTTAAAACAAAATTGCTTGTACAAGTCAAAATTTATTGACTTAAGAGTTTGGTGGAAAATGACATTAATGCTGAGCCGTGCAACCCTTCTAATTTTTTTTGACGGTCAAACTTTGACGGTAACCGTTACTTAATCGTATATATCATGCAACTGGACCTATAGGCACTCACCAAGCATGTGATATATTTTTGCGGATTTACCTACGTAAAGTCTGCGACAGGTCGAGATGGCAATCGGGGTTTGAGGCAGGGGGACGCCCTGTAAACCCGCGCGTTACCCGCGCTCGCCCACATCGGGTTAGCGCGGGGGCTGTGCGGGTGTGCGAAGCGTTCCCTCCCCGATGGCCATCTCGACCTGTCGCGTACTATACCTAGCTATTGTCTGAATTGTTTTTACCACCAATTTACAAATCGAAATCACTCAAATGGCCTCCAATAACCCGATTATGTCATTTTCAGTTCCGGTTGTTTAAAACGATTTTCCACACATGAAAATGTAAAAATACAACTCTATTAAAAATAATAAAGACATTGGTATAATTGTTAAATAACACATGATTGCATAGCTTTTTGTGATATCTTCTTTTACTTAAAACTAGCTGATGCCCGCGACTTCGTACGCGTGGATTTAGGTTTCAAAAATCCCGTGGAAACTCTTCGATTTTCCGGGATAAAAAGTAGCCTATGTCACTCAAATCACGTCAATATGTTGCTCCGTTGCGACGTGGTTGAAGGACAAACCAACAAACCAACAAACCAATAAACCAACAAACCAACAAACCAAAAAACAAACACGCTTCCGCATTTATAATAATATGGGTACTGATATCATTGATGGTTGAAGCTAGTTCACGATTATTATTTGAGATTTTTATCGTAAAAGTACTGTATCATTGTGAGATAATAAAGGCGAATGACAACGTATTATTCGCGATTATTCATTTCCCACGACGGAGGCCCGGTTGGATTCAGGCAATCTCTGCAGGACACCAGAATTTTCGCGAAAGGGATCTGAGTACAATTGGATTTTTGGTTAGGAAAGCGGAATAATACAAACGGGTATCGTACTGAAATCTCTGATTTGAATCGTTTCAACGAGGCTTTGGCGTGAATTGGGGAAGGAAGGTATTTTTGTGGAGATCTGCTAAGTCACGGTGCGGCGGCGGTGAGAAGCGCGGGTGCGAACTGACACACGGATCAGATAGCTATCCTATCCTATACCTAACTACAATCGTAGTTCGTTTTTAGAACCAAAGTTTTTGTATGGTGGGAGGCTTCGGCTGTGGCTAGTTACCACCCTGCCGGCAAAGCCGTGCTGCCAAGCGATTTATACGATGCCGTTTAGAAACCAAAGGGGTTTAATAAAAAAATTGCCACACCCCTTCCAGGTTAGCCCGCTTCCATCTTAGAGTACATCGTCACTTACCACCAGGTGAGATTGCAGTTAAGAGCTAACTTGTAACAACCTATCTGAATTTTTTTAAAAACCTACCTACTAGATCTGGTAGGTAGGTTTCTTTACAGTTAATCCCTAATCCATACTTATAATAGGTTATATAAATACGAAATAGTGTGTCTGTCTGTCTGCTAGCTTTTCACAGCCCATCCGTTTAACTAATTTTGACGAAATTTGTTTGGTAGCTTTATTATTATTATTATTTATTTATTTATTATTTAATTAGAACGTCCATAAAGCCAATTACACTAATTAAACTACGAGTACAAACTAACATAAACATACTTACAAAAATTGTTAGAATTATAAATTTTAAAAAGCAAAATTATAAATTTTCACAAAAGTGCAAGATCTGACTCATGAGGTCAGCCCATTTACAGCTTGCATCCCGGGGATGCAAGCTGAAAATCAAAGAGTTCCCAGGGGATTTTCAAATACCTATTCGTTTAACCAATTTTGACCAAAATTGGTACAATATAGCTAAGCTACATCCTGGTGCCACATCGTCACTTGCCTGTAAGTCTGATTGCAGTCAAGTCTATTTTTAAAAAATGTGCAAATTTATACTAGTTGCACAGGTATGTCTTGTTATATGTGAGGAAGCAGAAGCTTTGTAGGTATAGAGCAGACATGTGCTCATTAAGTTTATCTGTTTGTCGGAGCGACGCACGAGAGCGCTCAACTGGGATAACGCGGCTTTGTGATTGCGCGTTGCTTATTCCAACGTTTCCAACATATCCAACGTATCCAGCCTCCTTACGGAAACCTTCTTAACGTGGCTGAATTACAATACCAGTAAGCTTAAGAATACTTTTATGATAGGTAGGTATATCTTTTCTTGGATAATAGGTAGATACTTATATGAAATAGGTAAATCTTATACCTAATACCTAAAAATATTAAAATTATACACATATTTACGTAAAATGTTTCTCTGGGAATACCTACTTATATTGGAGATATTAAATACCTAAGTATTTCACAGTAGGTACCCTAGGGGTAAGTACCTATATGTGAATCCGTCATTTTTCAAGTTCTTAAAAAGAAAATTGGTGCTTGGGTTTTGATTAAAATGAAGAAATACATGACTGGATTTTTTGAAAATTCGTTCCCCTCGCCGATTTTCAAAATTTCACTCGAGCGAGGTCGGGACGAGTCAGCTAGAATATTAAGTATTAACTTATTGGGAACACCCATGTAAGTACCTACCTACACCTCAGAATGAATAACGATGATGACAATTTACAAAAAGCTCTGTTGTCATAGGAATTAACACAAAAAGCTCTGGTGTCATAGGAATTTCCGAAACCACCTCCATCAAGCAGTGGCCAGTGTCTAACATAAGTTATTTGTAATGCTGAGCGGCGATACAAAGGCAAGGCGTGACCTCAGAGGCCAGAGGCGTGAGAACGCGGCGCCGCCCGTGGTGCCTAGTCTCCCCCCTCCTCCCCCGACCTCCTCTAGCCCTCCCGTGCCTGACCGCATAGCATGCTACGGGTCACGAACAATACCGGCCAATAGATGGGAAATCGTTGGTATGTGAAAGGCGGAAAATGATTTGGAAAGGTACTCCATCGTTCTACTAAAGAAGTTTTGTTCTTAGTCACAAGTTACAACTTACAACTAAAAAAAACCTCATAACCTGAAAAATAACAACATGCTCCGATGCTCCGTTTTACCGGCGTGCACAGTTCACTTGTAATTCCATACTAATAGCTACATACCTACCTACCTATTATAAATGCGAAAGTGTCTGGCTGTCTGTCTGTCTGCTAGCTTTTGACGTCCCCTCCGATTTTGACGTTTGGCACAGAGATAGCTTGCAACCCGGGGAGGGACATACCTACATGCTTTGAGTTCTTACAGAATTTTTGAAAACCTTTATCCACACCGAAGAAGTTACGTTATCTATTTGGTACAGAGATAACTTGCATCCCGAAAACGAATATAGACTACTTTTTATCCCACAAATTCAAAGAGTAGGTACCCACGGGATTTAAAAAAAATAGAAGCTTATGCAAAGTCACTGGCATTATCTAGTATTACCTATACATAATCTAAAAAATTCACGTCAATCGTGGTCGAAGCAACGAACAGATACTTTCGCATTTTTAACATTATAAGTACTTAGTAGGTTCGTGGTTTAGATAATATTGTGTGACCGTACCTGTCTCAGCGTATAACCTCCTATTGTATTAGAACGAAGCCGGTATTCATTCGGGCGAAGGGCGATGACGTATGGTCGTCATCAATACGCGTCCCGGGCGCGAGCATTAACCCTCTCTTAATGAGGTCGGACGAATTTAATAGAATTAAACGTTTCGAATCGTGAAGTTCGATATATCGTTGGTTTCTCAATCAAATAGTTTCGCCTTTCACCTTGTGTGAAAACTGTTTTCCTTACAACTCACAAATGGTGAGTTGTAACAATAAGTTGACAGTTTTTCTACTAATGAAATTATCCGACCGATAGTTGGTCCCTCACCCGTGGAGATGGCGCCTAGTAAATTAATATCACTTGATTAGGCGGTGAAGGAAAATATCGTGAGGAAACCGGAATGTCTGAGAATTCTCCATAATCTTCTCAAAGGTGTGTGAAATCTACCAATACGCACTTGACCAGCGTGGTTATAGACTACGGCCTAACCCTTATTTATTCTGAGAGGAGACCAGACCCTAGAGTGGTCCTGCAATGGGTTGGGATGCATTATAATGACGGTATAGGTCATCGAACCCCCCATGGCCCATAGTACCTAAGTAGCATAGTGGTTCAATTTTAGGTATCTTGAAAGAATAGTTTGTTCCTATAGTACGCGACAGGTCAAGATGGCAATCGGGGTATGAGTCGGGAGGACGCTCCGCACACCCGCATGTCACCCGCGCTATCTCGCACCGGGTTAGCGCGGGGGCTATGCGGGTGTGCGGGGCGTCCCTACTCCGATTGCCATCTCAACCTGCCCTATACTTATAAACGTTCCGAAATCTCCAATACACGATTTTAAATATAATGAGGTGTGAAGGACCCCAAAAAATTTTCCTTCGCTCTATTAACCGTGTTAGTCGCGCTCAACAGATTAATGCGTTGCTTGACAGTTCATGTTTTCATTTTATTATATTCCATTTAATGCACGTTATTAGGGTTCTGTAATCGTATAGTCCAAACAATTTTTTTAGCGCAGCTATTGGTCTTTTAGTCTGCGGCCCAGGTGGGAGCGGGTGCCTCCTGCGGCGCGGCCAGCGTGTAGAACAAACTCTTAATATTTACAAGAAATTGAAAGGAAGACGCTCGGACGCGTCCTAATCGAGAGCGGCTCTGAGCGGCATTGAGAATATGGCATCGCACCACTGGCCGCCCCGCAGGACGCACCCGCTCCCAGCTGGGCCGCAGACTGAGGCTAGAGCTACTAGAGCGTCCTACTTATTTGCTCTTCAGCTTTCTTGGAAATTAAAGTCTATCTTGATAATATTTATTACCGTTTATATTTGAGTATTTGTTTGATCTGGTGTTGGTAATTTAATCTTCTCTATGTATGCAGAAAAACAGGCATTATTAATCACTTAAGTACTTTATTTGGGCACGTTAGAGAACTTCTCTTCATTACTCTTTAGTATCTATCTACTGTAACTTTTAATATAGTACATTCTACCTATATATACAATAATTAAGTACTTATGTAATTACGCTGTTGATTACTTTCAAAATAACAAAAAAAAAAAAAAATAGATAAATACACGATGCACCTGCTTAAATGTATCTAGTACCTATAGGTAACTAGTTACAAAATTTTAATAAAACATAGTTGAGTAGGTATATGTACCTATCTCTAATATCCATCATAATTTATTGAACACCTCTCTGATTCTCTTCACAGGCAACAAAGCAAGTGGCAAAGTATTGGGTATTGAAACTCTCGATGAACAACGACTCGTACTTGACTTCTATTATTACCTGTGCTTCGTATGTGTCAATATTTTGTCACGAACACACTGCGAGACGTGTACTAATGTTATCATTAATTTGTTTCTAACCAAATTAACCAACCGCTGGGCCGCTTTGATGTGATAACTGACGCTCGTACACGGATATTAGGTGAGGCGTCAAAACAATATGTTAATGTAATGGCTATTTATTGTTGTTTTCTCGTCGACTGGAACGCGTACCTACGTCACTTTTTGTTTCAAAATTTTTGAAGGTCCAATCTAACAAACATACCTACGTCTACCTACTACCTATATTATTTTGGTTTTATCAAAAAACCGCCCAAGTGCGAGTCAGACTCACGCACTGAGGGTTCCGTGCTACAGTCGTATGTTTTCGACATTTTGCACGGTAAATCAAAAACTATCGCGCATAAAAATATAAAATAAATCTGTTTTAGAATGTACAGGTAAAGCCTTTTCATATATGATACCCCACTTGGTATACTTAGTAACCACACTTTAAAAGAAAATACTAATTATTTGTTAAGAACACATTTTTTTTGCGTGATGTAACCACAAAGTCACGGTTTTCAGTTTTTCCCTTTACGTCTGCTGTAAGACCTACCTGCCTGCCAAATTTCATGATTCTAGGTCAACGGGAAGTAGGTACCTACACTGTAGGTTTCTTGACAGACACGACAGACAGACAGACAACGAAGTGATCCTATAAGCGCTCCTTTTTTCCTTTTAAGGTACGGAACCCTAAAAAGTAACTGACAACCTGGCTGGCGCAGGGGTAAGCGCTGTGGTCTTATTAGTGGGAGGTCCCGGGTTCGATTCCCGGCAGGGGTTTGGAAATTTATAATTTCTAAATCTGTGGTCTGGTCTGGTCCGGTGAGAGGCTTCGGCCATGTCTAGTTACCACCCTACCGGCAAAGCCATGGATTTAGCGTTCCGGTACGATGCCGTGTAAAAACCAAAGGGGTGTGGGTTTAATAAAAACTGCCATACTTATCCCTTCCAGGTTAGCCCGCTTTCATCTTAGAGATAATAGTAGCTTAGGGTGCCACTCTTCAGGTCTTTAATCCATCCATGCAAATAATCACGTCGAGACGTTTGCTCCGATGCGGCGATATTGAAGAACAAACCAACAAACAAATACACTTTCGCATTTATTTTATAACTAGCTGATGCCCGCGACTTCGTCCGCGTGGATTTAAGTTTCCCAAAATCCCGTGGGAACTCGTTAATTTTCCGGGATAAAAAGTAGCCTATGTGCTAATCCAGGGTAAATTTTATCTCTATTCCAAATTTCAGTCAAATCCGTCCAGTAGTTTTTGCGTGAAGGAGTAACAAACATACACACACACACACACACACACATACAAACTTTCGCCTTTATAATATTAGTCGGGATATGAGTAGTGTTAAACGAATAAGAAGAACCTAATACTTAGTTTCCGAAATGCAGTGGCGTGCTGGTCATAGAGGCATAAATGCACTGCTTACCCCAGTTATAATAGCTCAATGCATATTTTTCATTATGACCTGCCAGTAAACAGGTTCCCACCTAACTAATGCCTACCCTGGCTTCAAACCCTGTGCACGCCACTGCCGAAATGATTATCAATTCATCTATCTATATCGAAATCCAATAAGAATATTGAAATGGGATTTAGTGGAATAATAATATTTTCATCTCATTTTGGAGCTATATAACTTTGAAAGCTTACTTTTTACACTAAAGTACTTAGTGTTTACTAGAGTCAGTACTATAGTCATTTTTTATATAATATTACTGCTACTTAGGTGATTTAGGTTTTTTAAAATAGGTAGGTGTAGGCAAAATCATTAAGTAGGTACGTTTAAATTTTAGAGGTTTTGATGAATCTATCAAAAATGGCTACACCGGAATGGTGCGAGCGTGCCCACAGTTTATCGATGTTGGCTGTACACTACACAGTAAATAAATACGCATTGGAACCACGGAACAGTCAGGCACCGAACAATATTTTAATTGTAAACGCACGCCACGCCCACCAGTCACGCGAGATCGCGTTTGGGAATACCACCGAATTTACTCAGCCTTAAACACAAAACAGTCCAACGATAAATAAGTTTTTTACACGAAATACCGATAGGTACAACGATAACCACATTTTGTCAAACTAAACATTGTTAGAAATAATTTATAACCCCTGTTATTTTGTACTGAACCGGCTTCGCTAGAACGGAATTCATAAAAATCTGTAAGAGGTTGGAATTTCCAAAGATCCTGAAACTAATAGGTACCTACTTACCTACTTCTTCTTTTTTCCCGAAAGCCCAAACGCTAATTTTCATAGATACTTGAATAAAATATACTATGATAAAATAAATATATATATATTCATTTTATATATAATATAAATATATAGATGACCTCTGTATATTCTAGATGAACATAAATTTTATCAGTAAACACTAAAATTATAGTCGGGTCTCCAGGAATCGATAATGAAATCGATACCCGATTGGGTTTCCTCCAACCAATCACAATGAGCGATAACAATCGATACCATGTTCTTATCGATGCACCTGCTATAAATTTTATTCCGAAAGAACTATAATTTCTTTGTGGCCAATAGGAAAAAGTTTATTAAGGTTCAACAAAAATAGATACAAAAAACCTGCGCGTACGCACCGCGTCTTGGGGGCGGATCGAATGTGCACCGCAGCTTGAGTTTCGATACAACCTGTTCTTGTTTTTAATTTATCTGTAATATATATCTTTTTATTTTGACACGCAGCTGCTTTATGAAAATTTAAATTAATAATGCAATTGAATTTAAAAATTAATAATCTTTTTCTGATATTGATATAGATAGATTCATAATTCATTAATTTCATTGCCAAAAGAAGGCTGAAGATCGTCAGAGCATTCTAAAAACTATAATAGGTGTAAAATTATGACTGAGTCATATAATTTTTGCAACATTACTACAAAGATTCGCCTGCAAAGATTTTAAACTCTTTTCTAGGCGAAAGGTATTTAAAGCTATAAGTAACAATGTAGCTGCAGGCACATTCTGTAAAGCGAATGCAAAATAGAGCACCTCCCAAGAGCCATACATAATTTACCAATTAGATCGATAACCGGTCATAACATTACCACTAGGGATGCAAGGATCTAGCTTGAAGTAAAGACTGATGGTAGAAAATTATAGATAATTGGGCGATTACCGGGCGGCCCCGAAGGCAGTACGTCGCTGGCTCCTCGGACGTAATGTACTGATTATAAATGGAAACATGTAATCGCATCGTTTTCGATGCAGGATTCAGCGAGGCTTATTATATTAAGTGGGGACCGAATGCAGGATCGGTGACGGCGTAATCGGCCTTAATCACAGTGCGAGCCGTGGAAGTCGATTTCTGACTTATTTAATGGTATTTGGCCATATAGGTGGGTACCTACCAATTTTATTTGGCTTCTGATGTTCAAAAATTTGAAAAAAAAGTAATCTAGGTACTTATCTTAAGCTTTTCGCGAAACGATAGTCGACTTTATGGCAGATAAGATTAAGATTGAAATGAAACCGTATTTTGTGAAGACATGAGACAATTGATGGGATGAGATAGGTTTTGTAAGATGCAGGCAAAAAGGCTGCCAATAAAAATAAAACAAGACTAAAAAGAGGCTTTCTTTATACACATCCTTCAAATTATCTCAAGCAGCCTTCCTCACAAAATAAAGAGTGACGCAGGTACTTGTCCGAAAAAGATTCTCTAATAAAGTTAGTAGATAACCTAAGGCCGGCGCGGCGTTCCCTTAAGGGTCATCCCTTTATTTCTGCAACAATCGCTCGGAAATTGATATTGATGCGGAAAGGGCAGGTTTTCCATAAAAATAGGGTTTATTTGAATAAAGGATGACCGGGCCTTGCGGGCCCTGACGTGTAATAGTCAGAGTGCTTTATAAAATTGTCTAGTACCCTTGGACGGTGATGCATTGCTTGGTCGCCTTCGCATATTATTAAGATGCTGGTACAGTCTTCACCTAAGTTTTTAATAGAGTTCAGTGATAATATTAGATGAGAATCCTTGTTTCAACCATTACAGCCTGTTTTCTAATAATGGCAAAAAGCAGTGCGAACTTTTAGATCAGGTTGTACCTAGTCCTTTTCTGAAGTGCATGGAATATGCCTACCTACTTTAATATTAGACCATTCTTGATCTATATATACCTAGACTTGAAATATATGGAATATCAGACTAATGCCATAAAAAGATACAGTTTTTTTAATTTCCTTTTGACAATTGGTAACCCTTTGGTAAACATCCTGCCCGTTCAATACTGAGCAAGTACTCAATAATAATTAAGACCCCAAAATAAGGTATCGTCAAATTCCCAAACCAACGAAACTGACCAAAAATAAAAATATTTCCGTCACTGAGAGATGTATCGACGAATAATAGGCGTGACATTAGTGCCGTCAGTGACCCCCCCGGGAATCAAACCGGGGACCGCCACATGGCGTGGTGTCCGCGGAATTAGTTTTACCCCATTTCACGGAAGTTTGTTATGCCCTCTGCTTCATTATTATGTCGCCGCTAGAACAAAATTGCTTTTAATTTGAAAATGCTATTGTTTCTTTGAATGCATTTATATGACTCACGATAAAGTTCTACGCAGACATTTAAGGCTGAGATATTTTACAGAGCACTAGCTGATCCGCCCCGGCTTTGCTAGGGTTGAATTTCCAAAAATCCTAAAACACGTATTTCTTTATTTGTTACCGAAAACCCGTGAAATACGTAGTACGTACTTATTTTTCTATTTTTAACCGAAAGCTTAAATACCAATATTCATCGATGTAACTTCAAAAATCGGACGGACTTTCAAACAAACTTCCATCGCACATTTAACCCACTTAGGGGTGGAATTTCAAAAAATCCTTTCTTAGTGGATACTTACTCTTTACCAAAAATACATCTTTGAAATTTCATGTCTCTGAGACCAGCGGTTTAGGCTGTGCGTTGAAATATATAAGTCAGTCAGTCAGCCAGGATTTTTATATAAAGAAAGATAGTTTGACTTCGTTCATTTACCTACGTAAATTAAAAAAAAAACTGTTAGAAATATTAAATTATTTAACAGGATAAACTGGGCGTGTTTATCCGTTGACTTAATAGAGCAAGATCCCGGAACCGCCAGACCTTACTTATTTTCTGAGAAACAAAATGTGTGGAATAGAGTAATGTTAATGTGTAAGTATAAGTATATACCTACTATTAACATGTGCATATCTGCTAACTTTTAAAAATACCTACGTAAAACCAACAAAAACTAAGTAAACAACAAACAAAAACACTTTTCTTAAAGTCTGAGTAGAAGATTGCTAATAATTAATATTCAATAGGTACTGCCAGACACTTTCCGTCGACAGTATTTTTCGCCAGATGCTTTAAAGCTCGCTTTAAAGTATATTATAACCTTACTTATAGTATAGTATATTAGTCCTATTTTTAATGTTATGATGTTCAGGAAATATACATAAAAATCATCACTCAGACTATAAGAAAAGTGAGTAGTGTTTTTACGTACATTTAGAAATTGATATTTTTTAATTGGCCCACGGCACTATAGCTAGCAAATAATATGTAACACAACTCTATCACACACATTTAGTTTTTCAGAAAATAAGTAAAGTCTGGTGACACTGGGATCTTACGCGGCGAATGATTGACTTTTTATACCTAGACAACTTTGCAAAATTTTAACTTACAAGTATAGAGGAAAGTTCGTGTAATATCTGAATTTCAAAAAATCACTTCTGATAAGGTCGCCCTTTGTTTTTTAAGTGTAGGTATCCTGTATTCTTACTCTTTGTAAGTTGTTTACATAAAGAAATAAAAAATTAAAATCTTCAAACAACTCTGGTTTGAACCCTTAGGTAGGTACATTAAGTCATTAAAAGTTGATTTATAGCTTAACAAATAAGAAACTATTAGGTACTATAACTGCTAATAGAAACTTCTTTGTGTCAATCCAATAACTTTTATATTTGCTTCGCTTTATCATTTTCATCAAGTAAATTATTTACTGAAATTAAATTCCTTTATTTTCACCTCAATTGATATGATACTATACCTAGAGGAATTAGGATATGTACTTTTCGATTGGTAACCAACATTACACGGCATTTGTTACATGATTTTTTGATTACCTTCATAAATAATCCAACTCATTACTTAAAAAATTAATAGGTTTGTTTTACGCAACACTTATGCAAAACGGAACAAAATGTGCCCCTCATATTATCATTAACGTCGTTTGAGTTTTGCTACAACGATGAAAATTTAAATTAGACTTATTTCACTACAAAATAGAGTTTAGAGTCGTATAAATTCACCCTTGAAGTAAAACCAAAGAATTGACATGTACACCGCAGTTCAATTAGGCTAATGGGATAGGGCTCGAAGGGATTAAATTAATTAGTAAGAAAGTTCCGTTCCATTCCGGTGCGCCTTTGTTTATCACCGTGTCTTCGATTTTCCTATTGCTAGGGAAAGACGCTAACTTGAAGTTCCACCTACAAGTAACTTATCATATAAAATGAGATAATGAATCCTAAATTAAGCAGGCACCTATAATACAAATTTTTAGATTTACCTCCTACCTATAAGATGATGTTGAGATGTTTCTATAAAAATAGAATTAGGCGTGCTATTTTTACGTTTTGTATTTTTTATCTTTACAATAAGAGCATGATCCCTGGTGCAGTGGCAAGCGTTTTGGGCTTACTTAGGTTGGCGGTCCCGGAGTCGATTCTCGACAGGGCCAATCTAGTTAAGTACCTACCCACCCTACTTGCAAAGTTGCGCTGCCAAGCCTTATATAGCGTTCTAGTAGGTACGATACCGCTTTGTAATCGATAAAGCGGTTTTCATAAAATTGCCACTGCACCCCTTCCAAGTTAGCCCATTTCCACCTTAGACTGCATCATCACTTATCACCAGGTGAAATCGAAATCAAGGGCTAACTACTCTTTGAATGAAATAAAAATTATAGTTGACTGCTGCTTTCAATCAACAAAATAAATTGTTGACCGGAGGACAGGTAAACTTTTTGTTCGTTTCTTTTAATTTATATAGACTAGCTCATGGCTACAATCAGACCTGGTGGCAAGTCATGATGCAGCGTATTAGCGCATGATCCACCATAGGGTGGAGCGCGCTTGTCTAGAAGATGTCTATTCACTCGTTGACTCGCTTCGGCTACCTACTACCTACCTACGCCCAGATGGGTTTACGGGAATGCATACTTATAATTTTTGAAACACCATAGGTAGGTAGGTTACTACTTATCTACTACTTATGTAGAGAAGATCAATTAATAATTTATTTTTCTTATAAGTACCTACGTAGGTATCAAGTTTGTTAAATATTTATAGTTACGAAAGAAGATACGCCAAAGATTCCCAGTTCCACAATAAATTCACACACCTAATATTTTAGCATACTTAGTGGTGAACATAAAACGAGCAGCAAATGCTCCCAAAAGCCGGGAACACCTAATTAACGATATTAAAATACGTCGCCCACCGCAAAGGAGCATCACAAACAATGCATTCGCACATCGTAAGCCATAAAACGCAAACGTTACCCCTCCTTATTTATACGAATGAGAATTTTAAATTAACTGTGTAAAGTAAAGCATCCCTAGTGCGGACGGCGAACGCTGCCCCGTTATGCCGAGCTGGAATGCTTTATTCTACTTGGGTCTGTGCTTATAATACCAATATTAGGGTTCCATACCTCAAAAGGAAAAAGGAACCCTTATTGGATCACTTCCTTGTTAGTTCGCCCCTCTATAATATATGTCTGTCGCGTCCGTCAAGAAAACCTATAAGGTACTTCCCGTTGACCTTGAATCATGAAACTTGGCAGGTAGGTAGGTTCTTTAGCACAAGTACCTAAACGAAAAAATCAGAAACGATTTTTCTTTTCTTTTAAACTGACTGTAAGAGTATCTAAGTACAGTAGTATAGGATACTTACTGCAAGTAATTTTTCTATAGGTAGCGACAGTAGGTATAATTATACCTATTATACCTATTATAGGTATAATTATTGGAAACAATAATTTCGTAGGTACCTTTTTACAGTCTCTCAAAGTCGGCACTTTCATTTTTCAGTCTTCCTTATAATAAAAATATCCTCAACTTATAGGAACTGACTTTATTCCATTTAGACAATACTTAATAAACTTCAATCTTAGTTCTAAACTATTAACTTCTTCAAGACATAATTATAAATTCTAATTTTCCCTGCTTCAAATCAATAGCTCCCGCTCTTATTGCCGCCATTTTTACCTCTCCTCATAATTCTTTTTTTAAATTCAACTGTAGGCAAAGCAATGTCGCTAACAATCGGCCATTCTGACTTCATGTCTGTCCTCAGACATTCAGGCTCAATTGAAAGAGATTCTCATTCTATCAAACTCATAGTTTTATCTTGATTTCATGATCACTAACTTTTCATTAATCAAACCACTTCTTTGGTTGAATTCGAAAAATTTCATCTTTTCTTGTCAGGGTTTCTTATTTTATCAAACTTTATATTAATTTCATAATCACCTAAACATAATTACTTAAACCAAACTATTTCTTTGGTTGATTGTTGCATTCGAAGTATTTCATCTTTTCTTGACAAGGGTTCTCATTCCATCAAACTCATAGTTTTATCTTAATCTCATAATCATCACCTTTGCTTAAACTAAACCGCTTTTTTGGTTGATTGTTGCATTCGAAGAATTTCATCTTTTCTTGGCAGGGGTTCTCATTTCATCAAACTCATACTTATATCTTAATCTCATAATCACCATCTTTGTTTAACCAAACCACTTCTTTGGATGATTGTTACATTCGAACTTGTCAGGGGTTCTTATTTCATCAAACTCATAGTTTAATATTAATTTCATAATCACCATCTTTACTTCAACCAAACTATTTCTTTGGTTGATTGTTGCATTCGAAGAATTTCGTCTTTTCTTGACAAGGGTTCTCATTCCATCAAACTCATAGTTTTATCTTAATCTCATAATCATCACCTTTGCTTAAACTAAACCGCTTCTTTGGTTGATTGTTGCATTCGAAGAATTTCATCTTTTCTTGGCAGGGGTTCTCATTTGATCAAACTCATACTTATATCTTAATCTCATAATCACCATCTTTGTTTAAACCAAACCACTTCTTTGGATGATTGTTACGTTCGAACAATTATTTCGTTTCGGCCATCCTTTTCTTAGAATGTCCTCATTCACACATCAGACAGACATAGACATCAGTTTAATATTCATGATCATTGTCAATGATGCCTAATGGCCGCAAACTAATAGTCTCAGTCTCTTATTATGATCGTCATCATATCCCCAACGTCATGACATCAGTAAAACATCCATGATCGTTCGTCAATAATGCTTATTATTACTTGTCACCTTAATTAACTATATCATTTACGCCATGGTGGCCCGCTCACCAACCTGATGGCCGCAAACTAATAGTCTCATTCTCTTATGGTGATCGTCATCATATCCACAACGTCATGACATCAGTAAAATATCCACGATCGTTACGTCAATGATGCCTGAAAGGAACAAAATAAAAACTATTAAGCAGTATCTGAGTTCTTTAAATGTGTAAAATATGCAGTGTAACTTAAGAGATATACTCACTTATTATTACTTGTCATCTTTAACTAACTATATCATTTACGCCATGGCAGCCCGCTCACTAGCCTATGGTCGCAAACTTAATAGTCTCATTCTCTTATCATCTTAATCATCATTTTAATCATTATTTTAATCATCATCTTAATTAACTATATCATTTACGCCATGGTGGCCCGCTCACCATCCTGATGGCCGCAAACTAATAGTCTCATTCTCTTATGGTGATCGTCATCATATCCACAACGTCATGACATCAGTAAAATATCCACGATCGTTACGTCAATGATGCCTGAAAGGAACAAAATAAAAACAATTAAGCAGTATCTGAGTTCTTTAAATGTGTAAAATATGCAGTGTAACTTAAGAGATATACTCACTTATTATTACTTGTCATCTTTAACTAACTATATCATTTACGCCATGGCAGCCCGCTCACTAGCCTATAGTCGCAAACTTAATAGTCTCATTCTCTTATCATCTTAATCATCATTTTAATCATTATTTTAATCATCATCTTAATCATCATCTTAATTAACTATATCATTTACGCCATGGTGGCCCGCTCACCATCCTGATGGCCGCAAACTAATAGTCTCATTCTCTTATGGTGATCGTCATCATATCCACAACGTCATGACATCAGTAAAATATCCACGATCGTTACGTCAATGATGCCTGAAAGGAACAAAATAAAAACAATTAAGCAGTATCTGAGTTCTTTAAATGTGTAAATGCAGTGTAACTTAAGAGATATACTCACTTATTATTAATTGTCATCTTTAACTAACTATATCATTTACGCCATGGCAGCCCGCTCACTAGCCTATGGTCGCAAACTTAATTGTCTCATTCTCTTATCATCTTAATCATCATTTTAATCATTATTTTAATCATCATCTTAATTAACTATATCATTTACGCCATGGTGGCCCGCTCACCATCCTGATGGCCGCAAACTAATAGTCTCATTCTCTTATGGTGATCGTCATCATATCCACAACGTCATGACATCAGTAAAATATCCACGATCGTTACGTCAATGATGCCTGAAAGGAACAAAATAAAACAATTAAGCAGTATCTGAGTTCTTTAAATGTGTAAAATATGCAGTGTAACTTAAGAGATATACTCACTTATTATTACTTGTCATCTTTAACTAACTATATCATTTACGCCATGGCAGCCCGCTCACTAGCCTATGGTCGCAAACTTAATAGTCTCATTCTCTTATCATCTTAATCATCATTTTAATCATTATTTTAATCATCATCTTAATCATCATCTTAATTAACTATATCATTTACGCCATGGTGGCCCGCTCACCATCCTGATGGCCGCAAACTAATAGTCTCATTCTCTTATGGTGATCGTCATCATATCCACAACGTCATGACATCAGTAAAATATCCACGATCGTTACGTCAATGATGCCTGAAAGGAACAAAATAAAAACAATTAAGCAGTATCTGAGTTCTTTAAATGTGTAAATGCAGTGTAACTTAAGAGATATACTCACTTATTATTAATTGTCATCTTTAACTAACTATATCATTTACGCCATGGCAGCCCGCTCACTAGCCTATGGTCGCAAACTTAATAGTCTCTTTCTCTTATCATCTTAATCATCATTTTAATCATCATTTTAATCATCATCTTAATCATCATCTTAATTAATTATATCATTTACGCCATGGTGGCCCGCTCACCAACCTGATGGCCGCAAACTAATAGTCTCATTGTCTTATCGTGATCGTCATCATATTATCCACAACGTCCTGGCAATAACATGGCACATTTTGCTATAAGTAATATCTTCTGCATATTTCAATAGCTTATAAATTTTGTTTCTTGTATGACATCAATCTCTTTATCAAACTATGATCTTTAAATTGTACCGCATTTACATCTTGATCATCATTACAGATTCTTGCTGAAACAGAAATAAAAACAAAGCAGCAACAAAATCACCATTAAAAGGTGGTACATAATTTATTATTGTTAAGTGTCGTGTTTTAAAAACGTTTAACTTTCAAGAGTAAAAGATTAATTTTTTTATTACGATTCCCGCGCATAATTTTTCGCGCAAATATATATTTTTTCAGATTTTTTTTTTAATGTGCTGTTTAGTAATTTTTTTTTTAATTTTACAAAAAATTATATCACAATTAAAATATTTTAAGTCATCTACGATTCACCAGGCTGCATGGTCTACGACCTTTGCCTTTTCGAGGAACGAATCGAAATATGCATACTACACCTATACAGCTGCATTCCAATTTATGATTGATCCAAAAAGATAACAAATATGGCGATACTGATCACGTGACTTTATTTTGACTTGACCTCTAGTGATGCGCTATTGCTGAACTAACTATATTGGAATGTGGACGTTTGAATGAATTAACTCTGATGTAAAGAATTATATTTTCATTTTATGTACTTGCAAAACTTATAAGTCCGTAAACATTATTACGAGAACGCAATATAAAATAACTTTATATATCTATTGATGGTTCGTAAACAATGGGGCCGATTCTGTTGTACACAATGCTATATTAAAATAATTTGATTTAAATAACTCGATCAATTTTCGATTCTGAACGAATTATCGATGTGTACGGTCCCTAACATTCATACATTTTTCGTCTGTGGTTGCAATGTCTAAAGAAATTAAAGAATGCGAAACGTCAAACTAGCATTTTAGTTTACTCTGTGGATCTTAATTTTGTTTTCATTTCATTTTTAATAAAAATTTTGCTTAAATCATGGATAAAAAGAATGAATTTTACGTGTAGGTATATTTGATATGTTGTTCGTGGACCACAAGGCGTTAGTGAGTGTTTTAAACTGTTTTATCATCGGGAAAAGTGTTAACGACGTTTATGTCACGGTGCTTTTTACTTCGAACAAAACTATGGAAATATGAACTGATATAGGTAGTTTGTACATCAACAGCTAATAATATTTGTAGTAGCAATACCAAAGATTATTTTTAATGCCGGCATACTTTTTCTCTAGAATCGTTACACGTTTCGTTATACGCATATATATTTTTTTTTTGTTAAAATAATCAAAATATACCTAGTGTATTATTTTAATAATTTCGACTGTAATATAAATTCTTATAAACATTTTATAAATCAATAAACTGATTGATTGCCTCCTAATGCCCTATTCATTTTAAAATTATTAAATTTCTACATTTTGATGAAATAATAAATCGACATTAATTAGTTTGACATCATACAACTTTTCTCACTTCCCGATTCTCCCGGGTTAGGTTATCCCATAGATTATCTACTAAGTATATTGTTATCCTATAAGTTATTGGTAGGCTCAAAAGAGCTAGAACTCAGAGCCGTAAAACCAGTAAAAAAAAGTTATCGATCTGTGGTCAATGAAGTGTAGTTAATAAATAAAGGCCTTAAAGGACTGTTATCCAGGGCCGTAAACTAAAAAAAGTAAATAAATAAACCTTTATTTTATGTTTCACCCAGTTTTTTTTTTTACCCTTTTTTTTTGGTCGGTGTGTTTTACTACATTTTTCATTCGGATTCGTCCAGAATTTGGACAGTAAACACTAGACACGACGTTACTGGTTTTTTTTTAAAATTTAAAGTGCTATGTTATACTTTATTAAGTTTAATAAAACAAAGATATTGTGATGATATTACTTTTGTTTTAAATAGTTCACACTCAACTTAGACACAAGTTTTACCTCTTTCATTGTTACTATGTTAAATATTAAGCAACAACAACGAAAGAGATAAACTTGTATCAAAATAACCTCGAAAAAATTATAACAACAATAGGTGTAGGATAAGGGCTATATATAGCAGAACAACAGAACCATAGTTATGGGTATATCTAAGAAAATTAGTTCGTACACCAACTACTAGGAGCGCTGATTTCCTTGATGGTTTCGTATAATATTTTCCGCGAGTGATAACTCTATACCCTAATATAATACTACTCTATTGTTTATGATTCCGGACTTTTCCTAAAGTCCATTTGAATATTTTAAAATATAAATTATTATAATATCTATGTTCTGCATTTTAGTCGAGACAAAATCAAAACTCAATTTAACACTCAAAGTACATAGGTACTTTAATAAACGAATAAAAATAGGTACTCACAAAATTGTGGGCGATGAGTAATCTTCACTTCGGAACTAATAAAAATATCCTCAACTTATAGGAACTGACTTTATTCCATTTAGACAATACTTAATAAACTTCAATCTTAGTTCTAAACTATTAACTTCTTCAAGACATAATTATAAATTCTAATTTTCCCTGCTTCAAATCAATAGCTCCCGCTCTTATTGCCGCCATTTTTACCTCTCCTCATAATTCTTTTTTTAAATTCAACTGTAGGCAAAGCAATGTCGCTAACACTTACTTTTTTTTAAAATTTCGGTTATCGCCCCACGGTGCAAAGTGAAAGATCCAATATTTTATAGCTCGGCCATTATGTCGTGTTCTTGTAAACAAGTCGTAGCTTGATATATCTTGGAGCGGTCAGCACATACATTAAACCTTTTCACCATTCGTGCAATATTGTCTCCACAAATTATTAGATAAGTATTATTTTTCAATGATAATGGCCTGATTCCAAGAACAAGGTATTGTTGTTAAAATAAATGTAATTAATTTTATTAAAAACTAGTTTATGGCCGGACTTCTTAGCGTGAACTACACAAATTTCAAACCCCTATTGTGCAGGGGTTAAATAATTTTAAAAAATCCGTCTAAAATCAAATATACTTCAAAAACTATATAGCGTCTTGTTGTAGATGATTTAAGACACCTAAAAATAATTTGCTTTAATGAAATGTCATAAAACCAATCTCAACTTGATATCAACGTCAAAATATATTTTTCATAAAATCAGCCATTGCGTACCTACAGTTCAAGACTAAAATATATTCACCCGTCACCCGCATCAATATTTGGTTCAAAGGCAATGATCCATTTTATTGTATAGCAAGAGTTATGCAGTTACGAAGGTCCTCTACCGGGGGCGCGCTCCTATCAATCATTAGACGCTTTTTTGAATTTAATAAAATAAAATTTGTATTTTGTCATCGATTCTCCCTCACTCCTGGTGACAGAGCCGTATTTGAAGAAGCGTATAGTGTAGTTTTATGAAATTAGATTAGAAAAATAGCTGCTCATTCTCGTCCAACAAAGCATGACAAAAAAGCTAGCCATGTCAGCTAAGTATAAAGTCTCCGATCACGTTGGAGGACCGAGGATTGCATAAAAAATATGAAAAGCTTTATTTCAGGGGGGCTCTCATAGGAAATGGGGGGCTTTAAAGTGGAGATTGAATTTGACGCTATATGTCAAAAACGGCTACATAGTATAAACTGAAACCTGTGTATAATTTTTGGTGACTGACATAGGCTTCTTTTGTCACGGAAAATCAGAGGATAAATTCGCGGCATAATATATTTGACACCGAGATAAATTGTAGCCTGGAAATGAATATAGACTACTTTTATCCCAGAAAGTGAAAGTTCCCACAGGATTTTTATGAAACCTAAACTTACGTAATGGAAGACGCGGACATCATCTAGTTAATAGTTATCTATACTTACCTATATTTATTAGAATGTAGATAATGGGTACATACCTACCACGATTAATTTGATGATTTTGTTGGTCGATATTTCGACACAGTTGCATGGTTCGCGACGGGGCTGCATTTCTGCAGGATATGAAGTTCGAATTGTCATGGGCTGCAGTGAACTACCCTCTTTTCGTCTTTTCGCTGGAATTTCATGAGCTATTAATTACATTATAATAATATGTTAGCCGTTTACTACATTATATAAGCTATCGTTAAACCACGAAATAATTTTAATATTACCATTTTCCCTTTGCTTGCAGTCCGTCCCTGTCCCCGGCTGAGTTGGCGCGTCGGCAATGCAGCGCATCTGTCACCGTCCCGCGCTGCGCTTCACCTCGCGAATATACACTCAAGTTCCCTGAACAACTCGCATATAACGATAATACTGTACTAGCAAGAATATTAGGTATATAATATTGTTATGTAACGCTTCCGCCTTGAAAACGCTCGACTTGGCCCACGTTGGAGACACCAGTGTAAAAGATTCCAACGTACACGGCTCGGACGAGACGCTCAATCAATTTTTTTTTTTTAAAGAATATAAGCCATTTTTTAAATGACTAATATTCCCCTTTCCTCTCCAATTAAGCGTCAAGCTTGTGCTAGGAGTAGGTACGACAATAGTGCAACTTGCGGGGTTTGAACCGTCGACCTTTCGGTTTTCAGTCCACTCCTATACCGGTTGAGCTATTGAGGCTCTGAATTGAAACAACGATGTCGCGTTAAGACACCACGTATACTCGTAAGTTGCTCGTAAGTCACCCATCCACCATCCCACGCTGCGCTTCACCTCGCAAATATACACTCAAGTCCCCTAAACAAATCGCATATGCCTACCTAAAGATAATAATATGTATGATGTACTAGCAGAAATATTACATAATACCTATTGTTACAGTTTTTAATAAAAATAATAGAAAAATATAAAGAAAATGTACGAGATACACAAGAATTGTTTATTTTTGAAGTACTTACCAGAGTCAATTTTTTTTTTCAAATTTAGACTACAGTGGTGGTACACAATGGTGCGTTTTCAGTTTGTGTAGAGATATTTAAAAATAAATAGGTGCATAATCAAAAGAATTAATAGGCAGGTACATGTTTTGTTTATTCTTGCTATTGTGTAGTGGGTACCTACGTAATTTTAAATTAGCTTCATGGACAGCTTTTTGCTGTCCTAATAAGTTGAATGAAATAAAAATACACATAATATTGAACCAAAAGTTTATTTTCGAATTACTTTTATAACCTTATTTGCTTCAAATACCTACCTGCATAATAACTATATTATTTACTTAGGTATCCATACATTCCATGAATTACATAATTTAGCTTTATTATTCGCAATTACAGTAATCAAGTCCTCAACATCAAAACCGATACTGATCTCACACCACACTGAACACACAAAACCTATATCCGTAAAGCGAGGAATAATTTAAATACAGGGTGTAACTAGAACGCTGGCAAATACGAAGACAGGTGGCACCTACTGATGATTACTGATATGATAAAAGTTCACGATATATTGCAAATAAAACATGTGACTGACGCTAGAGGTCAACGAACGTTGCGTAAGTAGGCCACTCGGAATCAATGTCACGTCGAAGGTGGGGCATTGTCCCGAGTTTTGCAAGCAAGTGATATTTTATTACTTAAAACGCACATAGGTACTTAGCTCGGAAAAGTTAAAGGTCGGGATCGAGCCCCCGGCGATCTCCGATTAGAAGGCGGACGTCCTAACGACTACGCTATGACAGCTATTTTAAAGTGTCTTATATCAAAATCAAAATTTGTTTATTTCATGTCATTAGCAGATTCTACCTCTATCGGCCTTTCCGTTAACATACATAGATCTGGCTATGACGTCACAATTTAATATTTGAAAATTCATAATTAATATTTGACACGCTCTGAGGAGTCAAGGATCGGTTGTGGAGGGAAAATAGTAAAAAGTTATTTTTGAGGTAACCGTATAAGTAAAAGAAGAAACCTTTACTTTATTACAGTTTCGTCAAGTATATCTGTGTGCCACAGCCAGACAACGTTAACTCTTTAAGTTAACGTCAACTATGCGTAAATCTGTCATTTAGTATAAAATATGGCAAAGGGACAGAATACTTTTCCGTCCATTTTCCGTCAATATTATTAGAATACTTTTCCATCCCTTTTCCGTTCCGTCCGTTCCTCTAAACGTACCACTAAACGACAGATTTACGCACAGTTGAAAGTTACAGTGGAATATCTATCTACGAGGTTATAGATTTTTGAAAATGTCATAGAAACGTTTCATTTTCCAAGGGTTAAAAAGTATCCTTTGGCCGTCTCCGGAATGCAAGCTTTAAGAAGCTTCCGATTAAAAAGTTGGCTAATATTATTGCATACGAGGTGCAGAGGATCTGTTGCGAACTGGCTTAAATATAAAAAAAGGGTTATTTTCTCAAAATGCTACAGTACGGAGAGCCGAAATAATGATTAATGATCGCAAATAAGCGGGTGAGCGTAGCGCCCGAGTCGAACAAAAAGTCGTGCAACGATGCCGGTGCAGTGAACTGAGAGCTTATCAACTAACGCGCCAAGAGTTATGTGAACATTGTACTTTTACGGATATGATTTTAATAAAATTAATCCAGTGCTTCGTTCCAGTGAATACAAGTCGTAATTAAAAAGATTAGAAACACAATTGCCCTGCCAAAAACAAACTAAAAGGCATAAAAAATTTCATACTTATTTGAATATAATCAGCCATCATAATGTTGTTTTTTTCAAAAAAAATATATGTAGCCAGGTCAGCTCAGGATCCTCGGTAACCTAACTTCTAACGGTCACATCCAAATCTGTTTAGGCATTTTTTTTTAAATATTACAATAAAACTTAAAGCTAGGCATTTAGAAGTTACGGTGGAATAAAACTCAAACACTTAGGTATACATGGACCCTGAAAACATAACATTCTTTTTTTTGGGCAGTCGTGTAATATGGAACTTAATTTTCTTCTTCTTAATTCACTATTTTGCCAAAATTAAACCTCTGTATGTTAGATATAGTAGGTACGCGACAGGTGGGTCGTGTACCTACTAAGTATATAACATAGTGTAGCATGATGTTATGACACATAGTAGACCGTTCTAAAACACACTCAATATACCTACCTACGTTTCACTCCGACACGGGACGTAAGTCGTAAACTGGTTTACATATGATTTTAAGCTTATTTCGTGGTTTAACGACATATTTTAATGTATAAAACGGGTACAGTACGGGTAGTGTATTTTGCCGGACAGCTCATGAAGTTCCAGCGAAAAGAACAAGAAAGAGGGTAGTTCGCTACTGCCCTTGACAGCTCGAACTTCATCTCTCGCAGCACCGCAGTCCCGTCGTGACCACGGCCCGTGCAATTGGGTTGAAATATCGACAAATAAAAACAAAAATTAATCGTGGTATGTACCCGTTTTATACATTAAAATAAATGGTTTACATCTCCTCATTGGTATGATAGACTAGTGCAAAGTAACGCCTGCTTTTATCCAAAAGAATATACTCAGTTACCCTAGGACCTATAGACCCCAATATGGTACTTTATTAGAATAGCTAGTTAACAAGGTGTCCTGGGCAATAAAATGGTTTTATAAAATTAATTATTTTAATTAATCTTTCCACACATTTTAACACACATTACAATTATTATCTGATTTTAATATACCTAATACCTTAGCTCAATTTTAGTAGCATATAAATAAGTATTGATATTTCGGCTTTGTAGATCGTTGTCTCTGTCACTTATACCCATATGATGTTTTGTCGGTCATAACGACCGAGACAGTGCTCTACAAATCTGCTATCTCCTTCCAAATGGTCGATGTACATTACTTTTGGCCGCGTATACTTAGTTTACCAATATAATATGGATGTAGTGTAGGTATTCTTACTGTCCCTAGTTTAATAATGCTAAAACAGGATTTGCTTTAGAAGTTTGTTAGGCACGGGGGTATTAATCAAAAAAATTAATTTCGATAGGTAGGTACGTCAGAGCCAGCGACAGGTGGGAGCAAATCTACAGGAAACCGCCTAATTAGCAACCTTCCGTCCGCCTTGGGAAATATCAAACGGTGTTGTAAATCGAACAAATGTACCGTTGTAATCTAGGTTATTGTCTGAATTAATCAAGCCTGAAGAAGTAAGCCTTAGAACTACAACATCTAAGTAGAATGTAGATGCATATTCGCACACGTCTTTTAGATAGCGAGCCAGCGCGTGTGAGGCCTTCGTTTATTCGTTATCTTATAAAAGCTGAAAGTTTTTCTGTGTATAGTCCCCAACACAAGGAGAACCTTTCATACATTTAACGTATATAAAAAAAACTAAAAAAAAACTAAAATATCAAAAGAGAACCGTTGTATAATATTACCTACACTAGACCTAGACTCTAACCTTGACTCACCCACATTTTCAATTGCGCGCAAAAACTCTACGCGATACCTTAATAGGTAGGTACATGGAAACCATGATAAATTAAGCGACTAACTCTCGTTTACCTTGAATTGAAGTGACCAGGACGCGACCTGTCATCAGGCTAGCCTTTAATATGAAGTCTCTACTTCAAGGTTAACGTTTAATCAAAAAATATTGCCTTTTGTTTAATTATTGTGTACACTTTAAGTATCAGGTTCTGGGTACCCCAGCAAGACTGGATTGCAATGTCACATAGGTAGCTCATGGGATACTGAACTCTGGTACTATGAGCTTTCTGAGACGCGAAATAAAAGTATACCTACTATTCGTTTTAAGTCCCAACACAATTTGGTCACCTGTTGAAATACCTAATACAAGTTATCACTAACTCAACCAAGCAAACTCTCAATATACTTAAGTTGTTCTCAAGTTGACATAAGACAACAGTTAACTTTTCAAACTGTAGCATGAAAATGGAATAGGTATACAACTAAATACGATATTGAATCCCTCCATACTTCCATAGAGAGTTAACATAAAGCAAGCATAAAGCTTTTAGGCAAAATATTCATAAACAGATTCTCTAAAGTGTTCGTAGTTCTAGCGAAAATCATCGAGCTTTCGTTGAAAATTGACGACATCCCCGGGGCAAGTGGTAAGCGCTGCGATTCTAAAGGCAAGTGGGAGGCCCCGGGTTCGATTCCGGGCATGGAAATTTAGGAAATTATAATTTTAAACTGTATCTGGTCTTGCCTTGTGGGAGACTTTGGTCATGGACTCATGGCTCAATGGCATGTCACCAAGCAACAGCGTTCCCGTCAATGCCGCGTAGAAATCGATCAGGAGTAGGTAAGGGTTTCCAACTTAGCTCCATCCATCTTAGACTGCACCATCATTACCACTAGGTGAGATCGTAGGGCTTATATCGAAATTCGAAATAAAAAATATAAAAAAGTTTTTTAGGTACTGTAGCAGGACAAATTAGTATATTTTCTTATCAAAATATAGGCCAATTATGAAAATGGTTGACACTCAACAAATTCAAAACCCCCTGTCAGTCCTCAGGCCGCATCCGACACTTATGAGCCCAACCCTTTGCAACATGTGCAAGGCGACGCTAAATTATACATTATCACATGACACAATTCTGGAATTAATTCTGGAAACCGCTTCTTTTTTTTACTGAAACGCCTCGTATACAAGCAACACATTTTTGAACTTGAACTATTTTGAGATATCTTTGAATACTTCAATAGAATGAATACTTTTGCAAAGGGCTTTTGAATCAATCCATCGTCAGGGTTTATAAGAACACTGCAAGTATCATTATAGTACCTATCTATTTCTTAATTTCGTTTCAAGAATCGTGCCTACCTACTACATATACTGTCTTGGATATTGTAGTACTTAGCTACCGTGTAATTTACATATGAAAATAAATCTAAAATAGTTTACCTACACTACCAAAATTAGATGTTTTAACAGTTCGATAAAAAATTTACCTAGGTAGAAATTATCTTTGAAAGTCTATAGTTTCTTACAAAAATATTCATGGGACGAACAATTAATTCTTAACCAACTATTTTTCTTAATAAAGATTAACGCTTACACGTCAAGGGTGAAAATGTGTGATTACCACCTTGCTAAGTAAATTTACGACTTACTGCAAGGTACATTACTTTACTAAAATTAATCACTCAGCTTTTGTAAGGTCTTTAAAATGGTTAAATTCTACCCAGAAAATAATAAATAATAGTTTGGTTTTTCTGTTGTTTCTTTCGGGGTGCAAAAGTTCGAAATCTTAGGGTATGTTTCATGGTCATCTATCATCTATGATGGAACAATTAGATAGATGTACCTATATGGTAGTATGTACATATACTTATACAAAATTTTATCCTGTGTCCAAAACCCTTTGCCTTTGCCTTTGCGCTCTCTCTATGCATCGTCATCCTGGATTGAGCGTCGTGCTTAGGGCTGGAAGCCCGGGAATACGTTTATACCTACCGAGAGCTAATACCCGGGATCCCGAAATTTATTCGTCTTTTTTCAATACCGGTAGAGCTATAGAAAGTTACAAACTATAAACTAGAAACGAGAAGCGAGAAGCGAGACGCGAAATTCAAATGAGTCACAAACCTATACCGGAATCCCGGTATTGAAAAAAATATTTCGGTATTGAAAAAATCCTGTATTCGAAAGCCCTAGTCGTGATCTTTGCCATCTTATTCTCTAGCTGCTATAGAGTCTAGCACAATGGTTTCACTCATTTTAATTTGAAGAGTAGAGACATTGTGGAAAGTAACGTGGACACTGGACAGGTGCGCCAAGGTGGTGCTGATTTGATCTGACCAATGCAAACAGCTACATCCTCTTGGTATAATATATTTCCTTCCATTTTGTCTGTTACTACCTTATAAGCTGTTCTTGTAGTCCTAAGGTTTTCAGTGTGTCTGCAAAAAAAATATCAGAAATACCTGCTCCAAGGTATGAGAATCAAAACTTTTCTTATGCGCTAAAGTACTTAAAAATATTCCTAAAGTTTCTTCTGGGCTGTAAGAATATACTGTAATTTAATATCCTGTGCATACATGTAAAAGTCTGATTTCTATTGATAAAATATAAAATGGTTGCAACTTCCTGCACTTAATTATCCACTTCCTCATAAGTAATTACAAGAAATGTTTTAATACATAAATAAAGTAGGTAAAATATTTTTTGCTGAACGGCCCGCGCCGCTGTGTTGCTATAATTAAGCTTGTATTACGAGGTGATACCTAATAATTAGCCATCTTCATTACGAAGTGTAAAATCATCAATCATTAACACGTACCTACTATCTCGTATACTATCACGTATCTATATACTTAGGACATCTACAGTACGTGGCAGAAAGTAATGTACATCGGCCTTTAGAATGACATTTCGGCTTTGTAGAGCGTTGTCTCTGTCACTTATACTTATATGACGTTTTGTCGGTCTCAATGACAGAGACAACGCTCTACAAATCTGCTATCTCCTTCTCAATGTCGATGTACATTACTTTCGGCCGCGTATGTACATGTAACTTGAAACTATTTAGCAAACTCTTCTTTACAAGTTTTTTACACCAGAATTCATAATAAGATAGGGGCTTCTTTAAAGGACGGCTTAGACGACATGTGTTATACACAACCTTAATGCATTGCATAAAGGTTGAATATGACACCATTTCGTTTGACTTATCCTCTTAAGAAACCCCTATCTTGACTATGAATTAAAGTGTTAGTTAACTATTCTTCTTCTTTCCAACATTTGTCCCAGCTTTTCTGCCCAGGGCCCGCTTTCCTGCTAAGTCCCTGCCGTTTTGCCACGTTCTATTGCATCGTCCCGTCGCAGATCGTTGGCTGTTGCATATTCTGCTCAAGCAATGTCAATCCATGACAAATTTAAAGTTTCATCATCTGGCCTTGGGACCATGACTTCCTTTCCATCTACATTACAAGTTACCACTGTAAGCTGTAGTTCTGAGGATGTAACTATTATATATTCTGTGCCAGTACGTAGTAGGTACCTAGTACCTACGTATCCGAATAGTGAAGATGAATTTCTTGAACTTCGTCTGCATTATCTCAAGAATACTACTTACTCTCTTGTGCTGGACTCTATTAGTTAATACTTACATATTGTTCTTAGTTTTCGAACAGAGTACAGTATGCGGCAAAAAATAATGTAGGTACATCGACCAAAAGAAGAATATAGCGGAACAAGAAGGAGATAGCGGATTTGTAGCACTATCTCTGTCGTTGAGACCGACAAGACGTCATATGTGACAAAGACAGCGCTCTACAAAGCCGAAATGTCATTCTAAAGGCCGATGTAGGTACATTATTTACTGCCGCGTAACCTAACGTGGTACCTAGTGGGCTAAATTTTCTTACATTATTAAGAAAGTTTAGGCCACTAGGTACCATTTTCGTCTGTTTATACTATTTTCTTCTGTTTTCTACCAAGATATGCTACGTCAATCTATACCTAGTAGGTATAAGATAAGGTTGAGTTAATCTAGGGAGATATACTACTTTGGTCTACATAATCAGAAGAAGACCCATCAACCATCGCTATCTACTTTCTTAGTTAAGTAGATTTCTTTCTCTTTTGGTTGCCTGGAAACTTGATTATTTTTTTCGTCCTCACCTCACTGATTTATCTTTTGTCAGGACTCTAGTTTGAGCAGGAGTACCTATTTCATCTCTTCTTTTCATCATGACGTGGGTAGTTAGCTTCACAGAAATTCTAAGTTTCAGTGGGTACCTAGGTAATTAATTAATGTAGGTATGAAAGTATAAGACAAAATATTTTTGATAAAACTGAACACAGATACGGTGTAAAAATTAAAAAAAAAATGTAAAAGCTAATGGCTAAAACGTACTTTGAATAGCTAATGGCAGCCGACCGCTAAGCGGAATACTTAAATAAGTTTTTAACTTTATTTTAATTTTTTCTTTTAATCTCCTCCTGAATATTCAACAATATACAAAGCCGCCTGATGACAACTGGATATAAAGGTTTAATATCGTTATTCTGGTACCTATACTTAAGTTCAACAGAGCTAACACAGATTTAGGTTAGAATACCTAAGTACCTACCAAATTTTCCTTCATACTTAGATATTGTGGTCCCCATGGAACCTCCACCGGAAAGCGTAGCGTTGGCAGACACCCCACTAGGTGGACAGACGACATCAAAATTCAGTGTGGTCATTCAGTATTGGATTCAGGACAAAACCGTCGCGTGTGGTAGTCCCTAAAAGAGATCTATTTATACCCAAGTATAAGTATGTCCAGCAGTATACCTAGTTGTCTATATCGGTTGACGATGATTATTATGTATGTTTCTTTCGTTTGATGTGGTTATGTAGACGGTAGACTAAGTACGTTCCGGTGAAATGCCGCGGAGGAACTGACCAGGGGTGCCTACATTTTCACTTACCACCAGGTGAGATCGCAGTCAAGGGCTACCTTGTAGGTAGGTATACCTAGGAATTTAAAAAATGTGATTCTGCGTGAAGAACTCGAAGTCGCGGGCAACTGCTAGTCTGAAATAAGGTTATCTGGGTTATCACAAAGCGTGCAGTCAATGCAATAGAAGGAAAAAAGCTGAAATCGTAGGGTGTAATTAAGACGACCCACCGCATCGACCTCGAGCCCTTGACCGAGAGCCGCAGCCCTAATGAGTTCGCCGACAAGCCCGACGCGCGACGTCGCGCTACGACTCTCAACATATTGATTTGGACTCAGACACCTTGTACTTATGAGCTTTATTTTTTTTTTTTTTTTTTTTTTTTTTTTTAATTTTTTTGTCTATATCAATATAGGCAAAAAATTTAAGCTCATACAAGGTGTCTGAGTCCACGAACCCAGCCATTTTTTAGGAATTTTGTACATTCGTGATCAAATATAGTATAAGTAGGTAGGTATAGTAAATACGCGGCAGAAAGTATTGTACATCGACCTTTAGAAGGAGATAGCAGATTTGTAGACCATTGTCTCTGTCGTTAAGACCGACAAAACCTCATAAAGGAATGAGTGACATGAGAGAACGCTCTACGAAGCCGAAATGTCATTCTAAAGGCCGATGTAGGTACCTACTTACATTACATTCTGCCGCGTACTGTGCCTAGGTAGGTATGTTTTATCACGTATATAAGCTAACCCGATTCGGGCGAGCGCGGGTGACGTGCGGCTGTGCGGGGCGTCCCCTCGCCTCATACCCCGATTGCCATCTCGACCTGTCGCGGACTATAGGTAATTTGAAGTGAAAACTTCTTTAGGCGTGATGGGCGATTTTCTAAAACTTCAACTCAAGTTCGCGTCACCGATATGCTAATGTTAGATACCTACTAGTGCTTGAAGTAGGTACCTACCTACCTACCTACCTACCTACCTACCGATAGATGTAAAAACTAAACTAATTTTAACTAAGCTAATTATGAGATTTTAATTTGAAAATCAAAAAAAACCACTAGGTATTAAGTAGGTGGGTAACTACCTATTTTATAGTTTTAAGTTTTCACTTCTGTCCTGATAATGAAAATATAATTAATATAGGTAGGTACCTCATGGTATATAGTAGGTAATAGGCTACTTGACACTTTTTTTAAGTTGGTCTTAAATGGTTAATATTTGTCCTATTATATCAAAAAAATTAACACTATATTTTTTTGCGCCCTAATAACCGTAAAACTTTAATTTAAAAATATATTTTTCTTTGACAGGTGAAAACACTGGTCGGCCATGTTTGGCCGATAGATTATCTGTGCTCTGACGTCATGCATTTGTAAACAACAGCATAACCTCCCAAAGTTTAATAAACATGACTTCTATACTAGTTTACATGAAAAATATAGTAATTATCGTTATTGTATCATCCGAGAAAGTAAAAAACGCATCGATAAAGACCACAGGAAAGTTGTGGATTAGAGTGCCCAGTGAAATAAATATACGTAACACGCAAAGACTTGCTTAAAGGGATCCTATATGACTAACGACTTCAACCCAAATTTATTTTTGCAAAGATCACTTTGTTGTAAGTCTTACTTAATAACTTATTCAATTTATAAAGAGAAAACGATATTTTTTTACGTTTACTATGAGTTTTTAGAAATATATAAAAACAAGCTTATGCACGTGACTTCGCCCGCGTGGACTTCATAAATTTCAAACCCCCATTTAACCCACTCAGGGGTGGAATTTCAAAAAATCAATTTCCTAGTGGATACCTTCTCTTTACCTACAAAGAACACACCCACCAAATTTCATGTATCTAGGACCAGCTGTTTAGGCTGTGCGTTGATATATAAGTTAGTCAGGACTCTAAATTTTATATATATAGATACTACGTTAGTCCCCGCGTGACATAGGGATGACATTTCTTTGTTTACATATTTAATGACGTCACATCATGGCTGACAGCGTTTCAAATAAAAATAAAAACTGTATTTTTTTAAATTGGATTTATATATCCATCCTGCGTTTTTAATAATTGTTATTGATATATTTCGTTGTCTTAAGCAAAATACTATAATAAATAATCATTTATTGGACGAAATTAGATATGAGTCAAGTAGCCTACTTATTAGATAAGGCTAGCTTTAAGTTTTATTGTAATAGGTATTATACATGTAAAAACCTCATGATAAA
The DNA here is from genome assembly GCF_902806685.2 of Maniola hyperantus. Classification (NCBI taxonomy): domain Eukaryota; kingdom Metazoa; phylum Arthropoda; class Insecta; order Lepidoptera; family Nymphalidae; genus Maniola; species Maniola hyperantus. The sequence goes on along the minus strand of NC_048545.1, from coordinate 4,918,224 downwards.
ACTTCATTAAATACGTAGATAGCTAGATAGGTAAGTAGGTACCTACCTAAGTAAAGGTAGGTAAGAGGTAGGTACAACGACACATTAGAAAAAAATAAAAAAATAAACTTGTCATTACATGCTCAAAATAAAATGAAACAGCATAACATAACCCAAAAATTGATCATTTTTGAGTCTTAATATGAATTCCAAATTTTGGGAATGGGTACCTACCTATAGGTAATCTTGTTATTTGGTAGGTTTCGCAAACTAGTTATCAGTAAATAGGTGATATCCATAAAAACTGAGCTATTTAGTAAATAATATGGTAAAACATTTATACGACTTTACGAAATAGGTAGGTACGATTGCCAATCATTCAAATAAGTCACGAGAATTGCATCAATTGCTAAAGATGTCGCGACGCCATACTTATTGTTGCATTGCATTTCTCATGCAATGTCCCGTTCGCTAAACAAAAATCAAACAACAAAAGGAAAATGCCGACGAGCCGGTTACTAAACTTTTTTATTTCCTTTCGGCGTGACTGGAGCCGCCAAACGCAAAAGGTACTATGTCGCGGCCGAGGCTCAACTTAAATCCTCTGTACATAAAAGGCTTAACTTTCTCGAAACAGGTTTTCTTTAAAGACATTTTGTTTTTCAATATAAAAGCACCAACACGAACGCTCCGCCTACACTTGATTTAAAATTAGAACTCTTGCGTGACAAACGCCGGTAACACGAAATTATATGCTAAAAAGTTAAACTTTATTTGCAGGTGATAGAGCACAATATTCTACGATAGTTTATCTGCAGTAAGGTGGGTTGCTCCGTAAATGCCATTGGCCCATTGGCGCTACGTGAAACAAACAAGAAATATGTGAGTGAGAGAGACGGCACTAATCAACGGGTAAGCCGCTTGAATACTGTCAATGAAATTAAATTTTAAATGGTAAAAATATCATTTAATAATCTAAATATTTTACTCAAATACCTCAGTTTTTCAAAAATATACCTAACTACTTTTCTTAAAATTTTCCTACAACCAAAAACGCAATGAAAACAAAAAGAGACAAAGAATATTTCGACTCTATAGTAGAGACAAGGATGCAAAATATATTTTGTATGAGCACACTCTGTCGTATCGAAACTAAGTCCACAATGAGGATGAGAACACTTTGGAACGTACGCCGTTGTTATAGAACATAAATTTTGTTACTGGCAAATTTAGACTTGTTATGTTTTGGATTCGGAGGTTGTATGGAAATGGGCATGGCGGCAAGCAAGCAGTGACGACTCGTTTAGTAGACAGTTGACAGTCGCCACGCCACATTGACATAGCGATAGAAGCACTGATAACAAAATATCTATTGATGAAAATTTTTTGCTGACTCTCCCGCCTAGTGTTTTGTTTATTGATGGACGGATCAAAGTGTATCGAAAGAAGTTTTTATAAACAAATTTTATAAGTGAAGTGAAGTGTGGTGAATATAAAGTTAATAATGACAAAAAGTGTTTTGGACTGGTCGTGCCTACTTTGAAGGTTATTTGTTGTCTGTTTTTATCGTAAGTTCCTGCTCACTTTAGAAAATGAAATTGATTGATATCTATAGAAAGTTAAGATTAATAAATCTTAGCAAGCATCTTTACTTCGCCACCATATTAAAAATATACCCTCACACAAATGTATAAAAATACTACAGTTGAAATAGTAGCATACCTAGGCAGGATCTAGGTAGGTAGGTGTATCTACCTAAAAATCTACCTACTTATAGTACGCGACAGGTCGAGATGGCAATCGTGGTGGGATCGCCCTACACACCCGCACACCCCCTGCGGTAAGCCAGTGCGGGCGAATGCGGGTGTGCGCGGCGTCCCTCCACCTCATACCCCGATTGCCATCCTGTCATGTCGCGTACTATAAGTAGGTATCTATTCTATTTGGAGTTCCCGCATCGAGTTTTAGTGATACCACACCATGCTATCTTGAATTTATGTGATAAATCCTAATCAAATAAACTAGGACCCTACCTAGCTAAGACAACAGGCAACAGCTGATGTCATTCACTGACAACTAAGAATTCTATTAATATTATGGTCTTCAGGCAAAAAAAAATTTGTCAGCTCTATAAAATCGAAACTAAGCGATATCATATGGTGCAACTGGACCTCTAAAAGTTTTATCCCACCCGTTAAGTTTAATGACACCAAACCATTTTTCATGTTTTATTACTTAAGTAGATATGAATTTTTGTGTAATTCTTGTCAACCTTCTATGTTATCAACCGATAAACGTTACCTGCTGGGTAAGTATCTTGTAGAGGCTTCCACAAGCCATGGTCTTGCCACCTGAATCCAGCGGATCCCTGCGACTGGTTTGATTCGTCTGTCCACTGCACTGTAGAGAAACTCCCAGCATAGGTGGCTCTTTTCATCGCCCGCTGAGTGATTCTGAGCTTATCTTTTGAGGTAATGTTAGTGACCATAATATGGTCACTAAAGTATATTATATTATACTTAAAGTATATTATACTTATGTCAGTGTGGGTCATCAAAAGCAACATGAACTAGTAGCTACCTACTTATTCGATGACTTTAGTCTTTAGGCACAAAATAATTTGTCAACCCTATAAAATCGAAACTAAGCGATATGATGTAAGTGCATCTAAAAGTTTTATCCCAACCCGTTAAGTTTCAAGATGCACCAATACACTTAACATATTTTATTTACCTACTTAGTTAAATTTTGCATTTTTGTTCTTATCTTGTCAACCTTCGTAGTCATCAACCGATAGACTTCTACTGCTGGACATAAATAATATAGATATCTTATAGGGGCTTATATAAGCAACGGTCTTGCGCCACCTGAATCCATGCGTTCCCTGCAACTCGTTTGGTTCGTCTATCCACCGTAGAGAAACTTCGAGCACACCTAAGTACTAGGTGACTCTTTACATCGCCCCATAAGTGATTCTGAGCTTATCTTAGGCCCATAATGTTAGTGACCATAATATTGTCTCAGATTTGTGTATTATCACTGACAATATTATGAGCTATTCGATGACTTTGGTCTTCAGGCACAAAATAATTTATCAATCTTAAAGAATCGAAACTAAGCATAAATGGTGCAAGTGGACCTAAAATTTTTATCCCAAGTTTAAGGATGCATTTAACATGTTTTATGCTTACCTGTTTAGATAAATTTTTCACTTTTGTTCTATTCTTATCAACCTTCGATAAATGTCCAATGCTGGGTATCTTGTAAGGGCTTCCACAAGCCACAGTCTTGCGTCGCGTGAATCTAGCGGTTCCCTGTAACTCGCTTCATTCGTCTGTCCACCGAGCAACCGTAATGAAACTTCGAGCATACCTAGGTGTCTCTTTCCATCTCCCGCTGAGTGATTCTCAGGTAACCTTATGAGGCGCGTAATGTTAGTGACCGTAGAGTAGTAGAGTGATATTGTCTCAGATTTGTGTGACATCACTGGCAACATGAACTTCTCGATGACCTTGGTCTCAGGCACAAATCATTTGTTAACCCTATAAAATCTAAACTAAGGGTTACGGTGCAAGTGGACCTTAAAGTTTAACCCAACCCGTAAAGCTTAAAGATGCATCAATCCGTTTAACATGTATTTTATGCTTTAGTTAAATTTAGCATTTTTGTTCTATTCTTGTTAACCTTTGTCGTCGTCAACTGATAGATGTCCACTGGTGGGTATCTATCTTGTAGGGGCTTCCACAAGGCACTGTCTTGCGCCGCCTGAATCCAGCGGTTCCCTGCTACTCGTTTGATTTGTCTGTCCACCGCTGCACCGTAGAGAAACTTCGAACATACCTAGGTAACTCTTTCCATCGGCCACTGAGTGATCTTATGAGGCCCATTAGGTAGGTATGTAAGTGACCATATTATTGTCTCAGATTCGTATGCATATGTCACCATTAGCAAGTGACAACAGGAAGTGCCTATTTATGGTTTTTAGAATAATTTGTCAACCATTAAAAATCGAAACTAAGCGATATGTGTGTGTGTGGAGGTGGACCTAAAAATTTTATCGCTTGCTGCCTACAAGTTATCAAAAGGTAAAAATATTTTTTTATGATAACACACAGGGCATTTCTTACTCATCTAGCCTTATCTTACCATGGGAAATAGTTTGTTCCTACAGAATTTTGTCATTATCATAAAATTTTACTTAAAGGTACTACCTAACCTCTAACCAAGTAGGTAAGTACTTAGCTACTTATCTACCTGAAACTTTGAATATTTCCTACTGAGTACCTATCTAGGTGTTAAAAAAATTAGAATTGATACCTAACCTACCTATGCTGGTCCAAATTATTTACCTTATCTTTTTGTTTCGTTACCCACATTTATTTTCTGTCTTTCAAGGTGAAATCATAAAACCTTAGACATCTGATTTCTATTTTGCTTCCTGTTTTTTACACTATCTAGGTACCTGTGATTTAAAAAATGTTTTTAAATAGGTACTTACTAAGAAAATTTACAACCCTAAACAAATTCGTTATTAATCGTAGTATATCTACCGAATAATCGCACTGTCGTCCTACATTTGGTGTAACATAAATATGATAGAGCTAAAGCGTAGATAGGAGGTTGTAAAGATACCTAATAGGAACATAATATAGCGTTGTTAAGTTTGATATTCAAGCTACAAGCAACTGATACGCCATATCGGGCCCGCCTCCGTCGCTGGGCGGATTGCCCTGAGGAACACGCCCATCCGAATACACAATACACTAAACTAGCACCTACGATAACTTTGTGCACTTGGAGAACTACATCCTCAAATGCATTTAGCTGGGTTATGACTTCTAAAGATTAGAAAATATAAGTAATGTAAAAATTAAGAATAGGTAAGTCTATACCCCAAAAATGCCTACGTCCTTTTGACTCACATGATCATAACTTTTGTTTCAAAATTGAGGAGGAATTTGAAAGTACTGAATATAGTGAGCCATGTCTATCATTTCGAAAGCACAGCGCGTGATTTGCAATATTGAGAGAAATAGAGCTCTTTTCTGTTTGTAGTTGTACATTGTATTAAAGTGATGTAGACTAATTTTCTAGGGTTGATGTAGATATAGAGCTTATAGACAAGCTAGGTAGTAGGCAGGAATCGTAAAAAAATTAAGAGTTTTGTTCACCTAATAGAATTTTATGGGATTACCGGCCACCTTCAAACTCCAATAACTTTCTCAATCTCTTGTCACACGTTACAATTATTCAGGTGCAATTGGTTTAATAGTAATTCTGTTTAGCGTCCAATTAGTGTAAAAAGTAAACGATGTTGAGCATCTATGCCCTTCTACAGACTAGTTTATTATACCTTGATACCTACTGTAGACAGGGTCATGCCTCTGTGAAAAATGTGTTGGCGGCTCGAATTGTGTTAAAGTCAAACTTGTAACCAAATATGGGCTAGAGATTCTTACATTCAGACAAAATCTTGTCTCCTAAAAAATGCTTTATTGGATTATTAAATTTTCATCGTCAATACGGGTAATAGAGTAGCAAAATAAATATTTCCCGACCTCAGCACCCTCCGCGATCCATCACGAATCTCGGCTGTTGTCACGTTTACGACTCGAATCACTCCTATCTTCCGCTATAACACTTTGTCATAATAATTCCACCAGTATCATATTAGTTAGGAACTAGCATATGCCCTTGGCTTCGCTTGCATGAAATGTAGAATGACTGGTAGTTCTTTATTAGTGAGAGTCTATGTTAAAGAGAAAACCTAAATTCCATCCAGTATCATATTAGTTAGAAACGAGCATATGCCCTTGGCTTTACTTGCATGAAATATAGAATGACTGGTAATTCTTTATTAGTGAGAGTCTATGTTAAAGAGAAAACCTAAATTCCATCCAGTATCATACTTATTAGTTAGAAACGAGCATATGCCCTTGGCTTCGCTTGCATGAAATATAGAATGACTGGTAGGAAATTCTTTATTAGTGAGTCTTAAAGAGAAAACCTATAACTAGCAAACTTTTAAGTTTTTGGGCCCAGGCGGTTTGAGGCGTACCTACTTAGGTAAGTATGTACGTGGTCAGTTTCTTTTTTTGTGTATTTAGATAGGTATATCTACCTACCTATAGATACTATGTTTTAAACAGGTCTGCTACCTTATCGGATTCATGTTCATTCATAGCAAATAAAAAAGTATGTACCTACTGACCTACCTAGATAAATGCGCAAGAAAAGTGCGCAAGTGTTAAACCTGGTGTAACGCTCGCTCTAAGTATCTTAATTTTTTTGTTAGAACTAGGTTTTAGTAAAATTTGCATTTACCTTTACGCCTTACGTATTTTTACCATGTTTTTGTTTGGTCAACCAGTTGACTTAACACCGTCTTCTTATTCAGTAGGTACCACCATACTGGCATGTGTCCTATGATACCTCTATCAAATGTTATTTATAAATCAAACATAGAAAAAGCTTCTCTTTCAACTTCAAATAGATAAAGTGCATTAGGTAGATACTTTATTTAAGAGAAGAAGCTTCTTACATCACAGTTCGCACCCTTAGTAATCCATCACGATTCACGAATCACAGTTGTTGTCGCCTTTACAACTCCAGTGGCTTTTATCTTCCGCTACAATGCTCTCAGATATTTCATCATTTTATTAGTTACACAGATATTATATCACTGGTTATTTAATGTCAAAGACGAAATATTATTCAAATGACAAAAATTATTTGTCACAAAGTTTCATGGCAGCAATCGGCTTTGCATTGAGCATCCCACGACATTCTGCCGTCATAAGGAAAAAGGGCACAACTAACATTTTTTCCGAAATTGAGTTATATACATATTCGGAATCAGAAAAAAAGGCCCATCTGCCAATATTTTTTGTACAATTTTAGGAACAAGATTAACAAAAATACCGTAAGCTTAAAAGGCACAACTGAGCTACTTTTCATGTTTGTGTACGTAAAAAGATCACATCTGACTAATAGTACGTCAAATTTCACATATGCACAGATACTGCTTTTATGTGTAGCACGAAAAATATAATTTATTTACTTGAAAAGGCATAATTGACCTGCATTAAATATTAAAGACATAACTACCACAGATGTGCTCTTTGGTTTAATTTGTTTACCAACTAGACCTTGACATTTAATTTAAAAAAAGGCATAACTAGCAGTTATGCCTATACTACCAAAAATCTTTGACTAGAGGTGAAGTGAGGGGGTCGAGGTATGAAGCGAATCCCGCCAGTTGTGCCTGACATGTCTCGGCGAGTCCACGCTTGTCTGTGCTGCGATGGTAAGATTAAGTTTTTGTTACATTTGCATGCTTTTATTATGTAAAACTTCTTTTGTGACACAATAATATGATTTATTAGTATTTATTGACGAAATTTTTGAGTGATTAATTGCGATTTGGTTTTAAAAATATGATGACATTTTTAGTAGGTACTGTATCGTAAATAATTTAGAATACGAGACACGCAATAATTGTTAACTGGATTCTGTCCGTTTATACTACAAAATAAACTTGATTCTTTTTTCAGCAATATGGAATCACGAAGCGCAAGATTAGTTAGTGCTGCTTTACGCAATAATAATTCTGTAGGCGAATGGTCTCCCGCGCCGTCAACAAGACGTGGCGTTCAACACTCGGTGCAAGCATCAAGCTCGGAGCATGTTGTGGTGCCGCACTCTGTGTTAGATACAGGGTTAGATTTTGATTCTGATGACTCAGTATTGGATAAAATTTACGAATTACCAAAAGTACTGGAGAAAAGCAGCGATAGTGATGGTTCTGACTCAGAAGACTTTATACCATGTTCGCAGCCAGTTTCAGGAAGAACAATTTTAGAATCATCGGAAGAATCAGACAAAGAACCAAACCATGTTCAACTGCCTAAGAAAGGAACTATTAGAAAGCGCAAAACTTATAACGTTAGCATAAAGGAACGAAAGAGACTGAAGAAGGAGGAAAAAATACATACAAAATATTTTGTAAAACCTGGATGTCACGAAGATGTCTGCAAAAAAAAGTGTTCAGCACGCTTTACAGAAGAGTATCGCAAAGTCGTGAATAGCAATTTTCGAAAAATGACATGGATGGAACAAAAATACTTCTTTTTGTGTCATACTATGTTAATACTACTTATGTTAATTTGTTAAGTAACAGTTAATAAATGTAAATTTTTTAAGTTTTGATACGATAATTTTTGTTACCTTTTCAAAATAAAAGTTTTATTTAAATGCCCTAATTGTTTTTTTATCTGTTTTTTTGTATAATTATTAAAATAAAAAGGCGCATTTTACTAAATATGCCTTTTTATTGTATAATTTCATATTTTTTCACAAAAAGTCAGAATGAAAAGCCACAATTGGGTAGTTATGCCCTCTATTCGTAATATTAATAACTTTAATTCATTTTTTATGCTACATTGAAAGAGAAAATGTTGATTATTTAATAAATGCAAATAGAATAAAAACTTATATTTCAATAATCGTATAGAAATCGTGAAAATGAATTTATTTTAATTCATCTTTTTTCGAAAAATAATATTGTAATCGATATTTTTCGCCAAAAACCAATAAAAATTTTAAACTCGATTTTCTCCATATTTATAAAATGTTAGATGTGCCTTTTTTCATTATGACGGCAGACATAGTGTCATAACTTGTTACATTTTAAAACGCCATACCACAGGATATAATATAATAGTACGCCATACCCTATTATAAAACTTGTTAAATACATTACTTACGTATTAGGTATACTAATATCTACGCAGTACTGCATAAGTACCTATGGTAATATTTTACGGTTTGAAAAGAGCTGTTCAGTTTTTGCCAGCTCTTCTCTAGTAATATAGTACTTTTTGTAACCTGTCATTTGTGTTTTGTGCTGCATTAAAGAATATACATACATATATAGGTAGTAGAATCTGCTTTCCGACTCCTGATAGGAATTGAATTACTTACCTAATGATAGGGCAGGACTCTAATTTGTCTCCTTAAATGGCATAAGTTGGTAATCCATGAAACAAAAGTTATTTCATTTCATTTAGCTCTTAGGTTAAAAATATTATCACCATCATCTCACTATTGTAAATTTTTGTATGGAAGATTCAAAAGACCTTGTGAAGGTTTACTGAACGCTCAGATAAGAAAATACAATTAGGCCTCCGTTATTAAAAAACTGGTAACGCGAAGACAAAATAGAAGTAGGCATAGTAGGTTACTAAATTGAGTAGTCCTGCAAAAACTACTATACGGCCGTATCTGTAGAAAGTTAATAAGCTGCTTGACAAGTTATAACCAACTGATTAACTTTGTGACGAGCCATTGACGTCCATCAATCAAGTGAATAGATACCTACTTGCTGCTGCTTTATTAGCAACTTCATAGTTTATACTTAATACGGTCTTAAGTTGTAGTCTCCTAAGATTATATACAGTTACGTTTTACCTACTTGCTTTATGTGGTGGTACTTCTATGTAAGTACAATTTCATATAGGAGATGATCATCGTAGTAGATATAGGTAGGTAATGGTCTTCATGTATCCTTTTGATACGTTCTTTTAGAACTTGTGCCAACTGTGTATTTGGATCCGGTGATCGTGTTGGTGGGTTAATTCCGGAAGAAGAAATAGTTGGTAACATACCTACATAAGTTGTGAATGGAGTTGGCAGGAGCTATCAAACTATTAATTATTAGCGTTGCGTAGGGATGGTAGGTTCTGATATGAAAAAATATTTTCACCACTATTTAAAGTTATCTTGGAAAAAAATGTTTGTCTAAACAAGTAGGTAGGTAGATACTTACCTAACTAGAGCAGAAACATTTCACTATAGCTACCCATTCCAATACAAAACCAGATTTAAAATATTTTATTTGTTAAGCTTATTTCCCACTACGAGATATAAGTTACCTACCTATATTAAAGTCCGGCCAAAATAAACATTCAACATTTTTAGCCCTATATATGCGAATTATTGTAGCCTTGAATGTATATTTGGAACGAATATTGGGAACACTAATATAAATCGATGGGGACTTTTGTTCCCAACATTCGTACCAATTTTTAGCCCTATGTGAATTATTGTAACCTTGAAATGTCTATTTTGACCGGACGGATAGGTAGTATAATTTATATTCCGTAGTGTGAAATAAGCTTTAGTTTAATAAAATATGCAAAGCGCCATGCAGTAAAACTACTGGTAAGAATTTTCAAGAAAAAAAATGCAAAAAGCACACCAATAGGTAGTAGGTAACATACTTTTAACATTACCATATAAATAATTTAAATTACTAGGCACACATAATAAAAAGCATTATGTATGCAGTTTTTGTTTGGTGCAAGAGATAGATTAGAAAGTTAATTGTAAGGCACAAATACAAGTTCCAACGATGACTCTTGAGATAATTTCTAATGGAGTTTCCAACGCGCCCACACTTCACATATGGAGATTTTCTCTTCACATGGAAAACTTATTATTCCAACTCCTATTAAATAAGAACGTAATGAAATGCGCAATGTGTTTTGAAGCATCTCAAGCCTACCTACTAATTTGTTCGTATGAAACATTCTAATCATGCAAGTTTAATTTTGAATAGGTCACCTCCTTCAATTTTCCATCTTGCTCTATCTAGATTTAGAGTACAGTATAGTGATAGGCTATAACTGGATATTTACGGGATACCTACCTACACACGAAATCTTACCATATTTCAATCGGCTTTTTTTTAACTGACCAAGCGCGAGTCAGACTCGCGCACTGAGGGTTCCGTATAAAACGGTAAGGGCACTTTTGTTAACGAACCGCAAAACTGAATTTATTTGTAGAAGTTTATTGTTAATATCAAAAAACTGTGATAGTTAGAGCGAGCCTCCTAATTACCTATTTCAGACTTTTCGACTGGTAAACTTCGGAGATAAGGGGAAAGGAACGGTATTTTTTTCGTCATTTTGCACGATAAATCATAAACTATCAGTCATAGAAATAAATAAAAATCTATTTTAGAATTTACAAGTAAACCCCTTTTATACCTATGATACCCGACTTGATATAGGTAGTCCTATCTTACTTCGAAAACTGAAAATACTAATTATTAATTCATGAACACATTTTAATTTTTTCTGTGATGGAACCACGAATCACGGTTTTTTCTTTTACTTGTGCTATAAGATCTGCCTACCTGCCAAATTTCATGATTCTAGGTCAAAGGGAAGCAGGTACCCTATAGGTTTATTGTCAGACACGCCAGACAGATGAACAGACAGACAACGTGGTGTTTTGGTACATACCTACCTTCCTACTTACTAACATTTTCAAAATTGAAAAAGCATTAGTTAAAAGATCGAGTAGATAATATTTTCTTGCTTTCTCAGTTTTGTAAAGGTTTGTGTTTTATCGGCCGCCAGTGCCATAGTGTGAAATGAATTGTACCCCAATAGATTTCATATGACTAGTATAAGTTTGGACACTGTTGAGGGATTTTGAGGAATTGGACTTGGTTAATTGGAATTGGAAAGGCCTATGTCCAGCTGTGGACGCAAACAGGCTGATGGGTTGGATTGGATTGGATTGGACTTGGTTAGAAAAAAAAATCTCGGTTAAAATAGACGTTGGCTAATGTTTGCGTTTATCGTATCGTAAACGACTGAAGGATGTCGTAGGTGTTAATAAGCTCAGTTACGATTACTCTTTATGTGACCATCGCATTGCGTGGGAATTAAATTGTATTAGACAATGACATGAGGCAGGCGCCAGTGATTCTATCAGCAGAATTCCTCGATGTCCAATTGTCTCCTCCAGATACCGTATTCATTATGTGACTGCCTGCAGTTAGCAAACTTCTTGGTAGAGACAATCAGAACGGCCATGTTTTAACTTTTAATATTCGATTTTTGGAAAAATGTCCCATACTGGGTTTTGATATTGGGCAGCCGTACTACGAAAAATCTATTATGCGAAATTGGCGAAATAGTACCTACCTACTTGATTAAATGTCAATAGATAGCAGCAAAACAAAAATTGCTATATGGATTGCTAGATTGATTGGTCAATCCTACAAAGTCATTCAAGCACTAGGTTCCATTACCTAATTAAATAAGATGTAGTTTCTATTAGTAATAATAATATAATAATAAATCTTTATTTGTTCCATAAAAAAAGTGAAATACAATTTTGCTTAAAATTACCCTCGACCCCCAAACTAGGTTAACCCGTATCTTGGGTATCTTTGTATCTTTGGTTTATTACTAAGTCCGTATATATTAGCATGCATAATTTTAAGTTTACCTATTATTAATGGTTTTGTATAGATATTGTCCCAAATAGCTAAATTGGCGTTGTGTAAATGTAGTTCTTGTTCGGGTATGTCTATTTTAGGTCGACGTCGGGGAGTACTGTCCGGTGGTGGTATTCGGTGCATCCGGTGGTATCGGGTAACGCTTCTATCTATTCTACCAAATATCTTTTATTAGTAGGTAGTTATACATAAACATTTCTATAAATACCTACTTCTGTAAAGGTATAGTACCTTATTTAAAAAAAAGTATCCTACCTTATTTATTTATATAAAATATACCTAAGTAGGTACATAGCAGCCAGTGGGCGGCCGCACGCCATTCTATTCCCCGAAGAGGAAATCGTTACGGGCAAATTGGGCCCTAACCACTAAACTAGCGGCACGCTATGATGGCCGGTTTGACGTTTGTCCGCTCATGAAGTTCCGTATTAATTGATAACGACTTTGAAGGAAATAATTGTATTACTTTATTGACGATAGTGATGTGCAGAGATTCATAAATTTTATCGAATGTAGTTTTAGGTTTAGGACTCAAAATTTATTTATTAAATTGATTTCTTAAATGTATACAAGTGTAGAAAAATCAGTTTGCACCATTTAAGGGGTGAATGTACTTGTGAATATGAACAATTTTCACTATGTGGACAAACCTCTGAAATCGCAAAAAAATATCAATAAATTTTTAAAAATGGAATCTAATACGATCGTCACATAGGATCGCTGGCTAGCACAACTACTACCTCCGGCAAACTCGCGTCAATGCTCAATGCAAAACAAAGCAGTTTCGAATTGACGTTGCTTCGAAAAGTATAAACTGTCAGTGCAATGCGATTGTGATATAGTTTTGACCTGGCTTTGGATTTCAAATATTGATACTGCATTACTGTTGACCCTTGCTCGTTAATTTGGACTCTGTTCAAGCCCTTTGTTGTGGATTTCGTCGATATGACCGAACGTACGCAGAGAACTGTTCTAAATAGTCAGACACGTGAGTTCCTAATACGCCTTCGTAACTATTTCGATCGTGAAGCTCAAAATGGAGGGCCAATTTTACCTATAACGTCAGTGGTTGAACGCGTAGCTGATGCGCTTAATATTGGACAACGAACTGTTAGACGGATAACTAAAAAAAAATATGGCGAGACTGGCACAGAAGAAAATAAACTTCACACACCAAAAAAGAGAAAACGAGCAAAACCAGTCGTAGGCATCGATAGCTTTGATGCCGATGCTATCCGAAGACATGTTTACGGCTACTATTTACAGAAGGAGTATCCAACAAGAAAAAAGTTGGTGCATTCACTGAAGGAAGCTGGATTATTCTTCGGTGGGGAAAGTTCTTTAACGAAGATTTTGAAGACCATTGGATTTCGATACAAAAAATGTAACAAACGCAAAATATTGATGGAAAGATTTGATATAGCGATGGCAAGGTATACTTTTTTACGGCAAGTGAAAGAAATCAAAAATTGGCAAAATGTTGTGTTCTTGGATGAAACATGGCTTAATGCTAACCATACTGTAGGCCGTTCTTGGAACGATGACACAGCAGCATCTACTTCCAAAGTTCCTGTAGGAAAAGGATCGCGACTTATAATTTGTCACGCCGGAACCATCAACGGGTTTGTCGAAGGTTCTCTCATGGCTTTTGCGTCAAAAACCACTGGAGACTATCATGAAGACATGAATGGAGAAAAGTTTACTGAATGGTTTACCTCAATGTTGTGTAGCCTCCCTGAACCATCTATTATAATTATGGACAACGCCCCATACCACTCGATGCAAATTGACAAGCCACCTGCCCAATCCCAAAAGAAAGCTGATATCGTCGCATGGCTTCGTAAAAATGGCGTAGATGCAAACATGAATATGTTAAAAGCGGAATTAGTACGTCTTTTAAAAGAAAACAAACCAACCAAGATCCGATACGTCATTGACGAAATAGCATTAGAACATGGGCACAGAGTTATACGGTTACCGCCTTACCATTGTGAGTATAATGCGATTGAGTTGGTGTGGGCTCAAATTAAGGGATATGCTGCAAGACACAATACAGAACCCCCATTTACCACAAAAAAAATGCTAAAATTATTAGAAGAAGCTTGTGAACATGTGACTAAAGGAGACTGGGAAAAGGTTGTGAATAGAACTGTTAAATTAATAAGGGAAGATTATGAAAGAGATGTGAAAATAGATAATATTATAGAAAACGAACATATAATTATTAATGTATGTGATGATAGCAGTGACGACAGTGAAAATAGTAGTATGGACGAATCTGATTAATTATGGCCTTTTGTGGCACCTTTTTCGGTATCTTTTGTATTCATATGTTTCTTGTGTGCATATAAAGTATGTATATTCATTTTCGTTCAAATATTCAGTTCGTTCAAATAAATTAAATAAACATATACATTTTTGTTTTATTAAACCTATTTAATCAGGTACAAAAACAAAACTTAATTGTTTTTTGTTCGAGAATAAATTGACATTCCACATCACTATTGTAATGTGTCAAACCGGCCATCATAGCGTGCCGCTAGTATAGTTGTGGCGGCCAGTCGCGACCCGAACTGTCACGCAGATGTTATTTACCTACCTACCTACTTGGACTTTTTAACAACCAAATTCATGCTAAATAGGCATGTTAATCTGACTAGTTGCGTAACTTTTAAAACTGAAATAAATACTCCGCTATACCCTATACCTAATCCATACTTCGATTCTAATAAATGCGAAAGTCTGTCTTTGTTTTTGCCAGCATTCTAGTTACACCTGTATATCTACCTATAATAAACAGTCTATAGGAGTTACAGCTGTTGTACCTAGACAGCCAAAAAGAAGATTGTTATATTACATAGGTATATCACCAAGTACCTACGGTGCATTTCATTATTATAAAAAGATAGAGTAGGTAAAAACTTTATTACAGAATTATACCTACACATTTCATTCAATAATCCACAATCATATCAATAAAGGTTTATACGCACTAAATTAGAAATATTGTCATTTCCTAAGCTCCGAGATTTGAGTGAAATGTCGTTCTGAAAGTGGAAGCCATAAACAAATTCATAAGTAGGCTATGTTCTCCATTTTATGCGTTTCTAAAGGCCCCCCTCGAGGGAGCTAAAGTGAAACGCGGCGTAAACCAACACCCTTGCAAAAAACAAGAGGGAAATGCTACAGAGCTTGGGAAATTTTAAAATGTCGACCTCGTGGTGTCAGACAAAGATTTAAAAAAATCAGTCAAGTGCAAGTCGGATTCCTACACGAAGGGTTCCGTACCTACTATCGTACCCCCAAGAAATAACATTTTTTAATTTTTGTCATTTTTCATAGCGGCCATTTTGAAATCCTTACTATTTGTTGTTATAGCGGCAATAGAAATGCACATTCTGTGAAAATAGTTTTAAATTTCAACTCTCTACTTAGGTACTTACCTATTATGGTTCACGAGATACAGCCCATTGACAGATAGACGGACGGACGGACGGACGGACAGCGGAGCCTTAGTAATAGGGTCCCGTTGGCACTCAAACCCTATAAGTAAATTACGCACCTTCGTCAAAATATAACTGCACTCATATGGATTATCCCGGGATCCTTTCGACTAGGATGAATTTAGTCCTCCAAGAACAGTCGTTTGTAGCACTAATAGGAATTAACCACTCGAACCGGCAAATTAATATTACCTATGTGACGCGGCATGTCGTAATTTAATTATTGTTATGATTATGCTAGTTACAAATGTATTACATAACAAACCTTGTGAGGCAAGTATACCACAGCCACAGCCTTGTGAATACTTAGCGCAATAGATCACTTAATCATAGCCTTCCTTGAACTCTGCTTGTTGACGCTTGATCACTAGACAATCTTGACATCAATCTCATAATATTAACTGCATTATGGCCTTTAAGTTCATAGATTTCATTAACATAAGCAATAAGCATAGATGATATTTAAACTGCCTTATTCACAAAAATGCAGTGTCCCTTTTTAATGTTCTTCAGCTCTCTAATGTTCTCCATATCCATACTATAATAGTATAAACACGAAAGTGTGTAGGTATGTCTGTCTATCTGCTAGCTTTTCACGGCCCATTCCTTTAATCGATTTGGTCCCGGAAAATCAAAGAGTTCCCATGGGATTTTTAAAAACCTAAAGCCACAAAGACAAAGTTCCGGGCATCCTCTATTGTTACCGAGGTAGCTTGCATCCTGGAGACAGAGTATATAAACTACTTTTCATCCTAGAGAATTAATCGCATCGCAAACCTATCGCATTTTTAAAAACCTGAATCCACACAGACGACGTCACGGCCATCATCTAGTTTTAGAAAGAAAGAATGAAAGAAAATAGAGAAAGAAAAAACGTTTAGTCTTTGAAATTTTTGGGGTTTGGTTATGGTTTTGAATAAATGTTCTTCTTCTTAGACGCTACAGTCTTGGTGGACTGGTCGTAGTCCTTTTAGCCGTGGTTCGCTATACAATTATTGCTCATATCCACCGGGTGCTTGTCTTGCACTCTCGTGAAATGGGATGGGATTTCCATTGTTGCTTTTATTTGATCCGTCCATTTCATGGCCCGTGGGCAGTCTAACATGTGATCTGGTGCCTTCGACTTTCGCTTGCACGCTAAAAAGTATTCTATAGACAAACAGTCACGCCTAGATACGTGAAAAAAAATTAGGATGTGAGCTTGAACGATAAAGAATGGAGAATGAACACTGCTTGGTGCAATTTATTAGCAGTATTTTTAGTATAGGTAGGTTAATAAAATAATATGGACTTCTTCCATGCAGGTGCAGAGTTACGGCTTTATCAAAAACAAAAACAGCCAGTGAAACAATTTTTCAACACAAATGCACAACAAATTAATACCAACAAGACACATGAGTGATGAAACAAACATAATACACTCCGAAAAAAATTATCCCCCCAAAAGGAAATTACATTTCATTGTCCATTCATAAAAACGTACAGAGAATTTTAATTTGAAAGAGCAACCCATACACATTAAAATAGGTTTAACCGCCAGCCGTTCCAGTTTGGAAAAAATAAAATAAAACAAAAAAGGCGCGATCACGCCATACCTCGCGGGCGCGCCGCAAATTCCAGTGGAAAAAATCGTATTTCGTACGTGGTTTGAATTTTAATTGACATTCAGCATCCGAAGCTGTGGGTTCGCAAACATTTTCTGAATTCACTAGGTTCTTTTATTAGGGTTACAGGGGTACAACATATCGGAGATCTACACCTATGAACCTACTTGGTCATGAATGTTCAACTATGTAAAAGGGAAAACTATATTTTTAGTCGTATTAATGTTGGGTAGTTGCATTGTACTTACGTTTCTTGCAACGGGAATAGTTAATCAATTGCATGTAATAAAAAGATGTTACCATTGCAAATCATATACACAAACCTAATAAAGACTCGAGCAAACTAGTTTTTATATTTCCAAGTTTTTATATCTTATTCTTTGAGTCTAAAATGAAACATCTCCGCTGAATAGAAGACTGGAAAAACCTCAGAGAAAAAGAGCTTAGTTTATAAAAAAGTAGGTTACCCAGTAAATGGTGAAACCTTAATTAAAATTATAAAAATATCGAACAAAAACATAATTTTATTTATAAACTGAACTGTATAATTTTTTGGAACAGTGGAGCATTATCTCGTCGTTTCATACCAAGTGGAGTTCATGACAATTTTAATAACTTTATTGTTGAGTCGTCATTACGTGCTATACACTCCATGATGGTCGCTAAATTACAATAAACAATTTTAAGCACTCATTTACCCGCGCTCATCACGACTGGGAGCGCTTAAATTATTCTACACAAAACCGCGGTAATGTCGAACGTCCGCGAATAATTGGGAAATAACATGGAAATAACCACGAAGCGGCCTTCCCCCGATAACGTTTAATACAGTTTTATTTGAAACATTGAACGATTATATGTTTTTTATTAATTGCAACGCCTTGACGAATAACCTTTGAATCGTGCTTCAAATACTATTTGGTAACTTACCCAAAAATAAAAATGTTTTCGTAATTCGCTGCAAAACTGCAGGAACCCCTTGTGAAAAGTTAAATAAATACTGATATAGTGACCTGAGAGTCTTGAGACTATATTTAATTAATGATTTATTAAAAAAGAATAACAAAAAATTTTCCCATATTCCAGGTTCCATTATGCGGCAGCTGCGGATCTGTGCAATACACATTAGTTTTAGCAGACAACAAACACAAAATAAGTCCTCATGCTAATGAAAATGCTAGCACATGCTGCGAAACGAAAAAGTGTATCCATACATGAGTGATTGCGCGATTGGGTGACACTGGCAGCGATGCAAGAGATATGCAATACTGCGCTGCCACTTGACAGTAACCCCTTGATCCGCAAAATAAAATGCGAAGAGTTCCCCGTGCGAGGAAAGCAAGCAGCAAGAATCGGAATGGGGGTCCGCGATGACATGGACGAGGAGTTCGTGGTGAAGACGAGGAACACGCCACCGATGGGGCCCGCTCCGGGACAAGATCATCCTCGAATGGAGCATGGGGGTAACGGATTTTGGCTGGCAGCGGTAACCGCCGCCGGAGCACCCCATCCTATGCTCGAAACCTGTACAGAGACTGGGTTCATTAACAGTCAACCTTCGATGGCGGAGTTCATGACGGCGCTTCCGCAGCTGGGAGGAGGCGAATTAAGTCCGCAGCATACACCTCCCGGATACGCTCCGGACCTGCCATCGCCCGGTGGCGGTCTGAACGTCCCCGAGTACCCTTGGATGAAGGAGAAAAAAACTACTAGAAAAAGTAGCCAACAAGGTGAGTGCTGTTCCTTAGCTTTTTTATATAGGTACAGTAGGTACACTTAGAAACAAAAATACACGGGAATTAGGTATAAATACATATATTGTAGTTGACATAGAACAGAAAATTTGACGAAATTATTTTCGTCCTAAAGCTAAAAATTGCGAAAGATTGTGAAACAAAATTCATAGTTCTCATAGTAGAATGGACTGCTTCGTTTTGTAAGTGCTCCTAACTGCTGCGTGAATAACATAAGAATTATTATTGTGCCTTTCAACAGTAGCAACAAATGGCCATTCATCCATTGTATTCTGGTTCACGGTCCCAGAGTTTCTGTAATGAACATCAAATTACTCCGAAATTTATTGAATTGTATGGCGCGACGACGTATCGTGTCTGTAACTGTTTTGGGTTGTGTGGGAGTGGTATCGTGGTGGTATTTTCCAAGCTAGCGAGCCTCCGCCGCGACGCGGTGTAACGGCACGGAATACTCGATATGCACCGTGAACACAAATTATAAGTGAGAACATTTTAGAACATAATTTTATACGTCCACCAGTACTTTAAAGCAAACTATACTCTTTTTCAAGAATGTAACAGGAAAAACCATTTAAGCAAGACTAGTTTTAACTTTTATCCTTTCATACAAAGTTTGAAGCTGAGACTAGGAGTAGACACGACCCGGGTTAGTATTTTAAGGATATGGGTACGACAAAATTTGACGTGATAGATAACTTAGATTCGAACGTTCCACAGTTGGGATTTTAGTTGTCATCAATTTAACTGCTTAGTGTGGTTTTTTCGTGTTGTGTGCACATAATTATTGGTTTAGAACTGCAAGATTTCATTATTTGCAAAAAATAGCTTACAAAAACAAGAATAACGACATTGACGATATAGAACTAAGTATGAACTCATAGTTGTATAGTTCGCGACAAGTTGAGATGGCAATCGGGGTATGAGGTGGAGGGACACCCGCACGGCACACGTGCTATCCCACACCGGGTTAGCGCGGGGAGTGTGCGGGTGTGCGGTGCGTCCCTACCCCGATTGCCATCTCGACCTGTCGCGAACTATAGTTGTAGTGACGAGTTGTTGTAAACTGTGATTGCAGTAAACTGACGTACCATTTTTGGCGAAGTCAAGTTTGACACTCGTATAAGTCCCACAAATTGCTATTGCGCTGGAACGCTCATTAACATTGAAATGAAGTCATTTTGACGTCATTTGACGTATAGGTATTCAGTCTAGTGCTGACATCACTAAAATTACACGTATTAGAAATTTGCGGGACTTATAGTAAAAACTTAATATTTTTCGACACTATAAGCACTTCCAAACCAATCAATAAAAAATCTACAAAGTGCTCCCTATATTTTTGCACAATCACACATCAAACAATAGCATAAAGACGGGATGACCCCAAATTTGTCGCGATTCAGAACAAAGCGCGAGTGGCATGATCCATCATCATCCGTCAGCCATGGGAATATGACCTCACCTGGCCCATACGTCATGTTAAGCGTCTATTAGATACTTCTTGTAAAAGCCATTAATGTTTTATTTTTAATTACTGTTCATAGAAGGTAAAGACCAAAGAAGCTGTGATAGCCTAATGGTTAAGACGTCCACCTCCTATCCGGAGGTCGGGGGTTCAATCTCGGGCACTCATCTCTAACTCTATATGTGCGTTTTAAGTAATTAAATATCACTTGCTTGAACGGTGACGGAAAACATCTTGAGGAAACCTGCACACCTGAGAGTTCTTCATAATGTTCTCAAAGATGTGTGAAGTCTGCCAATCCGCACTTGGCCAGCGTGGTAGACTATGGCCAAACCCCTTCTCATTCTGAGATCAGATCCATACTCTGTAGTGAGCCGGCGTGGGTTTGAAATGGATGAAAGACCAAATTAGAAATGAATGCTATTTAGTAGGTAGGTATATCTACCCAAAACATTTTTCATCTCCATCCCATCCCTAGCAGCCGGCACTCTTGTGAGTTATTTAGGCTAGTTATAGGTAGGTTTTAAAAGAGGTGCCTTTAAAAAAATCCTACACAATACCAATCAAAATGAAACAGCTGTTTTTTTCACGGAAGTTCTTTGTTCACAGTTCAGTTGTTCAGTACAATGACTGAAGAATTTGTCAAAGGCTTAGTTCTAAACTTCATCTAAGGTTCAAGCACCACTACATTATTTAAGCAGTTTCTTTAAGAGTTTTAAATTTTTAATTACATATTTTTCTATTTTATTAAACTTTTTTCTATTATTCGTACTAAAAAATTGTAAGCAATCAGAAGAAAAGATAAAAAGTGGTCTTGTAGGTAATCAACATAAAAGTAGGACAAGGTGACTTACGCCTCGTCAATTTCCTTATAATTTGATCCATAAACACCTTGAATGGTTGTTTTTTCTTCTGTAATCGTGTTGAAGCAATATTTTCATATTTGAGCACGATTAACGCCGTGTTGGACAGAAGCCGCCCCCCGCGGTGCGCGCCGGGAGGCCGAGCACCAGTATTGAACACATTAGCATGACACGCGGTAAACCCAGAACATACTATGAAAACATACTTTTTAGCGATAAACGAAGTTACCTTACAGATAAAGATATGTTTTAGACTCCAGTACTCAATGGATTCGAGGCATCATAAAGAAAGAAGTGAAGATGAAGTGGCAATGAATAGGGCATATATTTCGAAAACCCGATAGACGTTCGGGTCCTAAGGAGAATAACCTCGCACCATAAAGCTCAGCGATAGAAGATCTTCCACTAGGTGGACAGACGACATCAAACGAGTCGCAGGAAACCGCTGGAAAAGACCGTGGCGTGTCGAAGTCCCTACACTATCGTCGTCTATCGGTAGATTATGATGATCATGATGTTGACTCAATGGACCAATGGATACCAAATGCCACCCGGCCAATGTGTAAACGTTATTTAGCCAAGATGATTTGATGCTTGTATAAAAACCTACAAATGTTGGAAAACTGCAGCATGTGGCAAACATGTACAAGGAAAATGTACGCCAAGTTGCCCCCTATAAAGACTCTTTAGTAAAAAAATATTTAGGTAAAGATGCTAGAGATTTGCAGTTAGGTACTTTGAATAGTAGATACCTACCTAGTCGCTATAGAAAAAGTGATGCAAAAGGAAATTTCTTTCGTTTACTTATTCCATTGATGTAGTATTTATTATTCTAGGACTTATTCCTACACATTTTGAACTGCTGTTTACTTTTTCTTTAAAATATTTGACAAAGGAACCATCTCTTGTCTCGTCAGTCTGTCATCCCGATAGCTGCGGAAAACGGAAGCAGACCTATGACTACGAGTAAATATAGCTAAAACTAAAATAAGCTTTTTCCTGAAACTTCCATGTTTTTATCCACATCGAGGAAATAGGTGTACAATTTTAACTAATAATCTAGTAGTTGGTTGGAAGACCTACTATTCATTTATTTTATTAATCTAGGTATTTGTAAAATACGGCAGGCATTTCTTCCTTCACTTTTTTTTATTCATACCGTGATTGTCAAGGAAATTGATACTGCCTCTGTGGGTACGTAATTCATCTTACCTTAGAGCCAGCTGTGTAGAGTTAAAATTTTCTATAAACAAAATACCTACTAATCCGAAAGTTCTAAATTAATATGATCGCTATCCATAAAATTTCAGTAAGCCCTATCAGAATTCGCGCATCCGTATTCGGGTCTATTCTTTTGATAATAGTAAGATAGCGAGGTAGCAGTGAGCCGGGGTAATCCGTCACTGTCACCGCTATCGAGCGATGCACGGCGCTCGCTGCAGCCAGACGCTTTGTGTTCAACTTGGATATTGGATTTACTAAGTTTTGACTGATTCTCTTATGTGGCTGCGACTTGCGACGTTTCGTTGCCACGCTTCTCTTGTCTTCCAACTTTTGAATTGCTCTTTTTAATTTTAACGATCTTCAGTAGTTCCCCTGCAATATACCTACCTACATAATTATCTGCAATAAACCATTAAACAAATAAAAATATTCCATCAATTGTGTCTTTTAAAATGTACTTATTAAGGACTTACGGCGCTTCGCCTATGCTTTCTAATCAAAATATATCTATTCCTGCCATCATGCATAAAAAGATTAAGATTTTTTTTCTAAATTTTTATCAGCTGTTTTTCTGTAGGTCTTGTAAGGGAATTTATTGCGGATATAGATGCCTATAAATTAATCTTAAATGCAAAGTCAAAAAAGAAGAACCATTACAAAAATTGCTTTGTATCGTGGAAGTAAAATCTTATCTAAAGATACACTTACTTTCAATTAGTAGGTAATAATATAAGATTATTTAATTCACCTTAATATGTATGTAGTGTTAGATGGTATGGAATCAAAACATCTAAGGTAGATAGATACCTATTATTGCATCAAAATTGTAATAATTATAAATTAGTCAAAGGAAATAAGAAAGACAACTTAAAACAGCGTAGCTCGCCAGACCAGTCGTACAAAATAGCCTCATAGCAAAGACCCTTTGTCTTCTCCTGCAAAAGGTAGGCATCTAGGGACATGAAACAAATCGTTCACACGACCACGCCTCCGGGCCTATCTCGGGAATCGAAATTAAAACGAACGCCCTGCCTCGATCGATCATTTCGATTCATCTTTAATATGAAAGCATTATTTTTACACTGTCTCAATTTGCTCGCGGTTGATTGACGTGTGATACCGACTCAATTTTATAAGCTTTGTTCCAATCAAAATAGCTTTGGAAAAAGTTCACGTAATTTTGCACACACGCAGCTGTTTTCATGTAGCAAAAGTTTTTATAGGTCCTATACAGCTGAGTAAAAACTGAAATTAATATCTGACAGGTACTATAGGAATAAATGTAAATGTCAAGAAAAGACCTGACTCACTAACTGATTCATCAATGCCTAGGCTAAATCTTTGGGCCTGGAAAGCTGAAGTTTTGCACAGAGGTTCCCTTTCTACGGAATTTTCGAAATTCCCACGGGATAGGGAATAAAAATGATTTTCATTTTTGTCGAGGGAAGCTGCTGGAGGCTAGAATTCAACAACCAAATTACTTAATAGTCAGAATAAGTCACTTAATTAAAAAATCCTTTAAAGGTTTTTGGCAAGCTGGACATCCTAAAAGATCTTAGATGGTTGGTAGCCCTAACCGCTTGACGATGATGAATCAGTCAGTTAGATTATAAATTTTATACGTTCTTAAAGGTTAATTTTCATGGAAATCTTGAACGGAGCTTTAAATAATATCCATGTAAAAACCAAATGCACAATGGAAGTGAAATCGCGTGTTAGCTAGATGTCTGTAACTAAACTGGTGAAACATTCACCGTAACTTGAATACATTACAGTAATGATGATTGCTGGGAATTTTGTCGTTTGTTATGTTTATATAACTTATTGAATATTGGTTGTGGAATAAACTTTTATCTAAACCATAAATCATACAAAATGCAGCAAATTACAGAGAGAATGATTTTCATTT
Organism: Maniola hyperantus; assembly: GCF_902806685.2. Classification (NCBI taxonomy): domain Eukaryota; kingdom Metazoa; phylum Arthropoda; class Insecta; order Lepidoptera; family Nymphalidae; genus Maniola; species Maniola hyperantus. The sequence continues at coordinate 4,893,607 of NC_048545.1, read as the reverse complement.
CACATTACAATTCTTAACTGAGATTATACATATTTTTATTAAATGTATTTTTTTTGCTTATGGTTTATTAAACCAGTTACCTACGTCATGTTCACTGTGGTCTTTACTATACCGATCCACCTGTCAAATCGTTTTCTTTTGGCTAAAATCTGGTTAATAAGGGTAGGGTCTGGTTATTGGAATAGAAGCAGGTGTTACGTTTGCACAAAGCCATGATATACAAGGTAGGTACCTACCTACCTCAAGCTTACCGCTATAATCCGCCAAAACAAACAAATCTGTATGAGGTGCAATAAGAGATATGCACATCCCACCCTCCCACTACTAAAGAAGCAGGAAAAGCAAACAATACACGTACCACACACACTTAACGTATGTTTCACTCTGGCAACGTACCTAAGTACCTACGTTAAGTGTGTTCTAGATACGTATTTGTGAGGTATTGTGTGTTAGTGTGTATATATAGCTTGCTTTTCTGTTGCTTTAGTAGTGGAAGATCTGGTTTGGCGGATTATAACGAATTAAGCATGTGATTCCTTGTAAAATCTATAAAGTTTACTCAGAAGAAGCCTAAATATGGACACTCTACAGAAATTGTATTTCTTTGAAGCATTTGTGAAAATGTAGTGTATCGTGTACCTACCTATCTATCTTTTATTTACCCACCTATTTAGACGTTGCACAAATAATACAAACCCAACATAACAAAGAATCGCAACAGGTACCTACCTACTCGTGTTTACACTTTCATTTTCGCAATCCGTATTATTATTTGCATAGAAAAAATATCTATAATTCTAATAGCACAGGTAGACTTTTTTCTAACAGCACTACAGATAGGCGCAGAGCAATAAATCTTTTGGCCGGCGCTCTTTGATTTATGTGAAAAATGACCGTAAATTTGAGGTTAGGTCGGACATCGCGGGGCGGGTCCTGAGGCTATCATAAATGTCTCCCACCAATTACGCGTTGAACACCGTCAGCAATCTTTGAAATTGCTCTAAACTGTAGGTTTGTGTATCAACCGGCTAGATGAAATTACTTAATTGCTTTAATACTGCTTAAGTATTACTTACTATGTATAGAATTGTACCAACGTGTCTGGGTTTTTGTTTAAAGTCTACCGGTGCTACGACATGTTTTATTCTACTTATTTTTATGATCTATTTTAGTTTTCATGTCTGTCAAGAAAACCTATAGAGTACTTCCCGATGACCTAGAATCTTAAATCATGAATTTTGGTAGTTAGATAGGTAGGTCTTATAGCACAAGTAAAGCAATAAATCCGAAAACCGTGAATTTGTGGTTACATCACAAAAAAAATGTGTTCACGAACAAATATTTACCTACTATTTTCAATTTTCAAAGTAAGATAACTAGCAAGTGGGGTCATAGGGTGTCATATAAAAGGTACATTCTTAAACAGATTCTTATTTTTTTTACGTACCTAATATTTTTGCAAAATGTCGAAAAAATACGACTGTAGGTAGTAGGTAGGTACGTAACCCTCGGTTTATTTTTTTATTCATATAAATATATACCTTAGTATACATGGGCCATACTGCATACTCGTCCATCGAGTAACGAATTTGAGTATTATTTAGATATCTAGGATTATAGATATTGTTGCACCATCCCGTTTCATTAAATTGGAGGAGATAACTTTTATTGATAATTTTCTATTTGTTTTTGTTCTTTGTCTGTAATGTTTTGTGAGGTAATAAAAAACTACCTATCTATCTATCTATCTATCGATGAGATAAACGTAACACATTCACCTCAACTAAAGTCATTCGCAGGACATAAATCAATTGAGCGGCAGTAACTTCCAACCCTTAGCACCCTTACGTTTCGTTCTTGCTCTACACCGGTTACGATTTATACGTGTTCTCTACATTAATTTAGTTTCATTCAAAAATTTTTATGTGCTTACTGCAGTGATATGGTTACTGACAATCTACACTAATATTATAAAGAGGAAAACTTTGTTTGTTTGTTTGTTTGTTTGTTTGTTTGTTTGTACTGAATAGGCTCAAAAACTACTGGACCGATTTTAAAAATTCTTTCACCATTCGAAAGCTACATTATCCACGAGTAACATAGGCTATATTTTATTTTGGAAAAAAATAGGGTTCCGTAAGATATTTGGGTTTTTCGGACACAAGGTGTAAAAAATCAACCAGAAAAGTTACTTATTTTGCGTACGCTGCCTAAACTATAAAAGATAGAACCATAAAATGTTCTAATTAATTGTAGATCTTATAAATATCTACAAAAAAGTCCGCGACACACTATACCCATCTATGTCGAGTGAGGCACAGCAACCATTTTTTTATTTAAAAATCTTGAATTTTTTTGGACTACATTTAAACGCGTTTATTTTACTCATGCTATTAATCCTTATCAAAATAAATGATTTCATCACTAAGAACAGTTTATGGAGATAATATTTGGTCTTTGAATGATTAAAATTGGACGTTTGGTTTTGAAGTTATGGCGAAATTAAAATATTACGATTTCTGCTGCACGGCCCGTTGTATTATATATATTATATAAAGAGGTAATGTCGTTAAGTTTGTTTGTAGGGGGTAATCTTTAGAACTACTGAACCGATTTTAAAAATTCTTTCACCAGTAGAAAGCTACATTATTCCTGAGTGACATAGGCTATACGGGATCTTTAAAAACCTAAATCTACGCGGGCGAAGCCGCGGGGATCAGCTATAAACAATATAATTAAAAATATCGATCGCAATCAAGAAATAATGTAGCGTCACTTTGAGGAACTATTAGTTACATGTGGTTAGGTAGATACTTACCTAAATAATTTAATTTTTTGTCTACTTTAACTAAACCTGTGCTAAGCTAATCTTCACGCAGATCGAACTTAAGATTTGGCGCTACCTCCTGTAAAATGTATCTAAAGAACGTCTTTACCTTTAATCAACTTTAAGTCCTTTTCCAAAAAAAAAAATAATAGGAACAGCAGATTCAAAACACTTTTAATTTTTCCACTGGCTTTTATACTCACTTCAACAAAGCTAAATTAGCGTATCCAATTCCTTTCATCGGGAACCAACAGGAGCCGCAAACAAACAAACACGTAATCCGACTAAGCCATAAAGAACCAATCAATAAATCACTTTCGTTGCCCTCGGGCGCCGCTCGGGCCCTTTTCATTTCGGCCTTTGTCGTCATTGTCGGCACCGATGTTACAGCAATTAGACACTTACCTGCTGCTGTGGTATAATCCTATTATGGATCGGTCAGCGTCGGTGTGGGCGGCCTGTGGCTCGGTGCTTTTGTGAGCGTCTGTAGCCAAGCTTCAATGGAGGATATTTTAAACCGGTACTACAATTTTATTTTATTTTTAAAGTATTGAGAAATCAAAAGGGTTTTATATAAACTAAGTTTTTTCCCATAACGGATGAGGAACATTCTCATGGATACCTCAGTGTTTCAGGCATGCCCGACTTTATTGGGGATGCTGATAGCTGCCTAACGACCTGCGGATTCGTCATAATATTTGCGTCGTTTTTGGGTTTTCTTAAAGTCCTGAGGAAACTGTTAGATTTTGCGGGACAAAAAGGCCTATGTCAAAATCTTTTAACGGGATGGGCCATGAACAGCTAGCAGACTGAAAGACAGACACACTTTCACGTTTATAATATTTGTATGGATGGATTTTTAGGATGAATTAGGAACGCTTTACTGTGTAGATAAATAGATACCTATACAATAGGCATCTGTCCTACGTAAGAGGATGATACATATTATTTTATCTATCAGGATAGATGAGTGTCGTTGACACCACAAATCTTTTTTTTTAAAGGATATTAGCCATGTTAAATGACTAATATTCCCCTTTCCTCTCCAACTAAGCGTCAAGCTTGTGTTAGGAGTAGGTACGACAATAGTGCAACCGGCGAGGTTTGAACCGTCGACCTTTCGGTTTTCAGTCCACTCCTTTACCTGTTGAGCTATTGAAGCTTTATCTAATCTAAACTTGAATACGTGCATAAAATATTATGATCATTTTAATTGTATAAACTCAATGAAGATAACACCTCTCACCATACAAGTCTGTTTATGGAACGATTTTCTCATTTAACGCGGGATTGTTTAGCACTTCGCACCCCAACCCTTAAGAGAGATGTTTGCTGTAAACTGATTTATCATATCAGCGAGACTTCCAAACAAGCATCATCTTACACGCATAAACCCTCTATCACTGAAAATATACTGCAAAATATTCTCAACTCTAAGCGTTTAGATATAGGACGTAAAATCATTTGAACAACTAAAAGTATATTTTCAAAGTACACTCGTGCAAACGTTACATTTGCCATAAAATGTATATCGCAAAATACGTCGTACAAGAATGGTGATAAAGATTATGTTTCCTTGGACGTACTGGTGAATAAGCTGTTTGCGTTGTTATGTTCTTGACATAGAGAAGCTTGTCTGAGACGAGGGTGCCATGTATCGCGTTGTCCGGTTTCCGGGCACTAGATCGCCGGTAATTAACTAAGTTTCTACTTTGCATGAAAATTATTCGTAGCAGATATGGATAAATATTTCAATAGTTAGTTGGGTAGGAAGGACCTATTTTGAAATTAGTTTAATGGGTGCTGCAAGTTATGTCGCATACCTACATAAATTATTTACTAAATGCTTACGACTTTATTCCGCGGAAGTTTTTAAAATCTCGGCGGGAACCCTTTGATTTTCCGGGATACAAAACAGCCTATGTCCGTCTCTGGGGTGCAAGCTCTGAGCCAAACGTTAAAAATCATTTAGGTAAATGATTTAGGTAAATGATTTTTATCATCAAATGAATGAATGATTAGGATGGAATGGATGGAAAAGGCCAGCCGACAGACAAACAAACACATTTTCGCTTTTATAGTTTGAGCAGTGGATTTTATTTTATGACTACTTATTTCAGAATGCATTGTGTAACTGATAAAAATTACTTGAAATTCTTATTAGATAGAGCGTTGGTTTCACTTACTTATTTCAAATTTTCTTTAAAATAATGCTAGCTGATCTGCATTCAGAATCCCATTCCTGTACCTAACTTATAGTAGTAGCTATCTAACAGTGATTGGACTAAAGCAATCATCAAGCTGTCATTCTGTTTTCAAGAGAAAAATAAATAAAACTGAGCTTGACTTAAGAAAAGACCCATTCATGCTTTAACTAGCTGATGCCCGCAACTTCATCCAATTTTCCGTGATAAAATGTACGTTATGTCACTTTTCAGAGCTTTCACTATATCCATGCAAAAAATATGTCAATCCGCTGCGTTGCTCCGTTGCGGCGGTGGCGTGGCTTTGAAGAACAAACCAACAAGCACTCACACTTTCGCATTTATATTACGGGTGGTGTTACGCATAAGTACTTAGCAGAAGCATTATTTAACGGTTATGGTGACGCGTGACATACAGCGAAACATCCTAATGAAACCACGAACACATATTCAAACATAAATCACGAGCATCTTAAGGCCGCGAAACCCGTTTAATCATCCCGCGCGGTTATTAATAACGCCTTTGGAATTAAACAATAAATTTGGGGCTAATCGCGCAGAGCCGCCGCAAAGCAGCCGAGGCGATGCGGCTGAGTCAACATTTATAGAGACAAATTGTTGCACCACTAGCGCCGATGTATTAATCTTGAAGCGACACGCCGACTCCCCGCGACACTTAACTAAATGTTTGAGGGAACTTCGTATAAAAAGGTACTTTGTTCTCTGTTGTTGGTTTTTGTTTTCTACGTGATCTGGGTTACCGCAACATCTAAACATAACTTCAACTTAGTTTACTTGCATGAACCCTTTTACAAATAATTAATCGAAACTCAACTAATTCACATTAGTGACCCAAAATTTATGCATGTAAAAACACATGCATACGATATAGACACTTATTTTTAAAAGTTTTTTTATCAACACTAATATTATAAATGCGAAAGTGTCACTCTGTCTGTTTATCTGCTAGCTTTTCAGGGCCCATCCGTTAAACCGATTTTGACAAAGTTTGGTGGGTAACATTATAATTAATGGGCTTATTTTGTCCTAGATAATCTAAGAGTTCTCACTTTTTAAAAAACTAAATTCACGCGGGTGATGCTGCGGGCATAATCTAGTTTATTATAAAACTAATTTTCCCGCCCCAACTTCACTCGGACTCAGGAAGAAATCATAATTTGTTAGTGGAGTTTTACATCATAAGATATAAGGAACATGAACCCTGAAAACATTAGGTACCTACTCTATTTTTGGGCAGTCATATAAAAATGAGATTTTTTAACACGCTTGGAATTAAATACAATAATTTCATTCGGCGATTCTTCACACACAGTAATATCAAATTATTTGTTACGAGCGAGCGAGCAAAGTAAAAGGCCGCTGCTATCACGGCGGGAGTGATAAGATGGTTTTCTCCCCATTTCCTCGCATGATATATCGCGCGCGCGGCGAGCAGTGCGACACAACTATTAGTGCATCCGTCATTAGTCTCCGTCAACGCAACATTTAGCCACTGGGGTCTGCATAAACAACTATATTTCGAAGACAACCAAACGTCTTCTTTTTTGTAACTAATCTAACAAAATAGGTATAACTTAAATTTTTAGGGGGCCAACGGGAGCCTATTAAGTACTAAGACTTCGCTGTCCATCCGTCTGTTTGTCAGCGGGCTGTATCTCGTGAACCGTAATATTATAGGTAGAGAGTTGAAATTTGCACATAATATGTATTTCTATTGCCGCTATATGACAACAAATAATAAAATTAACAAATGTGTGTGTGCGGGGCGTCTCCCCGCCTCTCACCCCGATTGCCATCTCGACCTGTTGCAGACTATATAGGTAGGTACAACATTGGTCAGCTTCCTGATAATGTAACGCTTTGGGGATCTCGACTCGTCTCGGAGGGTGTTAATTGTCTTGGACCATAATACACTAATGAACTCCACTGCCATCTTGAGAAACTATTGCAATCATCCTTATATTCTATTCTGAACATGTTATTCCTTTACTTACGTTAAGCTTTGAAATCGTCCATACTTATATTTTAACGTTTAAATATAGTATAGCTGATATCGTAATTATTATAATATTATGACGTAAACTACGATTACTCGCTACTGTTAAGGACGTATAAATAATAACGCTTTACCATGAAGAAAGTCCTTTATTTTCATGAATCAGCCAATTTTGTAAAGATAAAGGACAATTTTGTACTAGTTACAGATAACGCCCGTTGTCTCGTAGAACCCGTCAGGCAGTGAAGGGTGCTAATTCTCTAAGACGTGCTAATGAAAGCGCCTAACGCCGCGGTGATCCCAGCCCGATAAACGCCTGGAATCCGCAGGAAATTGACGCCTTGCTCTACTTGAACTTCTTCCCTATTATAACAATGCGTACAATCTTCTCGTAGCTACAGACTACATTTTTTTTAAATACAGATACAAGTTAGCCCTTGACTGCAATCCCACCTGATGGTAAGTGACGATGCAGTCTAAGGTGGGAGCGGGCTAACCTAGAAGGAGTATGGCAGTTTTTATTAAACCCATACACCTTTGGTTTCTACACGGCATCGTACCGGAACGCTAAATTGCTTGGCGGCACGGCTTTGCCGGTAGGGTGGTAACTAGCCACGGTCGATGCCTCCCACCAGACAAAACAGCGGAAAAGTTAGCTTTTTGCATGCTCTAGTATGATGTACCTAATGTAATAACATTACATCATACATTTAGGATTTTCCATTTAATTAGATGACAAGTTAGACTGCGGTTATACCTCGTAGAAAGAGACAATAAAGAAGTGGAACGGGTGCAGCACTTTTCATCAAATCAAGTTTCTACGCGCCATCGTAGCAGAACATAGTTTTTTGCTACGATGCCACTTGGCAGCACGTCTAAAGGTGAGATCTATAGAGGGCACTCTGACTTTGCTTAGACTTAAGACAGAGTTAAAACGAGACAGGTGTCTATCTGTCACATAAATCTGTCTCATTTTAAGTCCATCTTAAGTCTGAGCAAAGTCAAAGTGATCTCTATGAATCTCACCTTAAGTCAGTATCACATCGTTACCGGGCATGGCCGATGCCTCACTCCTAAGTCTGGGTCAGTAAGACCTGAGTCAATTTAGAACTTCTTAAATTGTTGCCGGCAATTGAACCCAGGATCTGCCAAAGCACTGTCTACAGCTCTAGGTGACAGGTGTCTATCAGTATGTCGTACATACCTACGACATTTTTAGTGACTTCAATCTCTCTGAAGTCATAAGTCATAACTCCTTGCTGGAGTCAGCGAGAAGTATCATTAATGTGGAATAAATAGTAGAGCACTCCCTGGTGGACATAATATTATTTTGTAGACACCTACTAAAAATACCACTGCCCTAATTGACAAGTTATATATTTACCTACTCAAAAACTTACCATAATATTGTTTAAAAAGTTATTCAAATATTAAGGCACTTTAATTTTACCGTCACAAAAATCGAGAGCGACGTAATAGAACGATGTGCTCCCTCGTGATCGTTATATTGAGAGTGGGATCGATCCGGGAATCACTCCGCGTCGAAACTAATTTGATTTTAGCATATTAAGGGGGGTAAGAACGCCTGTAAGGAGCATGTCTTAGCCACCCTGCGGTAATAACCGAAATGATGTAAGGTGTGCCTTAATATCCATCACGCGTCCCGTATTTGCTTATCTATAGACGTGCGGAAGTATAAAAATCGTCAGAGGGCTATCATACCGCCTTGTTTACTTTGAAACACTCTGGACTATTAAATTCTTTGGAAACGTGACAATTAGGTATGTCAGTATACTTAGTTTTTGCTGTTTGGAAAAATTTAATCGAGAATTTCTGAGATTTTTGCATGTATAAATAAATAAATACAAATAAATTGACAAATATTAGTTAATTGATTTGATTTGAAAGAACTTTGTTTTTAAGTTGAAACACTTAGGGGGTGTGAAACAGCAAAACACCTTTTCTAAACACGATATTAAAATAAGTAAACAAAATCATAGTTACTATGTCTATCAGATTGAAAATAAAAAAGCAATGGGTACCTACCTACCACTCGCGAAAAACTCATTTAACTTTACGAATCCCCGTTCAAAAATTGCTCTGAAATATTTCCCTACTTCGATTTTATTGTCTTCCTTTGTCCTCCTTTCACGATACATTTATTTTATTTATCAGAATTTAGGGATTAAGCGAAGTGCTTAGCGTGAACCACGATCCGCAATCTCTATTTTCAAAGTTGAGTTTGTAAAATGTATTAGATAAGTTACAACATAGAGGTGCACTCTGCACTCCTCATACTTCAGGCTTCGAAAAACGCTTCCATTTTGTGATTTTAAAGACGTACCTAAGCTTGGAATAGTCCTACTTATTACATAACGATAACCATTAAAGTTGCGTTGTATTATGATAAAAAAATATTAAAAAAACCGACTTCTAAAACCATTACCTACCTACACGTGTAGAAACTAGAAACAAAAGTTATTTTTAGGGGGTTTAGTTACTTTGTAGTGGTTTTGGAAGTCGGTTTTTTTAATGTTTTTTTTTATTTTAAGCTTTTTAGTGTAAGTAGTCATTGCTTGATACCTAAATTATCAATTCACCATCAGAAATCCCCGAATCCCCACGGCTTAGAAGTTCAGTACCTTGCAGCATCAGCATTGAGGAGTTGGGTTCCTCCGATCCGAAGTTGAATGGTGTACTTAGTCCACTTGGCACCAAAAATAATATTGCATCATCCGCAGTTCCTGAATCACTATAGTTTAGGAGTGTTCTGAGACATTTTGCGGAACAATGTTGCTCTAGTGACGTATAACTCTCTGGTCGAAGGTATCCTGAAGGTGGGGTTACACTTTACAATCAAAGCGCAGGAAGTGTACGCACGGAAATAAATGTAGGCTTGAGGGGTAGATAGGAACTCGTGGATGTCGCCGGCCTGAGAGACCTCTCAATCGGAAGCTGAGGTACATAAATAAGAGTGGATGAAGGTGTCTTATCGGTGAACATTTGACACTTAACAACACTTGAATGCGCGAATGTGACTTGCAGAGCACTTTGGTCTCAACATGTTGGGTACCTATTTTTATTTAAACTTAAAAGAACTTGCCCGCGACTTCGTACGCGTGAATTTAGGTTTTCAAAATCTCATGTGAACTCTTGATTTTCCGGGATAAAAAGTAGCCTATTTCACTCTCCAGGTCTTTAACCAGGTATACGTATCTACCCATGCAAAAAGTCACGTCGATCCGTTGCTCCGTTGCGACGTGATTGAAGCACAAACTAACAAATAAACACATTTTCGCGTTTATTATTAGACACGGGTAGGTGTAGCAATTCATCATCATCATCATCAGCAACCGATAGATGTCCACTGCTGGAGATAGGTTTGTTGTAGGGACTTCCACATTCCACGGTCCGTGCCGCCTGAATCCAGCGGCTTCCTGCGACTCGTCTGATGTCGTCCCTCCATCTAGTGGGGGGTCTTCCAAGAATTTCCTAAAATACTTTTTTGTGACAGTCACGTCGTAGAAGACCTAAGCGGGTTGATCCAAAATCTCAAATTCCTAGACACAGAGGTTTGAGCTATAAATATGTTGATATGTCTGTCAATTACTTAGTTTCTCCTTTTATTTAAGTAAGTTTTTCTAATACAGGTTTATCAAAAAGCGTGAGAACAAAAAAGCTATGTTTACCTACTTATCGGTAGGTGGATAAAATCTAATTCATCTAAAATGGCTAAAAGCGGTTTATTGAACCGCAAAGCATTTGTAATCGTTTAATACCCTCAATTCTTTATCAGTGCCGGGGGAATCTGTATTTACCGGGATTCACCCCCGCGCCCCGGTGCGGTAATGTATAACTTGACGAAAGCTAACTGATTATCTTCGCTATTTGTTATTTGTTAATAAGTACACTGCAAAAATATTTTCAGGTAGGCATTATAAGAGACCAACTGGATACGTAGTAAGTACCTACCTACTACTTACGCACTAGACAGTTAATTCCAAACAAAAAAAATGCGGGCTGCAACTCGTTATAGCTTACAACTTGATTTTATACTAATTTTAACAGCTTCAGAGAACACGTTTACCTAGCTACTTCTATAGATACCTAATAATTGCCAATATTCTCTCTCTTCTTCGTCGTATCACTCTTGGCAGAGCGGTCGTGGTCATCACGAAGCAACGTCCTTGAGGGCAGATGTTATAATCTCACTAGCATTCGCCACTTCTCTCTGCTGGCTGACAGCCTGTATTCATTGTATGACAGCCAATATTTTACCTACCTACTTATACCTAGGTGTGCAGAATCACAATCACTTTTGTACTTGATAATCCTTGCTTTTCCAACCCCATCAAGATCAACTGCAATACCTATCCAAGACTTTGAAAGCAACATCTCTTAGATTAAGAAAAAAAAAGATTTTTTGCAACTCGAAACTCTTTTAAATTCAAAATTATTTGATTTCAAAGTTCAAACCCTATTCAAATAACCAGACGTAACTTCCACATAAAAAGCAAAACGATACAAAGTAAGCCGAACTCAATAATGACGTCATTTGCTTATCAGTTGACCATTACCCAAAATCGAACGCTACATTACCCAGAGTCCGAACCTCCCGCCCGATATAAAAACGTCTTATCAACAGTCACTCGTTGAAAATCGGCATCCATTGCAATATTTACTTTTAAAAAAACTCATAAATTCCTCCCATTTACAAAAATAAAAACACTCCGACTCTTATCGGGTTCGATTTTTAAATAACGGTGCGCCATCGGTAGGTCTCTAGTACGGGGTTTTTGTCCTCGGTTCCCCTTTTTCCGGGGAAGAATTTCTTTTCGGCAATTTAGAGGCGAGCAGATAATAAAAGGGCTCTAACTGCTTCGATCGCACCCTAATGAAAACTTGAAAACTCCTCATTTCAGTATCAATAACTTATTTTACAGACACATGCGTCTTACTATAATAATTCGAAGTTTCTAAAGGGTTTTCTATTTCATTTTAAATTTAATCGAACTTGAAGTTTTTGTCTAATACAAACCGGCCAAGTGCGAGTCATGCTCGCGCACCGAGGGTTCCGTACACCAGTCGTATTTTTTAGACATTTTGCACGATAATTCAAAAACTATGATGCATAAAAAAATCTGTTTCAGAATGCACAGGTGAAGACCTTTCATATGATACCTCACTTGATAGAGTTATCTTACTTCGAAAATTGAAAATACTGATTATTAGTTTATGACCACAATTTAATTTTTTTGTGTGATGTAACCACATATTCACGGTTTTCAGATTTTTCCTCGAATGTCTGCTATAAGATCTAGCTACCTGCCAAATTTCATGATTCTAGATTCTATTTCAACGGGAAGTACCCTGTAGGTTTCTTGACAGACCGACAGACAGACAGACTCTTAATTTTAACGAAAAGAAATCTGAATTCTGAACAACAGACAGACAACAAAGAGATCTTATAAGGGTTCCGATTTTCCTTTTGAGGTACGGAACCCTAAAAAGTGACCAGAGGTCATAATAATATAATTTCAACAGGGAAGCAAACTTTCGTGGAAAATCTAATACACTTATCTACCTATTACGTATCAAAAAACCGGCCAAGTGCGAGTCAGGCTCGCGCAATGAGGGTTCCGTACTACAGTCGTATTTTTTCGACATTTTGCACGATAATTCAAAAACTATGATGCATAAAAATAAATAAAAATCTGTTTTAGAATGTACAGGTAAAGACCTTTCATATGATACCCCACTTGATATAGTCACTCGAAAGTTGAAAATCACGTGTTAGACACTGAGTAAGCAAATCAGTAGGCAGCTGCAGGTGACATCGCAATTAAGGCAGAGTGAACTAGAGTGAGGGAACTCTCGGTTTGATCCTGAATCGAAATATTATGTCAAACTAGCTTATGCTCGCGACTTCGTCCGCGTGGACTACACAAATTTCAAACCCCTTTTTCACCCCCTTAGGAGTTGAATTTTCAAAAATCCTTTCTTAGCGGATGCCTACGTCATAATAGCTATCTGCATGCCAAATTTCAGCCCGATCCGTCCAGTAGTTTGAGCTGTGCGTTGATAGATCAGTCAGTCAGTCAGTCAGTCAGTCAGTCAGTCAGTCAGTCAGTCAGTCACCTTTTCCTTTTATATATTTAGATATTAGGCTATGGTGACGTAAAATCAAAAAAAAATAAGGCCACTTTAGGGCTATCAGCGTCAAATGTAGGTAAGTACTAACATTTGACGCCTGCCAGTGACGTCGAAGCCTCGATGTTTTGTTAGAAGTTCCCTAACTGTCGTGAACTGTGTCAAGGTCTATCTTGTAATCAAATAAAAATACCTACCGATCAAGTGTGAATCAGATTCGGTCCCACAAGGATTCTTATTTCTATAGCTTGGAAATAAACACTATTTTATCTGTAGTAAGTAGTAAGTATTATTTTTCACTTTTGTGTAAAAAATCAATAGATTCTAATCCACGTAATCCCTCTTTTGAGAGTCACACTCGTATATTCAAATTCAAGTGTGACACAATTATCTTTGTTGGGCAGCACTTGACCCAAATAATGCACCGGGACTTGAGAGCAAATCGAAAATCGATGTGCCAACGAACTCCGGTGACTCCCGCGCTACGCCGACACCATTGAACACTAAAACACTATTTCTATTCGTCCGCGACAGGTTGAGATGACAATTGGGGTACGAGGCGCACACCTGTACAGCGCCCGCGCTCGCCCGCATCGGGTTACCACGAGGGGTGTGCGAGGCGTCCCGCGTCCCCAACCCGAATACCATGTCAACCTGTCGCGTACTGTACTTATAATGCATACATTTTATGTTTTCACTCGCCATTTTTGCTCTATGTGTCAACTGCCATGTCAAAAGTAAGGTTATAAGAACTTATATTATATTATATTAGGTTATTATAGTAGGTATATTATAGTAGGTTCATCCATGGGATTTACCCTTAGAATAAGGACTAAAATCGTACTGTTGACATGACAGTTGACACATAGAGCTAAAATGGCGAGTGAGTTCTCATTTTGTACGGACTACATAGTAGACATACCAAAATCATCCTAGCATGTTTCTAATCTGCAATCATTCTGGCATCCTTGCTATTCGATGTAGTTATGTCTAGTAGTTACCATAACCAACTTGATTATTTATTAACATTAGTTATTATTGCTCCTGTCTACTTATCTACTTATTAATTACTTAATTAGTTTTTAGTTTCAGCAGATTTATCTATGTTACCTACGTAAGATATACGTCAAGCATTCGTTACCTACATCTTCGTAATTCCTCGTTATAGTTAGGCAGAAGTATGCTAGTAGTGCTTTTAATAAGCTTACCACGACTTACGAGTCGGTGAATTTGAACCTTCCTTCTTTCTGTTGGTACCGAACTAACTACCTATTTCACAATATAATATCAGAGAAGCTATGCTCGAGGCCTGATTTCTTATAATAAATTAACGCTATTAATTTTGTAACGCCATGCATGCCCATGACCCCAATGATATTCTTAGACAGACACCCATGGAAATATTCAAAACAGTTCAACTTTTTTTGAATCTAAGGTTTAAGAAGCTTTCAAAATTTCCAAGTTTCGAATAAATAAGTACAGTTGATTCAATTAATCTATCTTCTCAGAAAAAAATTTGCTCTACGATCGATTTTATTCTAGTCTTTTTTTATAAGCATACGCTTGACAACAATAACACTTGATGGGAAGGATGGGCCTAGAATGGGACGCGTTTTCCTAGTAGATACCTTGTTTATTTTCGCGATACTTATCCTAGGATGTGCATAAGACAAAAACGTACTTATAACAACGGGTGAATAAGTAAAACCTTTTTACAATACATACTAGCAAATCCCAGGTAAGTAGGTATCAGGGCAACATATACCTAAGATCCACATAATGTTGGTCACGACGTGAACGCGGGCGAGGTACGTTTTTTCAACGGTCGGTCGGTCGGTTATTCCCCTCGGACACGTGGCACTTAATTGCTCAGCTGGGACGACCTAATGTGAGTTTTCCATTTTAATAAATTATGTCTATTCTGTAACTATTTAGTTTTTATTCGAAATCATGCTATAGATAGGTAATTACTAATAAGTCTATTGCAAATTTTGAAATAATTACCTACTAAATGTAAAAATTTCTTGTTGTGCTTGGATACACGACATCATCATCATCATCACCGCGTGCCTTTGAAACGAAGTTTGGCGATCATCATCCGAAAAGCTTCTCTTTCTAAAACCACCTCTTTTAGCTTCGGGTAGCTAAGCCCTGTCCACCCTCTTATATCGTCCAACCATTTGCGCCTTTGGCGACCTGGAGCCCTTTTGCCTGCAATTAAAGCTTCCAACTTAGTATAATCTTGGGAATGAGAATTGTGCTCCTCTCTGTAGATGTCCAAAGAAAGCGAGCTTTCTTCACGACATCAAACGATCCAATGGAGTGTGAAACTCTTTACAAGAGAGAGGATCTATTTTCAGCTGGTGGGTACATAAATATATACCTATGTTACCTATCAGTTGAGACAAAACAATGAAAGATGAAAATAAACTTAACCGAACACGTATTACGATGTGCTGAGTATTTTTATAACAATTTTCAAAATAAGTTTTCTGTCTCTTTGTCCATTTTGTAGAGAAACTTTTCTAGTCTAAATATATGAAAGCTAAAATATATACCTATAAAAGCTAGTTTAATATGAAATATTTCATATAAGTCCTCAAACAAAACCAGATAATGAAAATAAGAAGATAAGTACCTACGTATTAAGTATATAAACTTTATAACATTTCGTACACATCACATGAAAGTGTCGACAAAATTAACGTACGCCTGCCATATTGAGATTGTTCAAATTGGGGAATTATTTACAAGCCGCTGTCGCACCACATGTCCTTTCTCGGAACTCGGGAACTTCTCCATGCCTATTCGAATTCCTGTATGGAGTAGAAATACGGCTTTATAGGAGTAAAATCATACTTTCTCCTCGACGGGCGCGCGGGGTGCGGCGTCCTAATGACCGCGCGGGGAGAGGCGACCTACCTATGTCTACGTACCTATACAATATAGGTACATGCCACGACAACCACACTTTATATTGCGTTTAGCTGCCTACCCACACTCTTGTTCAACACACACAGACAACATTTTGTATTTTTTATGATATTCCGCGGTACACTATTTTCTTTTTGATGAAAGGTATCTACAACTTGCAGCTCCTTTCTTCATTGCATGCCGGAAAATTTTACCCACCTCATTTAGTTAAGAGATTCTTTGAGTCTAAAAATACTGGTACTATTACGAGTTTGTACAATAAAATATGTTTTGTCATTTCGAACATTTCACAGGTGTTTTTGCTACGATCAAAAGGATGTAGCAATTTTGGCTTACTAATTTAATATCTATTGATTAAAAACTTTTTCTAGGGTTGGCATTATAGATTAAACTGTTTAACTTAAATTGAATTGTTTCACTTAAGACCAATTAAAATCTCCCCGTCGTCAGTTCTGGCAAGTCACGTTTGGGTATGCATATGTTAGGGCAAAAGTCGATGTTCACACAAAGTGCTGACTCACTTACCCTGTGTCAAATCTCAATGGACACGAGAGAAACTGTTGTTTAGCACATGTAGTCATATCATATAACAACCTTTACTACAAGAATATCTTTCAATTCTTTTAAAGTTTCAAATCAATAAAATTTCTTGAAGGTTTTCAACATTATGTTCTTAGGTAGAATCCATGATGACTTCTCATTAACCGATTTCCAAAAAGGAGGTGGTTCTCAATTCGGCCCGTTTATTTTTTTTACTTGCCAAGATAATCGGGCTTCAATTCTAAATTTTTAGGACATTTTCCAATTCGGAATCAATTCAGAAAAAGATTTTTCTCTAGCATTACAGGTTAGATTTTATTATACAGGTGTCAGTTTTACTTACTTCTTTCTTTGCTTTAGCTTCACGCCTTACTTACTTGTCGCCTATATTCTACCGTCAAGCATTTAACATTCCGATACAATAGCATATTTTTATTAGACCCATTCAAAAATACTTGAGTATTCGTACCATTGCGTGCATACACGAATAAAGGTAAATAATAATATACTTACACATAAGTGGTTAATATGCGAGAAGTACCTACGTACCTATTTATTCACACGCACGTAGTTATTAGTTACATAGCCTCTTATTAGAGAACCAACCGCGGCCTAGAACTATTAGTTACACTTGTTTACGTCATGTAGTCCGTATGCGGACAATAATAAACTAGCTTTGTACTGCAATATACAAATCTTAATAACCGGTTTTGAGATTAACATAGAAGAAACCGGACTTCCAGCAACAATGCTGTAAATATCTACATAGGTATTGTAAGGCGACATATTATATAAGTATTTAACGTAATTCAAAGAAAATCTACCTCGAATAGGTATTATTTTTTGTGAAAACCCGTTTAGGTTATTATATTCCTAATATGAATTGACAAATCAACTTTGTTGACAATAACTTCATATTTTGTTTACAAGATATGCATAATATAAAAGAATCATTGTGTCGTCAGCAAATAAAAACATAGATCAAATACTAACTTTTAAAAATATAACATACGATATCCAAATTGTTATTGGAATAACGCATCATCCATCAGCCGCCACGCCGTCATAGGGGTGAACGAATCACCAAAAAAGATAGAGACGGGTATACCGTTCAATATGAGGTAGAAAAGAATGGCGATAGAAATTCAAGAATTTGCATAATCTGCTTGGGTACTTTATCATTGAACCACGTGCCAGTGACTAGTGCAGTCGCGGATTACGAAGACCGGATTAAATCTCACATTTCGCGAATGAAGTTGAAAGACGCAACTCTATAATATTATTAAAAGTCTTATATTGAACGTCTCCATTAAAACTGGCAACTTTGACTTCCATCTTCACTGCACCTGATTCTGTTTCTATTTAATATTTTGTGTTATTTTAACACGAGTGGCTTATTGCGTTGTATACACAATCTCTAAACTAAACTAAAATGGCACATCTAAATCTATTGTTATACATTTCATAATGTTGCTTGCGGAAAAGGATAGCACTAGATTTAGACCTGTTAATTTAGTTTAGTTTAGAGATTGTGTACAAGAGAATCGGCCCCACTATCAGCTGAACCATGATTTTCCCCGTCTTCTTTATCTTTTGTTTTAAGATTTTGCATGTAGTATACCCAGCATCAATAAACACTAACAAAACAACCAGGAATAAACACTTAGTCAATGTGACGTAGAGCCTCACCTAAGTTTTCAGCAGATATTTACGGATAGCACTCTTAAAGTTTTGTGTATCCAAGCCTATCACGTCCACTATTTAACAAACACTAACAAAACAACCAGCAATGAACACTTAGTCAATGTGACGTAGAGCCTCACCTAAGTTTTAGCAGATATTTACGGATAGAACTCATCAAAGTTTTGTGTATCCAAGCCTATCACGTCCACTATTTAACAAACACTAACAAAACAACCAGCAATGAACACTTGCATCTACAATTTATAAATTGAACTAAGTATTTGAGAACTACGATAACCAACAATTTGTGCCTGACCAAACATCATAGGAATACAATCGTTAAACTTTTATATGCAATGATAAATATCACACTGGCAGCCAGGGTCGTCCAAAAAACGCTTAACTTGTCCCGCTACAAAAGGAAAAAGCCAGCGTCTTCCGTTCGGCCGGAGCCAAAGAAAAAATCTTCGCGAGGGATCCGAGCCTTCCATTTATCATATTCCATATTCATTTATTCGTCAAGTTCTGGATTCATTTATTCGTCATGTCTTGATTTCGTCTCATTTATTATTAAAAATGAACTGTCCGGAGCAGAGCGTGAATACGACATCGGCCCGAGGCTACCGATTTAATCTTAGAATAATTTCATGCTGAATTAGGTCATTGCCCAAGACGGTTGCACTTTTTGCTAGGCTATGCTCCAAGAACACACTAATCAAGTTTTTATTGATACAAGTGCATATTAGATAATATGTTACGTAGAACCCTCGCTTCATCCGAGCTTAGTAATAAAATAAAGTTTTTATAAGGATTAATCTTTTAGTAAGGTTATGAAACCACAGAATCTAATAACTTTATCTTGGAATTTATTGCTCAGTAGGTACCTACAACAGAATGATTTAAATTTTAGATATAAAATTATAAATCACTACCTACCCATATTATGAATGCGAAAGTGCTTGTTTGTTGGTTTACTGAATTTGTATTTCCGTTTCTAATTTTAAGTACTTAGGATTAAAAATGTTGAATTACAAAAGATATCAGTAATAAAATTGTTAATTACTAAATTATACATGAGAACATGTAAAAATACTGTCACTGAATCTACGAATCTCGGTCCCGACCCTCGACCGTGCTGAACTGTGCCCACCGCGATGATTGATAGCGGGACGTGGACGCGGCATCACGACTATCAGGAATGTGGTAACTCTTGACCACGTAACATTTTTGCTGCAGCCTTGTATTTTTAAGTATGGTCAAGTATGTTTTTCTTAATCTTTTATTTACAGGCTTTTACAGACTCATACCCTCAAAAATGAAGGATTACAAGAAATATTAGCAAAAACAAAGTAAGAAATGTACCTAAAAATCCATCTAAATTTGTTGACGAGGTCACTGAATCTACGAGTCTCGGTCCCGACCCTCAACCGTGCTGACCTGTGCCCGCCGCGATGATTGATAGCGGGATGTGGACGGTATCAAGAACGCGGTAATTCTTGACCACGTAACATTTTTTGAGCCTTGTACTTTTAAGTGTGATCAAAAATGTTAAATTACAAAAAACATCAGAAAAAATATTGAAATTACACACGAAGAAATGTAAAATAAATCTATAGATGTCGAGGTCACTAAATCTACAAATCTCGGTCCCGACCCTCAACCATGCTGACCTGCGCCTGCCTGCGATGATTGATAGCGGGACGTGGACGCGGTATCAGGAACGCGGTAATTCTTGACCACGTAACATTTTTTAAGCCTTGTACTTTTACGTGTCCGTTTGTTAGGTAATGATATTGACTGTAAAGTTACTACTTCTTTAGAAACTTTTGGATTACCTCTTTGGCACAGTTTGCCGATTTCTATCTATGAGCGGTATGTTATGTTAGGTCTGCTATGTGAGTTCCCTTGTACCTACGAGTGTACCAGGCTGTTGGCGAGTAGGGAGAAGTTTCGAATGCTCGAGGGATGCATAACATCTGCCCTTAATAAAGCAGACACTTCGTGATGATCGCGATTCACGACGGTTCTGCCAAGAATTTTACGGCGAAGAAGAACATCTATGAGCGAAAGATGCCTTGTTATCTACTAGACCGACTTCAATTCTCACTTCTCAGCATATTTAGTCAAATTAGATTAATTCAGCGTTTTCACTCGAAAAAAGTTCAAACTTCACACTACCATACCATACCTACTAGCTTTCCGGAATATACTTTTGTATTTCTAACTCAAACATGTTAATCCATAGACAGTAGCTTTATTGATCATTAGCTTATGCTCGCGACTTCGTCCGCGTAGACTACACAAGTTTCAAAACCCTACTTTACCCCCTTAGAGGTCGAATTTTCAAAAATCCTTTCTTAGCGGATGTCTACGTCATAATAGCTATCTGCATGCTAAATTTCAGCCCGATCCGTCCAGTAGTTTGAGCTGTGCGTTGATAGATCAGTCAGTCAGACACCTTTTCGTTTTATATATTTAGATTTACATAATATTAGAAATTCTGGTCAAGTGTAAACTTATGATCTGCCAATAAAAGCTCTACCAAGTACCAATCTACTAAGATCTGTGTAGATAAGTATAGCAGCTGGTTAAGTGGCTGTTATTAGTGCTTTGTAAATTGATTAATTACTAGTGATGACCTCCATAACATAATAAAATAAGTACTAGCTATCGGCCACGAACCAAATCAACAAAATTAATTTATTGTCCTGCGAAATCCTGGAAGATGTTCGAAAATGTTATGACTAGGGGTCGAAGGTGGAATATATGCGATCCATTTGTAGGCAATCTCGACAATAAAACGTCAGTCTTTGTGTCGGCTGTCGGCCTGTCGGCGAGTCGTAACTCTGCCATTTCGCCGACAGTGGCGTGCAGGCCATAGAGGCATATAGGCACTGCTTACCCTATCATTTGGGATCTACAAAATCATATTATGTAAGCTTTTAAAAAATAAAATAAACATTTTTTATATCTAATTAGTATTACATAATTAGTATAGAATTATTAAAAAAAACTATTACATAAAGTATAAAATAATTATGTTAATATTGGGTAAGTACACTTCTTCAAAAACTCGACATCGGACCAAAAGCTGCGTCTCGAAATGCTTACGGTTTAGTATAATTACACAAGACAACGTCTTTGTGTGTCTCTCATTTCTCCTAGAAATCTGTCAATGTGTGCGTCAAATGACTGGGCCAAAAAGGCAGAGCTTCTGTCCAATCATAAGAGAGAAATTTATATCAGACGTGTTTTGAAAACCGCGCGGGATTTAAATTCGTAAAAACAAATGAATGTTTATCTGTTGCAATCAAAATAAGATTATGATTCTGTACTTTTTCAGTTTAATTAATTTATTGATATTATTTTCCGTAAATTTAAGTACGTTTTAGATTCTAAAAACATAACATTATGACAAAATTTGAAATTTGTTTATTTTGTACAGCCTCTATTGAGGAGCGGACCGCCCCAAAAGCTTTTCAGTTATCTCAAGTATTAACTAGATGGCAGCTGTTTAAACTTAACAGTAGCGTGCAGGTCATAGAGGCATAAATGCACTGCGTACCCCAGTTGTAATAGCTCAATGCATATTTTTCATTATGACCTGCCAGTAAACAGGTTCCTACCTAACTAATGCCTATCCTGGCTTAAAAGTAGTGCACGCCACTGTTCGCCGACATAACAAATGAGCGCGCATTACGCGTGGCTATCCCCGTACATGCTTGCCTAAAGTTTGTTAAATAAGTTATGGAAACCTTTATCCGTCTAATAATTCACCTTATTAACGGAATTTGTATATTATTTTTTAGTACGGGGTGGATAGAGGCACACACATTCCGAGTGTACACCCTAGCCCCTAGGAATTAGGTTGGGTGTTTAGGGTGTATAAACGGGGTACGCGAAATAATTTAGCCTCAGCTCTAGGAATGTCAACAGAAATTACATTACGAAATGAGGTAACTTCTATAAACTCTTACTAGTAGCAATAACTACAAGAGCAAGCAAAAAATAATCACGTATCACAAGGTGAACCCGCAAAATTATTACAGTAACATGCCTGTCTCCAAAATCAAATTGTGGCCCAAAAAACTGGTATCGGATGTGATGGGAAGACCCGCCCCGAGGCCGCAGCGACAGGAACAAATGACCTCAACGCATCATAATAAATAAAACAATTTGTTGTTAATTAGATTTCGTGAATTTAATTTTCATGTTCGTAATTGGTCGGTGGGCACAAAGAGGCTCTCTATCGCTGATGGATGATCGAACGGCGCCTTCTCACTATTTACCTTCGTTCGTTCCACCGTAATTAGACGCTTCGGAAGTTTACTTTCATTATTGCTTATGAACCTATTACTAATTCTAATATAGATTTCATTTGCTATGCTCTCTGTGTTATTGTTTTGAGCCGTGAGAGCTTACACTCGTAGTGCACCTTGTAATTCATATATCTACTTAATAATTTTAACCTATGTGGGCGATGGAAAGAACTATGCTTGAGTTCAAATGAATGAACTGTGAATGAAAAAAAATTCAGAAATGAGGAGATCCGTAAGAGAACTAGAGTAGGTCACCGACAACGGGTTGAGAAGCTGAAGCGGCAATGGGCGAGCCTCATAGTTTAAGAATCTAATAGAAGTTGGGGTCCCAAGGTGCTAGAATTTCGACTTCGCACTGGAGAGCGCAGCATTGAAAAACTCGCCCCATAAGGTGGATAGACGACATCAAATGAGTTGCAGGGAGCTGCTGGATTCAGGCGACGTAAAATTTTGGCATGTGGAAGTCCCTACAAGAGACCTATGTCCAGCAGTGGACGTCTATCGGTTGATAATGATGATGATGATGATGATGATGATGAATAATTTTAACCACTTATTATCAAACCTTAAACTGGTTGACTGGTAAATGTTTGATGCTAGCTTTTTGCACATCTCTCCTAATAGTTAAAACCCCACAACAGGATCACGACATATTACTGAACAGTATATTATAATGAAATAGGTATGAACAATACTAATTTTAATTTCCCATCAAATTAAATGGAATTAAGTTTGAAAGAAAAGAAAACAAAAGGCAGATCGGAAAATCGTTTTTTATACTAAAAAAAGAACAAACACAACGTAAAGAATAAAAATATAAACATCGAAAAAATCTTGGAAAGTCACGGACGCTTAACTTTCTTCCCCTGTTTTATTTTTCGTTCCCTATTCTTCAATATGGTACCTCTCTTCCCTCCTGCGATAATGAAGAGTCTGTCTCTTTCTATTTAACTGATAAGTTACTTTTTTAAAGTGTAGGAAAATCGAAGTCGTTCACTGGGCAAAATTAAAAGATGGCACTCGCAGACACAAGTCATAAAAAGAAAATATGGAGAGCGTTAATCAAATAATTCATTTGGTGCATGTAATTGTTTGTTTTTATTCTTTTGCTGTGGTTCATCTTTATGTTTGCTGAAGTAGGGTAAATGCTTACCTAATACATTGTTTGTATAACACGATACTTAGTATTTTCGGATTAATTTCTGAGATATTGGACCCGTTCCACCCAACCACCAATGTGTGTTTACCAATGGTAAACACACTTTACCATTTATAATATTAGTGATAGAATTTATATAAAATATTTTAATTACATTTTTACTCTAACTGTACCAACTGCAATGCTAATGTAATGATCTCGACACCACAACAGGGTGATGGCGGAGCACAAATTGCAATCTCCCATACAGACTTCGGAACCAACAAACAACAAGTAAACAGATGATCATCCTTTGCATTTTGCATTCCCTTCCTATTAACCTGATACTGAAAGAAGAAGCAGCAGCAGCACCTCCTAGGAGAACATTGATAAGCGAGCTGCTGGAAACCTCTGGATACAAGCATGGATTGTAAAAATATTGTTTACGAGGAGCAAGCTGAAATCTGGCATGCTTATATGAGCGTCATATAAGCATGCCAGATTTCAGCCCCATCCGTCCAGTAGTTTGAGGTGTGCGTTGATAGATCAGTCAGTCGGTCAGTCAGCTTTTCCTTTTATATATAGATATGATTTCACCAACATTTAGATGCATTCCCATACTGTAACTGTACTTGTATGGTATAAACTATAAGCTGGTTAAATAGAGAAATTACTATTAGGTACCCTAGTAGTGAGATCTCGATGAAATCTCATCACTTTTTTCTATTTACTGTAATGTCTCTAGTAGGTAGGTAAGTACGGTAAACAATCATAGCTGCAATCGTTTAATGATCATCTACAGCCCAAGCATAATCTGTGTGACAAGTGACAACGCTTTCTCGCAGCTTTTGCTTTTAGATGTAAAAACCGCCAGAAGGAGTTGTTGCACACTGACTGTGCTTGGGCTGCTGCTAGCTTTTGTGTATTAAAAAATCTTTTGTATTTTCTTAGTGATGAAGGCATGTTTGAAAAATGAGAAGACAAAAAGTTTTTATTTTATATTTTTGTCTATTTATTCCAACATCACAAAAAAGTCTTTAGAGTTCACGTTTGAAAGTAAAATCATAGAATAGATTTTATAGTTGGACGGAAAACTAAGGTGTGCTTTACTAAAATCGATCTAATGGACAGCTAGTTTTTTAGCAAATTTTCTTAAGCATCTACCTATGTAGGTGTCGTGGGTGCTCTGGTGAGTGTGATCAAATCTTTTATTTAATTTACGTTTTATTTTTTAAGTATTTAGTCCGGGTAATGGACAATACATCGATTAACAATTAACTTGAAACATTTGGAACAATAAAATAGCATAACAAATAGGTACGTATGTATATTAACAAAGTATCAAGAGAACAATTTGTTAGAGCTAAAAGTTTGAAGTTATAGCGGAGTGAAGTAAAAACTGGTGAAACAAAACGGCGGTGTTCGGAGGCCCAGATATTGATATGAGTGACTTGCACTTACCGCCCTTTGAATAACGCCGATGTTATGGACAACTACCCCACCCCACGGCGCAACTGTTTGCCTAACAAACAATGTCCTTAAACGTTATACTTGCCTGGTAATCCTGCTTAGGATAAATATAATAATCCGAAATTAAACATTTTCTGGAGAAGAAAACATTTTTGAAAAGCACCTATGCGCTCGACTGTGACGTAGGCATTATTCAAATGCCGTGGAAGATATACGACCACCAGACCAGCCTGACCAAATAAGAAAATCGTCAGTACCCTGACAAACATGAATTAATTTAAATCCAGATCTCTTGCCATATTCAGGGAGGGTATAAAAAACGAAATGCCGGCGAAGAATGCTGTGGAGGTTTTGAAGTACTTTGACAAAATGTTCGACTGTAGAATTCGAGGCATATTACTAATTTCGAGTAGGAATGGTGTGAAAATCCTAAATATAAAATTGCTTTGAATGAGTTTTACACGAGCGCATTTAATATGCATGTTGAAGAAAAGTCCAAAATATATGGTTACTCCAACCTTGTTCATCCAGACAAATAAAATCCTATGTTTTATGATAAAAACTTGATACCACAAACTTTGCTAGTAAAGCGACTAAATTCTGTATATCTTATCCGACAGTAACGGGGCGCAAAAGTTTGCGAAGCCACAAAACCAGCGAAATTGCCGCTATGTCCATAAACAAGGGCAGACACGGAATATTCAAGAGGAAAGTTGGAGTTGACCATTCAAGTAGGGTTGCCATCTGTTCGGCTTTACTTAGATTTGACCTCAGAATCCGAAGTCGTATTAGATTTATTTTTCCAGGCATTGGCTCCTTTGAATAGTAAAATTTAACCACGCATTTTCTCTAAAACATTCTTATGTTGGATATTTTTTATGCAGTATTTTCCCTAAATTTTTATAAATTCTGGCTTTTAAGTGCACCAATTTTGATCAAAGTTGGAGAGTTATGCTTCTAATTATAATACCTAATTAAAAAATACAGTCATTAATTAATTAGCTTATATGCATTTCAAATGCGTATTTTCGTCACGCTTTCTATGAATAATTGCTTCAGTTTTTGATTTTCAGTTGATACTTTAGATTTTAGCATTATCTATTTTATTTGTTAAGTGTTGGCAACCCTAAACCTAAGTCCGTTGTGCGACAGTTGCATATAACGGTTCTAGTTCCGACAACATACGTCACGGGTCATGCATCGTCCTTAATGAAGCCCCGAAACTTACGATAATAGGCTAAGTTATTGCAATCTGAGTGCGGTTTGATGACCACTTCAGTGTTTCGATCCTTGCTGGAAGTTTTCCCATTATAAACTGTACTGATATGAGGATGATGTTACATAGTTATTTGACCAAGGCACAGCTCAAGATAGTTAGGGAACTTGTAACAAAACGTCGAGGCTTCGACGTCACTGGCAGGCGTCAAATGTTCCTACATTTGACGCTAGGTACTCTTTCAATCGCCAATTTTTCTTTGACGTCAACCATAGCCTATTATTTGACATATCGTCGATTCAGGATCAAATCAAGAGTCCCCTTACTCTAGTCAGAGTGAACTACTCTACAAGGCCCTGCCAAAGAGATGCGATATCATGACCGAAGTTTCGATCGATAATAAGTACCTAACTACGAAAATATCAACCGATTTGTTTAAGAAGTAGAACTCATAGGTAGGTAGCGGTATGGCTTCGTACAAAATGTACCTATACCTATCTATCTACTGAGACCAAATATCGCAAATATCTACTAACGTAAACGTTACCTGTTGCGATTTGCAAATTTCACACGTTAGAACTAAGGTCCAGGGACGCTAATAATTCTAATAAATATTTCATTTCTAAAGCACTGTGCCTCTTTTTAATAATACCTAGGTACCTACATAATATACTGATTAATGATTTATAATAATACTAGCGACCCGCCCCGGCTTCGCACGGGCAGCTTTTACAATTTTCGTAGGGATCTCAAATAATATAGCTTTCTATTGGTAAAAGAATTTTTAAAATCGGCTTAGTAGTTCCAGAGATTACTTCCTACAAACAAACTTACAAACTTAACCTCTTTATAATATTAGTAGGTATAATAGATTGGCAACAATGGAACACTTTTTTTAACGACTAGAATAGACGTGAAGTGATGTGGTCGTGGGCGTGACAATACATTCGCATGATCTAAAAATATGTTGGTGACAGTAAAAATATTACAAAACAATAATTTTATACTTTTAGAAAGATTCCAAACATTATCGTAGTCTTTTAAATATCTGCATAGATTATAGACTGTAGAGACATCGTCGTCCACTCTACCTATCCATTACCTTTGAGGAAATTACATAATAATTCAATGCCCATTACGTCTGATACTAGCTAGCCCCGTCAACTTTCGCAAAAATATTTTTTTCGCATATTTATTTATTTATATTTATATTTTCAAATCACCGTTTGCATTATTTGTATTCGCCCTCAAGTTTTGGCACGTTTCAGTATTTCAGTAGGTATATCAAAATCAATTTTCTCGAAACCTAAAATTTGAATTTATTTTCACTCGTTTGAATACATGCGTAACCGGCGGTTACACACTCATACGATCCGAGTCCGAGAAAATACGTTCCTTTTTGTTTTGTATGGTATAGCCAGAGGCGTCTTTACCTATGGTGCAGGGTGTGCGGCGCACACGGGCGCCGGGTCTAAGGGGGCGCCGAGCGCCCTCTAATGCGACACCTCCAAAGATGCGTTGATGCCGGCGCTCTCAAAGGCTCGTGTTATGGCCGACGCCGTCATCATTTAAAATTGCACCATTTGCATCCGAATTTCCGTTTGAAAATATAACTGTTAGTACCTATTCCATTTTGACCCTGCTCCTACTAGACTAGAGGGCGCCAGGGTACTGGTTGCACACGGGCGCCACAAGGGCTAGAGACGCCTCTGGGTATAGCTTATAACATATTATGTAGTAGGTAGATATATTTTTTATATCCGTATTTTCACGGAATCGGATCGGATGAGTGCGTGACTTATTCTAAGCTCCTTACATACTAAACAAAATTGTGACTAATTTATGAGTGTGTAGTTGAACACACTAATAAAAATACCAATTTATGCTATCGATAAGTATAGATAATACAAGAAAAAATTACGTACGATATCAATAACACAAACTTTTTTCTTGTCGACAAAATGTTTGAACGCACATGTTTGGGACAAGAACATGTCACGCGTGTTATATTACGATAAAATTGGATACATAATTAATATGCTAAAATTCATCTAATCATAAACTTGGGAGTCTAAAGTAAATGTTTGTTGTGATGTTTAAAACAGAATCGTTATTCCGTTTCCGGATACAATGTCAATGTTCCTAGTTTCTTACTGTCATTATACTATACAATAGTGTAAAACTATTATTGTTTATTCTTGTTTAATTTGGTATCTAGGAATATGACAATATGAAAAATAATATTATATAAATAATCAATACATGTCACTAATTATTCATTGTAAATTAAATATTGTCAATATACTAAGAGTGACATTATACTAAGCAATTGTCAACATACAGTTGGCAATAGCTATTATGTGAAATAATAATGTTGTGTAAACTGTCAATTTAAGTCGCTTATTATTATTGTAAATTATTAATACGTAGACCATCCATGTCACTGATTTTATTACTGTAAATTGGGTGTGTCAACATACCTTTTGTCAACAAACCTAAAATAAATAATGGTTAATATTAAGATCATGTGATAGTCGATATCCGCCTTGTTTGCGATGGCAGTGTTATAAAAGTACCCTACCTCGACAGAGAGGGGACAGTCTTGTATCGACAGCCCAGAGCAAACAAGCCGACCTTACTGAAGTTAAGTATTCTTATATTTTATTATAATGTAATGTAATCATTTGCCTTTTATAGGTTACCTGTTGTAACTGTGTACCAAATATGTACCTACTACTTTACTCAACGTTCTAATGTTTTAAAAGATGTGTGTTATGGAGTTTCTTTGCCCTTTCTTCTCCATGACTAAACACCTTAGCGAAATGGGTGGTAGATTCATTTTAATATAAATAGATCAATGCTGAACAATACAATTCAATTATTATTGGACTTGGTTGGTTTTACTTCTGTATTTATCACCTACCCTCTTGTGCTATTTATTTTATACATTGAGATAAAAGTAAACACTAGGTTGTTAGCTTCTAATTATTATAGAAGCCTGTTTAGATGATTAGGATTCTTACTTTGAAATAATACAGCAGATGCTTTGCTTGATTTTTAATTACTTAGTATTGGGCCTTACCTGACAAATAATTGATAAATGATAACTTTCATTAGTAATCATTGGATTTAATTTATCATCACTATTAAAGCCCACTGTGTTAACTTCTCTTAATTTATCTAAATTTGTCATCAGAAGTGGGATACGATATGGCTTTGCCTGATCAAAATACTAATACTTTTCAAATGCTTTCAGCAATCGTGGAGACGGCTTCTCCTCGAAGCGACAGGCTACTGCCTGTCATCGGCAGCACTTGGTATTGGTGTCCGATGATCCCAAAGCAACTGGCAACGCTTTTGTCATCGGCATTTGGTGCTCGTGTGGCACCGCTGGTTGGAACGTCGCTTCAATTTTGAAAGTTAAGTAAAGTGTATTTATGTGCTGCTTCGAAGTGAACTTGGTGTAACTTTTAACTTTAAACCACGTGTTTGTGGTATAATTTATTTGGATAAGAATAAGTCTAGTTAGAGGTCAGATTGGCCGAGCGGTTTTTGATAAAGTATATAAATAATGTTAAATCATTTAGAAATAATGATGTACAAGGAATAACAAACATATCAGTAAGTTTGCTTTTGAAAAATTGCATCGTACTTACAGCTCGAAACTTGAAGAAATTACTTTATTCTGATTTATGTAACTTAAACATAAACTATATTTGTTAATTTTCTTTTTTTTAAATAATTCAATTATTTTCTTTTTCTTAAAACAACGTAAAGCAGAGTGCCTACTCAAGTACTTTTTTTTCTGTTTAGTGATGCTATAAGAACATTTAATTTTATAAATAACTACGTTACAACGTGTTATTAATTTATTCTTGTTTTGAGTTGGTTTGATGTACATACAGTACACTTGTTTATAAGACATAATCAACAAAGAAAACATATTCTCTTCTACTCTAATTTTGGTCTGACGTCTAGCTATTCTAGTTTTTATGACAGTAACATTGACATTGAATCATTGAATATCGTTTTGTGAATGAAGCAATCTTATATTTTTTTATGTCGGTACTTTTGTTGCCGCTGTTCATTTAAGTTCACTGGCTGCATTTTTCTATTTTCCTATGTACTTCGGGAACGAAGTACTTATCAAGATGGCCGAATTGTAATAAAACATTCTAATAATTTATGCTAAATGACAGCAGAACAGACAAAAAAAAAGAAAAAAAAAAGAAAAAAAAAATTTTTTTTTGGCATACGATACAAAATGTTAAGACTCCCAATGGGACAAAATGTTAAGACTCACTATGTGACAAATGTTAAGACTCCCAATGGGACAAAATGTTAAGACTCGCTATGTGACAAATGTTAAGACTCCCAATGGGACAAAATGTTAAGACTCACTATGTGACAAAATGTTAAGACTCCCAATGGGACAAAATGTTAAGACTCACAATATGACAAAATGTTAAGACTCCCAATGGGACAAAGTTAGTGAGGTCTGCCTGGTGCTAATCATTGCTAGTACTAAGTAATCATTTTGTTGGTCTAGTAATGTTAGATGGCTCGACTTGATTACACCACTGGTGTGATACATCTTACTGGTGATAATCCAGTAATGTCCTGGTAACAGTTAGGACAGTTAGTTAGGCTGCCTGGCGCTTATCATTACTAGACCCACTGCAAAAAAAAAAAAAAAGAGTGGTTAGTAATGTTAAATGGCTCGACTTGACAATGCTGGTATTACACCATTGGTGTGATACATCTTATTGGTGCTAATCCAGTAATGTCCTGGTAGCAGTTAGGACAGTTAGTTAGGCTGCCTGGCGCTTATCATTACTAGACCCACTGCAAAAAAAAAAAAAAAAGAGTGGTTAGTAATGTTAAATAGCTTGACTTGACAATGCTGGTATTACATCATTGGTGTGATACATCTTATTGGTGCTACTCCAGTAATGTCCTGGTAGCGGTTAGGCCAGTTAGTTAGGGCTGCTGGCACTAATCATTACTAGTACCAATAAAAAAAAAAAAAGTTAAAAAATATTGGTTGGTAATGTTAGACGGCTTGTTCGGACGGTGCCAGTAAGTAGCGAGGTCTAGTAATGACCTCTACTGGGCAAGAGTCTAGTACAAGACCCCTTGTTGCTTTATAAAACTAATAATAATTTAAAAAAAAACTATACATATTATACAAAAAAAAATTTAAACATTAAATTATGGGGCGCAGCCAGTTAGGGACAGTTAAACTAGGTAGCTGTAGCTTATAGATCTTTTTAGCTTATAGATCTTCCTTAGCTTATAGATCTTTTTAGCTTACAGTTATTTTTTTTTTATTTAGCTCTTAGCTAGATTTTTTTTTCTTTTCTTTCTAATTTCCCTATGTACTTCGGGAACGAAGTACTTGTCAGTATGGCCGTGTTATATTACGATAAAATTGGATACATAATTAATATGCTAAAATTCATCTAATCATAAACTTGGGAGTCTAAAGTAAATGTT
Source organism: Maniola hyperantus (assembly GCF_902806685.2). Taxonomy (NCBI): domain Eukaryota; kingdom Metazoa; phylum Arthropoda; class Insecta; order Lepidoptera; family Nymphalidae; genus Maniola; species Maniola hyperantus. The sequence goes on along the minus strand of NC_048545.1, from coordinate 4,861,613 downwards.
TGTTGTGATGTTTAAAACAGAATCGTTATTCCGTTTCCGGATACAATGTCAATGTTCCTAGTTTCTTACTGTCATTATACTATACAATAGTGTAAAACTATTATTGTTTATTCTTGTTTAATTTGGTATCTAGGAATATGACAATATGAAAAATAATATTATATAAATAATCAATACATGTCACTAATTATTCATTGTAAATTAAATATTGTCAATATACTAAGAGTGACATTATACTAAGCAATTGTCAACATACAGTTGGCAATAGCTATTATGTGAAATAATAATGTTGTGTAAACTGTCAATTTAAGTCGCTTATTATTATTGTAAATTATTAATACGTAGACCATCCATGTCACTGATTTTATTACTGTAAATTGGGTGTGTCAACATACCTTTTGTCAACAAACCTAAAATAAATAATGGTTAATATTAAGATCATGTGATAGTCGATATCCGCCTTGTTTGCGATGGCAGTGTTATAAAAGTACCCTACCTCGACAGAGAGGGGACAGTCTTGTATCGACAGCCCAGAGCAAACAAGCCGACCTTACTGAAGTTAAGTATTCTTATATTTTATTATAATGTAATGTAATCATTTGCCTTTATAGGTTACCTGTTGTAACTGTGTACCAAATATGTACCTACTACTTTACTCAACGTTCTAATGTTTTAAAAGATGTGTGTTATGGAGTTTCTTTGCCCTTTCTTCTCCATGACTAAACACCTTAGCGAAATGGGTGGTAGATTCATTTTAATATAAATAGATCAATGCTGAACAATACAATTCAATTATTATTGGACTTGGTTGGTTTTACTTCTGTATTTATCACCTACCCTCTTGTGCTATTTATTTTATACATTGAGATAAAAGTAAACACTAGGTGTTAGCTTCTAATTATTATAGAAGCCTGTTTAGATGATTAGGATTCTTACTTTGAAATAATACAGCAGATGCTTTGCTTGATTTTTAATTACTTAGTATTGGGCCTTACCTGACAAATAATTGATAAATGATAACTTTCATTAGTAATCATTGGATTTAATTTATCATCACTATTAAAGCCCACTGTGTTAACTTCTCTTAATTTATCTAAATTTGTCACGCGCATCTTTCGCCACCGCGTCCGACGCGTCAAACGCGGCGGATATGTCTGTTTTTAGCCGGCTCTATATATCTCTAAAGCTAAACAAACACAATGTTGTCACACACTTGTCGAATGATACTGTCTAAAGTAAACTTCATACCTATTATAAAAATAAATAATTAAGTAATCTATATTTTATATCAAAGTATGGTCACCCTCCTCTAAGGGTTTCGAAAACCTAACCTAATCTATAAAACTAAGCATACTGTTAATTTTGTTGTTTTTAACGATTAGGTATTTACAAATTACATAATTTATGATGTATAGCTAAGAAGAGCTTTTTTAATAAATTAGCGAAAATGTTTGTTGTGGGTACAAGTTTGACAGGTACGCGACAGGCCGAGATGGCGAGGGGTATTGCAAGTTACGAAGCAGCTTGTTGATGGTCTACTTATTTGAAATATAATAAGTACTTACCTACCTATCATGCTACCTACCTACATAGAATAAAATTACTTGTAATAAAGTTATGTTTTTTTTGTAATAATAATATTTTTGAATGAATTTTAAATATGGGACTATGTAGAGCTGTAGTTAGAGTCACTGCCATTTGATAAGGCATTTCAGGATATGAAATAACCATACTTATATTTTGAAGTTTAAAAATAATTTATATTATAATATTATTTTTTAAAGTTGTATGTCATCACTAATAAAATAGGTAGGAACGTTAAGTATACTAACTGATAAGTCATAATACTTATTATTATGTGGGACGTGGGTGTTAATTCCAAATTAACTTAGAAGTTGGAACTTGCACTGTGATAGCTGTCTATCGACACCTTTCTGACAATGACAGACAGAAATAAAGTTCTGGGACAAAACATCAAATAGCTATAGTTTAATATTCGCGATGACACGCTTTTAAAATAAAACGAAAAATTGTTGGCAGTGACCATGTTGAATAACAAATAACAACAGTTTCGTTACTTCATTTATTTTACTTTTTAGGGTTCCGTACCCAAGGGGTGGCAACGGGACCCTATTACTAAGACTCCGCTGTCCATCAGTCCGTTTGCCTGTCAGCGGGCTGTATCTCATGAACCGTAATAGTAGACAGTTAAAATATTTATAAAGTATGTATTTCTATTGTCGCTATAACAACAAATAATAACAATTTCAAATTGGACGCCATGAAAAAGAAGTTGTTTCTGGTACAATGGTTCGGAACCCTTCGTGTGAGAGTCCGACACGCACTTGTCCGGTTTTACCATTTACCTAGATCCTCATTCCAATCGTCAACGTCTGTTAAAAAGCTCGCTTTAGATATCTCAAGTATCTACCACCCGAAAAGGTTAAACGCTCATGCTTATTTCATACAAATTCTACGCCAACAAGAGAAAAGCCAAGAATAAGAATAGATAAAAGTTAAAACGTTGCATACCGAAGCATGTATAGACTTCCGTTTGTCGTGGCCGACAGTGGTCGCATTGTTTCTTTTAATCTCCGTCGTGAATGAAGCTAATGACGTGGAGCTGCGCTGCGCATACGCATAACGGTCGGCCTCATTCATCAGAACTGTCAGCGACATCTATTGACAGTTGACTCCCATGTCATGCCCGCTGGATAAACCGTCTTTCAATGACAAATCTAAGCCAAAATTGTAACTTTATTTTAAACTTAATAAAAAATGAACTACACAACTTCTAACTTAATATTATTTTTAACTTTTTTAAGTTTCACTCAAAGTTTGCTTTCCTATAGAGTGGCATGTTGTACCTACCTATAATATCGTCGTACCCTACGCATAAGGGCACTGTTACAAAAAGCCTACTTATCAGGAGGAGCATATTATCTGTGTTTTATTTTAATACCAATGAACATATTATTTAATGCAATTTTAAAGTTTACTATGTTGGTAAAGGGTTTTATTTTATGGTTATTATAAAGGGGTTTATCGGGCATTTCTTTAATTGTAACCATTAAAATTGTACCTGGAGTTAGGACTTTATTCCACGGAACCGAATCGTTTCTATCGGATCATAAGTGCGGTTACATAAAACATAGGTATGAATACGGCGCCCGCCTTACCAGGCCAGGCGCCTAGGCCAGTCAGGTAATCAGGTACCTAGGTAGATTAATCAAAAATTCGTAGTCATTTTACCTTTCATTTCTTTAGCAGCCGGCTAACAGCACTAATAACTATATATATAATTAATAATATTATAGTCACAATAGTCATCTTACTGATAAGAATGTAAAATAAAAATAAGCGATTTTAATACCATCAGTCAAGCCGCAACCCCCGCGGTCGGTGGTCAGGTCAGACCGTCAGCGGCAAAGAAAAAACCTCACAATCCGGCCCGGCTTCAAATGAAGAATGATTCATTTATATCAAAACGATGAAATGACAGAATGGATAGTGGGTAGCGAGTACAAAGGCGACGGCGGCTACTGGCCACAGTTCTGTGCCACGTGCTTCTTCGGACTCATGGGAATTCTGAGACGTCACGACGAGAAAAAGCTTGTGGTTTAGCCGAGTGCATTAGAAGTTTTTGTCTCAGCCTTTATTAATGAAAAACGTAAGTATCCAGGCTAGGAGGAAAACCTACCTAACTTTTTGTTAATATTATTAATTAAATACAAGCTAGATATGGACAGTAGGTAAATGTTGAAGGACATTAATTAGGTACTTGAATGCACTCAAGTTGGAATGCCGTTCCTACCGAGAAGAACCAGCAAGAAACTCGGCACTTGCTCTTTTCAATTGTTTAATTTACAACATGATACTGTACAAGCAATTGCAGCCCCGTGCATTGCTGGAGTAACCACCCACCACCGTAAAGTATGTTTGACATTTAAAATGGCGACCTTATCTCGAAAAAATTGCAATTATACGCTACCCTACGAATTAGTAAACTCAAACACTAAGAAAGAAGGAGCGGGCAATGAAATTAAAAATATGTCTTAAGGGCAATTAGCCTTAACTTTTACAGTAAGTGCCCTATCTGAAGCGCGCCGCTCCCTCGCGCTTTTCAATTGTAGGGAAAGCGACCAGCTTTTGCAGTTGGAGGGAATTTTATGGGCTTACGAGTTTCGAAAGAGTTCACTTACCCTTACCTACCGCATAATTTGATATGCGTGTTTATTACCTATTATTAGCTGCTTTAAATTTATGTAAGTATTCAGTAAAATATTCACGTGGCTATTTATCGCAAACGAGTCCATAAATGAAACACGAGTACAAAGTCAAATAGCGTAAAGCGAAAATCTTTTATTGCAAGTAGGTGCCTATTGGTTTTTCAGCAGATTTTTTAATGTTCCTACTTCTAGGTGTAGATACCTAAACTTTCTTAGCAAAGAATATCACCTGCAATACCAGCTCATCAGTGACTCAAGACATTTCAATATAAATCTGTACCGTAGACTGCAATCTCATCTGGTGGTAAGTGATGATGAATGCTGCCTCACAAGCATGGGGAAGTAAAAAAAGTGATCATAGAGGGAAATACTTGCTAGAAATGGTGGCAGATCTGGATATGGTCATCTTAAATAAAGGAGACTCCCCAACCTTTGTAAGAGGTCCTAGAAGTTCAACGCCTGACATAACAATAGCCAGTCAAGAACTTGCTGGGAGAATAAGAAACTGGAAAGTCTTAGAGGAGGAGACAATGAGCGGTCATAAATATATTACCTATGAAATAGCCGTAAATGAACCTGAAATTGGTCCTGTAAGTGGAAAATGGAGTCTAAGGAAAATAGATACCGAGAAATTCGCAGCAATTCTAAAACAACAAGAAATTGAAACCCCGGAAGACCTTATAAACGCGACTACGAGAGCCTGTAATGAGTCAATGCCGCGGAAAAAAGTCAAAAAGAGGAAGGAAGTATATTGGTGGAATAGTGAAATCGCGGACGCGAGACGAAAGTGCATCGAGTGCAGAAGAAGATATACAAGAGAAAACTCCAAAAACAAGAGAAAGGAAACTCAGCACGATGTACAGTCCAACTTCTACAGACAGGAATATAAAGAGGCTAAGTTTATACTGCAAAAGCTAATAATAAAAGCTAAAGATAAATGTTGGGAGGGTATATGTGAAGAAGTAGACCAAGATGTCTGGGGACTTGGGTATAAAATTGTAACCAAGAAACTAAAAGGCCATCCCCCCATACAAATAAGTATGAACAAAATACAGGAGATAGTTGGTGTACTCTTTCCCGAACATGAAAAATTTGAGCGAGCAGTAACTCCAGTGCAAGCAGTGCCGGAGGTCACTGACGATGAACTTAGGAAAGTACGAGACCGAATCAAGCTAAAAAAGGCACCGGGCCCGGACCAAATACCACCAGAAATAGTAAAATTGGCCACGGAAATAATACCCGAAAAGATTAAACTAGTTATGACTGGTGTAATTCGATCAGGCATATTCCCAGTAATGTGGAAGACAGCGAAGTTGGTATTACTGCGAAAGCCAAATAAAAGTGCGGAAGACCCTGCGGGATATAGACCACTATGTCTGTTGGACTGTTATGGAAAGCTACTGGAGGGAATATTGCTGAGCAGGATAGAGGAACTGCTAAAAGACCATAACAACTTAGCGGACACACAATTCGGCTTCAGAAAAGGAAGATCCACGTTGGGTGCCATCGAAAAAGTAATAGCAATAGCCGAAGCAGCTAAGCAAGGAACGTCACGTAATAGAAAGCTATGTGCTTTAATAGCGCTTGATGTGAGGAATGCCTTCAACTCTGCACCCTGGCAAGCTATACTTCAGGAGATAAAAAAGAGAGGCTTCCCTCAATACATGTATAACCTCATAAATAGCTACCTCGAACAAAGACGCGTTTTCGTGAGGGACGTCGAAGGAACTTCGAAAATATTCGAAGTAAGCAGCGGAGTGCCCCAGGGTTCTATTCTGGGACCAACACTGTGGAACGTTTTATACGACGAGGTACTTAGATTGGACCTAGGACCTGATGTCCATCTCGTAGGTTTTGCAGATGACCTAGCCTTGATAATATCGGCACAAAAAGACCACATGCTAATGAGAAAGGCTAACACTGCGCTCACAAGGATAAGTGACTGGATGAAAAAGAAGCGTCTCAGGCTGGCCCCCGAGAAAACCGAAGCAATAATGTTGAGCGGAAAGAAAAGACACGGCCCCATCTCATTTTTAGTAGAAGGTGTGGAAGTAAAACCTAGAGAAAAATTAAAGTATCTCGGCATCTGGTTCGATAGAAGCCTCAAATTCAATAAGCATATCGAGGAAGTAGCGGGAAAAGCAGAACGCTTAACGGCAGCACTGGGCCAGCTAATGCCTCGTAGAGGTGGACCACGGGCGAGTAAGAGGAGGTTACTGGCTTCAGTGGCTCACTCGGTCATGCTATATGGAGCGCCAGTATGGGGAAAGACACTAAAGATGGCTAAGTACAAAAAAATGCTGACGAGAATACAAAGGTTGCTTGGCATACGAATATGTGGAGCCTATAGAACAACCTCATTGGAGGCCGTACAGGTAATAGCTGGCCTGATACCCATAGAGAGGCTGGTTATGGAACGTACAAGACGATACCGTAAGGAAGAACAGAAAACGCCTAAAGAGGAAAGGCAAAAAACGCTAAGGGAATGGGAGGCGGAATGGAGAAGCAAAGGCAAGGGAGCATGGACCCGAGAACTCATACCCAACCTTAAAGAGTGGATTGAACGCAAACACGGGGAAGTCGATAGATGGATCACGCAGGCTTTGACTGGCCATGGGGTATTCAATACATATTTGTATGCTATTGGAAAAGCCATAAGCGAGGAATGCTCATACTGCGGGGAAGAGGATACTCCGCAGCATGCTATATTTGAGTGCCGTGTGTTTCAACAGGAGAGAAACTTAGTAAATGGTGAAAATGAAGATAATTATTTAAACCCGCAAAACCTGATACCCAGAATGTTGAAGAACGAAGAGGAATGGGAAAAGTACGCGAAGCTACTCAAATATATAATAAAAAAGCGAGAAGACGATGAATGGGAGAGGCAAAGACCCACGCCCTGAAAAACAGCTGCCTTCCTGAAGTAATGCTTCGTGCAATTCCGGGAAGCCGCGAGCGGAGTTATCGAAGAGTGGAGGAGGTTTTTTAGTCCGTAGGCCACTGCGCAACATCTGCAGTGGAGTCGGGCATGCACAGTGCAATCCATGAGGGTTTTCCTCCTCCAAGGAAAAAAAAAAAAAAAAAAAAAAAAAAAAAAAAAAAAAAAAAAAAAAAAAAAAAAAAAAAAAAGTGATGATGCAGTCTAAAATGGTAGCGGGCAAACCTGAAGGGGGTATGGAATTTTCATTTAACCTATAGTCCATCCCCCTTTGGTTTTTACACGGCATAGTACCTACCGCAACGCTAAATCGCTATGGCGGCACGGCTTTGCCGGTATGGTGGTAACTAGCCACTACCGAAGCCTCCCACCAGACATAATAGAGCTTATTTTTTCTATTTCTATATTTTCCCCTTCTCATTCTGAGAGGTGACCTGGGCTCAGTAGTGGACCGGCGATGGGTTGATCATAATGATGATGATTTTTTTAATGCCACGCTCCAATAATGCACTTTGAACTGCATACCCAGTCACCCACAGGGTTGAATTAGGCAAAAATTCTAGGAGCGCATTGACGGAGTGTTTAACAATAAATTTCCATTTATAAAGCCACAAGCAGTCGAGGGGCCGGGGGGAGCCGGCTTCCGCCGCATTTTTCCTTCATTTCCTTGAGGCCGCGTGGCTAGGGCGCACCGCCCTATGGCCACTGAATTAAAACGTTGCTGCTTTTATACACACAATTACGATTACTGTAACTTTTATACAGTTCTTTGTTCATTCCATACTTTAAAATTAACTATAATGCCCGCGTGGATTCAGGTTTTTTGAAAAATCCCGTGATGGCTCTATGATTTTCCGGGATAAAAAGTAGCCTATGTCCCTCTCCAGGAAGTGAGCTAACTCTACACCAAATGGATAATGTCTGCAACGACGTAGATTTCATCCAGGACAAAAAGTGTGTCTCTCTGTCTGCTATCTTTTTATGGTCCATCTGTTTCACCGATTTGTTTGAAATTTATCATAAAGATAGGTTGCATCCCGGAGGCGGAGTAGGCTTTTTATATAGACAAATCGATGAGTTCCCATTGATTTTTTGAAATCCTAAATCCACGCGAACGAAGTCGCGGGTCTCATCTAAAGAAGTATAATATAAGTAAGTATATATAAGTATAATTTTTTAATGAAGTAGATATCTCTTCTGTGCTTTTGGTATACTTATCTAATGCTTTCCCGTTTTGCTAGATCGTGCTTTTGTGTTGTGAGTGTGTTTCGTGTTGATATGTCAGTCAGTCAGTTTAAATGTTTATAGGATATACCTATAGATGAATAAATAAAGGATAGCAATTTAATGATTGTAAAAGTGAACGCGAATAATATCGGCGGGATAGTAATTAAAAGACGCGATAATGTCTCCGCGGCGGTGAAAAACGACCCCACCATCCTTTTTATTTGATAAATAAAATTTATTTCCCAAAGCCATGCCTTCCGCGATTCTTTGTGGTTTCGGCTTCCTATTAGCGATTCTTTGTTTGTTTTATTATGATTTCGTTTTACTACTGAAATAAAAATATTTACGCACAGGTCTATCATCACCGAAGTTTATGTTTCGAATAGTTCAACTGCCTATCAGTGCCACTAAGAATTTCATTTAATTGTAAAGTAATCAGTAAGCGACAGGTGGAGATGGCAATCGGGGTATGAGGCGGGGGGACGCCCTGCACACCCGCACGTCACCACGCTCGCCCGCACCGGGTCAGCGCAGGGGCTGTGAGTGTGCGGGTGTAGGGGGCATCCCCGGCCCACCCCGATTGCCATCTCAACTTGTTGCGTCAACTGCCTATCAGAGCCACTGAGAATTTCCATTAATTATTGTATGCCTATAAGCTGTGATAGTCTAGTGGTTAGGACGTCCGGCTATTAATCGGAGGCCGAGGGTTCGATCCCAGGCAAGCACCTCTTAATTTTCGGATTTATGTGCATTTTAATTAATTAAATATCACTTGCTTTAACGGTGAAGGAAAACATCGTGAGGAAACCTGCCTGAGAGTTCTCCATAATGTTCTCAAAGGTGTGTGGAGTCTACCAATCCGCACATGGCCAGCGTGGTAGACTATGGCCAAACCCTCATTCTGAGAGGAGACCCGGTGCTCTATAGTGAGCCGGTGATGGGTTGATCATGATGATGATGATGATGATTGCATACCTACGGACCACTATGACTAGTTAACAGACGTAAAACGAGTCGCAGGGATCCGCTGCACTCAGGTGGCGCAAGACCGTAGCATGTGGAAGTCCCTACAAGAGACCTACGACGTCTATTGGTTGACGATGACGATGATGAATGCGGAAGAACTCAACCATTCAGAAAAAGGAAATAAAAAATTAGATATTTTACTATCTTATTTAAAGCAATAAGTATACCTAATATCTTTAATACCTACTTTACTTTTATCAGACGCAATTTACCTATATCTTTAATTAACATTAAAAGAACCAAAGGCCTAAAAATCGGTAGGTAATAGAAATGCATCTCATAAACAGCCCATACTCCAACTATTAACCTTCTTGCCCCCCTAGGGACGGGCTTCGGGACGATTTTACTGCGCACTAAATATTCTCCCGGCGACAATTGCGATTATGAAAAGTGCACCGTTATTTATATCCCGCCGTTTATTTTTTGTCGCCCCTTTCAAGGGCAATTAAATACCGCCAGTCTTAAGCGTTTTGCATATTCCAAGGAGTCTTTATTATCAACCCTAATAGAGATAGCAAAGGTCGTATCTCGTAACGGGTAGTGGAACATTTTTAATTTGTTTTTTTAATTTATTGCACAATTCTATGAAGTAGGTAGGTAGGTATATACTTATACCTAAACGCTGAAAGGAGTATTTATCTAAATATATAAAAAGAAAAGTCCTGATTCACTCAATGCCTGATCAATGCCGAGCCCTAACATTTGAACCTAGAAAGCTGAAGTTTTGCAAATAAGTCCCTTGAGGTCGGATTTTTCGACATACCGACGACGGTATAGGATAGGGACTTATACCTAATATTTTCACCGAGCGAAGCCGCTAGCAATAGGTAGATTATATATTTGTAGGTTTCTAAATTTTGTAAAGATGGTGACACAAAATAACTCAAAACTATATATTCTCTATAATTTTTAATAAAATATTTTGTCACCCATCCAGTTACTACCTTGAATCAACGGTGCTTAACCAGCTCAATAAAGTCAAGAAGATAGTAGATACATACAGTACAGATATACTTTAAAAGTTTCTTAATAACATAACAAAGCAATCAGTTAAAGCAAAGCCATTAATACCGAAAGGATTAATGAAATTTCCTCGGTGACGGAATCGAACGCGCGTCCCCCGGGGCTGGGAGCCGGGACGGGCTGTCAAAGTGCTCAAAACTTGCCGTCTGCCGCGACAACTTTTAATAACCTTCCGTATCTGCCAAATGGATTTGGGATTTGATACTAGTTACATTTTCACCAAACTTTGTACTTTGTAATAATAGGGGGTAGGACAAAACGTTACTGCGAAGTAAACTACAGCAAAATAGTTGATACAAATACTTACAATTTTTAAGTTATCGACAAAAAACGTACCTACCTAGGAATTTACAAAAACTAGGTAAAGTAACTTAAAGAGATTGGCTGCGTAGGACCAAGGTATTTAGTTAGTTTTTAATTTCGTCCTACGTAGCATTCCATTTTTAGTTTTTGAAAATTATCCTCGCGTTTTTTGGCGATAGCTCAAAAAGTATTTTTGCAGTTCATGGCTTTGTATCTATCTATAGATATGTATACTCTAAGTTAAATCGCGCGTTCCGTAACTCTACATTATAAGCACTATATTATTACAAAATAATATTACTAATATTATATCTAAATGCAAAATTGTGTAGGTATCTGTTAACTATATTTTCTCATTTCTGTTGACGAAAGGTACAAAGATATAGGTAGCGGTCGTGGCTCGTTTATTATTGTTTTTTCCGCATGCTTTAATAATATTACCCAAAATTAATGTAATCTGGCTTCAATAGTTTAAAGAGCAAGTAATCTCTGCACAACCTTACGTTTCGATACTATCTCTAAAGCAGCTGATGCTACGAACAAACCCTGAAACCTTACCCCTCCCCGTACCGGGCGAAATTGAACCGTCTTAGATCTGTCGGTCGTAATCCGCGCTTATAATTGATGCGAATGTCAAGTAGGCCCCCGATACAGATAATCGGAAAAATACAAATCCACAACATGATCGATAGAACCATGACAGCCACAAAGATAAACCAACTTACAGAGGTCTACGACGGGCTCTACGAGATTGCTACTGTCAAGGAAGAAAGCTTGAGTTGAGTAAACACCTATTTACCACTTTTTTCTTCCGATTGAAACCTTATTTAAAAACCTGTCAAGTGCAAGTCGGTCTCCAATCCAACACGAAGGTTTCCATACCATCGTACAATAAATAACACTTTTTAATATTTTTTGTGATGAACACAAATTATTCTCGGTTTTTCCCTACACTTGTGCTATAAGACTATTTGCTAAATTTTATGATTCTAGGTCAACGAAAAGTAACCTATAGGTTTTGATACCCTTGATGGGTCTTCACAGACACGACAGACAGACAGACGGACAGACCTACCACGTTTCAGTGCAGATTGGGGATTACCTACTTAAAATAGTCGGTAAATATTATTTCTGCATTATTTAAATGTTTAAATGTAAATTTTTCTTAATAACTTCTTTGAAAACCATATTGTGATGCAAATTGACTGACGTGTACAAACTATAAAAACTTCATACTTTTTGAAATGTTAGAGTAGCTGCCTACGCCTTACTGCCTATAACCTGGCCAAACCTTTTTTCTGTTTATTATTACTTTTAGTATTTTATTTAAATTAAAAAAAAAACAGTAGGTAGGTGCTTGTATAAATTAAAATTAGTAACGGCAACAGCTGTGAATAAAATATTTGCAAAATGTTTACATCATTTTAACCCTCGCATGGCACCCTAAACGACTGTAACCGACAAGAAATTGCGGAAAAATTTACTTTTTTGCCTTTGAAATATTGAATTTTTACATTTATGCCTTTCACACCTCATAACGTAATATTTCTTCCAAAAACCTTCCCCCTAGGCAAGTTTTGCTGTAACAGCAGTAGGTAACGTTCAAAATAAATGTTTGGTGTTACATCATGCTGAAGCCAACCTGCACGCATGCTGAATTACCTATTGTTTAGATATTTCTTCATCTCTACTGTATCTTCGAAATGTATACCTATATATGTAAATGTATAACCTATATTATTCCCATAACTACCTCATCATCATCATGATCAACCCATCGCCGGCTCACTACTGAGCACGGGTGTCCTCGCAGTAAAAGAAGGATTTGGCCACAGACCACCACGCTGGCCAAGTGCGGATTGGCAGACTTCACACACCTTTGAAAACATTATTAGAACTCTCAGGCATGTACGTTTCCTCGCGATGTTTTCCTTCACTGTTAAAGAAAGTGGTTTTTTTAAACGCACATAACTCCGAAAAGTTAGAGGTGAATGCCCGGAACCTTCCACCTTCCGAATAGGAGGCGGACGTCCTAACCACTAGGCTATCACAGCTTATTAAGTACTTTACTACTTGAGACAATAATAGGTACCCAGAGTTCCTTTTCCAGCGTAAAGAAATGGTAGAATATCAATTAAAGCAGTTTTCAAGCACCCTCGCCATGTGCCCCGGGAACCCGACACAAATAATGTGACCGCAGCATTTAGTCGGCGGCATCGAACGCTCTCTAATGGCATCCAACCGCCAACTGGCCACCGCATTAATCCTTTACCGGGCTCTTGATTAATTATTCAAACTTGCCCCCGGGGCTCCCATATACTTCGCAAATTGTTTACAACTACACCACTTGTGTCGTTAAAGGAATTTTATAAATAGCTTCACGGTTACAATATTTATTTTAATTATTTTAATTTTCAAATACCGGTAGCTCAGTTTGCTGATGACCCATTATATTTTAACTCACCACTTTAAGGAAACTAATGTAATATTGTCAAATGAACTAATGAAAAGAAAGGCAAGAAAGGAAAGAAAGAAGCAGTGGCGTGCATACGTATTCAAGCCTGGGTAGGCAATTAGATATGACCCTATTTAGTCATAGTGAAAAATAAGCATTGAGTTATTGGGACTAGGGTCACTAGGTTAAGCAGTGCATTTATGCCTCTGTGACCTGCACGCCACTGCCAGGAAGTAAATACCAATATATTTTAATAGCTACTTGTTTGTAACTCCCGCTACTTCACCTCTTTTGAGATGAGCAACATTAATTCAGTACCTACTTATTTTATTTTATTTATTTTATGACTTTATAGATGAAATATCTGGAAGATGTTTATCAATTTTTCCAATCTACGAAATAAATTTGATTGGAAGGGATGCCCTACCACATTTCAGGTAGCTGGTCCGCAAAATAATTCAATCTAACAGGGGTACAGATATTATCAAATTAAGTGCGGACATCGCGACTGTTGACTTGAGCGATGTAAGTGACCCTTAATCCGCAGTAAATCTTCCGCCGGGCCGACGTACCCGGCGCCGTACGAGGGTTAAACAAGCGACTCCAACACCATTTATTACCTACTTGTTGTACGTAACAATGGATTTGTAGGAATAACAGCGTACATGATTGTAATGCGTTTTGTGTGCCCGCGACATTTTTATTTCAGAAATAACAAAAATGGTGTAGATACTGTTAGACGGATAAAAACTAGGTGATTGTATTATCTGTGGCGTGCTCTGCGGAGTAGCATCTATGCGAAACGTCACTCTGAAATGGCGCGTAAAAAGTGGTGTTTGCTCTTGTGTTGATGTAAATAATAATTACTATGTGAACAGTGAATAAAAGCCTACTAAAGTACCTATATCAAAATGGGTTTCATTCTAATAATACTTACATCTACTTAGATACTTTCCTATAACTACGTGATATAGCTCTAGCCTCTAGGACAGGGCTATCCTATAAATACAGACTAGACAGTAATCACATACTTACTTAATCATCATCATCAACCGATAGACGTCCACTGCTGGACATAGGTCTCTTGTAGGGACTTCCACACGCCACGGTCTTGCGCGGCCTGAATCCAACGGCTCCCTGCGACTCGTCTGATGTCGTCCGTCCCGTCCCCCCCTCTCGAGGGGGGGGGTCTTGCTTAATATTATAATGAAAAGTTTTGATTTTCCGGGATAAAAAGTAGCCTATGTCACTCTCCAGGTCTTTATCTATACCCATGCAAAAAATCACGTCAATCCGTTGCGACGTGATTGAAGGACAAACCAACAAATAAACACACTTTCGCATTTATAATACTAATGTCTTATAAGTTATAGCTAAAAAATAATAATATCTTCGGCGACATCGAGCAAAGCAGAGTGCGTAAGTGGCAAGTGGGGACAAAGCTGTAATGCGAACATTATACGCGGCACCTCTCGAGCTCGCATAATCGCTTGTTATGAGCAAAAACTTGCCTCACTTGCATCCCATTTTCGAGGAAGCGTCGCGCCTCACGGGCTCATCGTCAACGTTTTCTGAAAGTCCTACTTTTCCTAGTAATAATTTTTTTATAGTTAGCTAAACAGCATATAACACATGTTTGAATACGTCGATATCCCTACGAGTGGTAGGTAGCTGACCCTAGGACCCTACATTGTGCTCGGATTTTCTGAAACAACTTTCTTAGGGGGGTCTATGTTATAGAGAGAATCACTAGGTAACACACCTACCTACGTTTGTCAGTCATTTTTCTCTTTTTTAATTTACATACTTGCATAACATACTGTGGTCCTTCGAGCCGGACTTCGGGAGATGTTCTCATGAGATCGCACAAATCTATAAATGTAGATATTAAATTTATAATAATTAGACGTTATTTTAGTATATTTTTAGTATTTAGGTAGGTAGGTACTTAGGTACAGTCACGCCATCACGATACCTTAACTCAAAGTTTAATGACAGGAATGAACACATGAAACTTTGCCAAAGCGGTCATCGGTAAGTAGGTATAAACCCGTGCATTGCTATGTTAAACTACCCGCATAGGTAACTAAATTATCAGTTAACTGGAGTTGAAAGCCGATAGCCCTCGGTCAGCTACCAGAATAATTACGGCGCGGATATCTACATACGAGTACCTACCTATCTACATATCTAACGACCTTATACAAGCGTTGATTTACACTTTTAAGCTCATTCCTTGGATATAGGATAGGTATAGGTATGTAGATATAGCTATATGTATCTATTTAAGTTTGCTGTTATGCTAATTAAAATATTTAGTACAGCCCACTACTGTGTGCGTACAACCCGAGTGACATATTATATAAGTAGGTAAGTATAACATAATGCAGGGTTATTACATTGAATAGGATCGAGAAATGCAGCGATGCGAAACCCGAAGCCGCGTTACAGTTTGATTGACAGCTGTCCTTGCCCAATGGCAAGAGCGAGCTCTGAAGAGCCACGTCAATCAAGAACCACCCAATAACGAATTTGACCCACGCGTTGGATTATAGCCCTTATGACATCGATTTAGGGACTAAGTGAAATGCCCTATTTATAATGCGAATACACACGAGAGCCAGCGGAATCGTCACGCGAACGCGATCGCCCCATTATTCGCCGCCCTTTTGTAATTTGAATTTCGAATTCCAATTCGTATTTGTGGTAAAATAAAAAGAACTGTTTCGACACAATGGCGTCAAGGGCGGTACTCTGACATGCGATCAAGTTATTACAGGAAAGCGCACCCGAGCTACTCACTACACTGTTATTTAAAGTTCATGGAATATAATACTGTAACATGCAAAACTAGGAATTAAATAAGTTACAGCTTCATACACCTACTTATTCAAATATAGATATTAACTCATGGCCTAAGAGCCAGCGCATGCCAGACCTCCCACATCAGAACAAACGTTCCCCCACAATGGAAGGAACGTTTGTTCGGATGTTTGTTTGAATCATAAAGGCTTTGGGAGATAACAGGTAATAGACGTCTAAAAAAACTTACGTCAAAGTCTAATCAGTACCTACCCTTATTATAAATGCAAAAGTGTGTTTGTTTGTTGGTTTGTCCTTCAATCACGTTGCAACGGTGCAACGGATTGACGTGGGTGACGTTTTTGCATGGGTATAGATAAAGACCTGAAGAGTGACATAGGCTACTTTTTATCCCGGAAAATCAAAGAGTTCCTACGGGATTTTTAAAAAACCTGATTCCACGCGAGCGAAGTCGCGGGCATCAGCTAGTTTTTTAATATTTTCTTCAGAATAGTATTAGAAATGACGTCATGCATTGCAAGACGCTTAGTATGGTAGCAACCCCTCGCCAGACACCTTTAAAATTTAATAAAATATTATTAACTTTTAACGGTTACCCAACGCCACCATGATCCAAACAAACGTTCTTCCCCGTGTTTGAGACAATACACAGAAAAACTTTCAGCTTTTATAAAATAAGGAAGGTCCGCTGGCTACTGGCCTATGTTTAGGTAGGTACATAGAATCTAAACTTAAAATTATTGTTTCAGAAAATGGGCTGCCGCGTCGGTTACGAACCGCATACACGAACACACAACTGCTAGAGCTAGAAAAGGAGTTCCACTTCAACAAATACCTGTGCAGGCCGAGGAGAATTGAGATCGCCGCATCGCTCGATCTGACAGAAAGACAGGTAAAAATCATGCTTAAATACTTAAAATAACTGAAAGATTTTGTCAAAAGTAACTTAGTTAATTCTGTGTACTTATTTTTAATTCTGAAATTTTGTTTTCGTCCTCCAGGTCAAAGTGTGGTTCCAAAATCGACGAATGAAACATAAAAGACAAACGATAAGCAAAAGCGAAGACGGTGATGATAAAGATTCCACCACCTCAGAAGGAGGCAAAAGTTCTAAAACAGGGTTAGAAAAATTCCTCGACGACGATGGCCCGTTGTCTGGTAAGAAGAGTTGTCAGGGATGCGAACTGCCACCGGGTGCTCTATGCTCTCCAGCTGAAGACCTTCCGGAGTTAACGTCTAGAACACGTAACAATAACACTCCCAGCGCTACTAATAATAACAGCTTTGCAAGTGACGGGGCTTCCAGCGTGGCTTCGTCGTCTTCGCTCGATAAACTAGCGGAAGACGACTCACGGGAAGGTCTACCGCCAGTAAACCCTGTAACTGCAACACCTAGAAGTTTTGCTAAAAGAATTAAACAAGAGTCTAGAAAGCGCTCCCCCTCGTTAGATACCGCAGGTTGCAAAGTATCACCCTCGTCTTCGAAAGACGGTCTCGTTGGTCTGCCTGGCCTTACAGATAGTGGCAAATTTTCGTCAGTAAATTTGACACCATCGTCTACTCCGGGTACGCCATCGAGTATGCACCAAAGTCCTCTCGGTCTTTATCCTCGACCGTCGCCGCCTCATGCACCGACAGGGCCGCCTCTTCCTCAAGCTGTACCTAACGCGATGCCTCCTTACGTTATAAGAGGAAATGCTCCACCTGGCCAGTTCGTGCCGCATCCGGACTTCCGTATGGACACAAAACAATTTGTGGGTAAACTGGCTCAATACCCACAAAGTAATAGGTCCTATGAGGCTTACGCACCGGCTTTACAGGGTACAGAACAACACGTTTATACCAGAAATCAGCATCATTCGAGACAAGATGGATCTCCTTCTACGAGACCAAATGGGATAGGATCGAGGCAATCCTACCCACACGAAATGTACCAAAACTACCCTTATGGAAGTTATGGAAAAGACCAAATTGGGTACGGGCATCCTAGTTATGAGCAGGGCCAAGCATACCCAGGTGAGCATATTGGTTATCCTAACAGTCACTACGGATATCACTATCACGAAGGTGGACAACACGAGCACCCACATGGTTACTACGGAAGTGATGGACAAAAGAATGTTCACGGCGCTGATTACACGAAGAATGCTTATTACGACACAAACTCTTACGGTAGCCAACAGGGAAGCACAACGGCTGGAAGCTACGGAGCTGGCGGACAAGGACCTGCGTCAGGAGAAGCGTACGGTGGAGCCGGCGAATGCGGCGACAGCTACGGTTCCTTCCAACAATTTTACGAAGCAACACACGCGACGCCGGCCACCGGTGACAATTCTAATTCGTCATCGGACTTTCACTTCCTGAGCAACCTAGCGAACGACTTTGCTCCTGAATACTACACCATTTGAGATAAGGAGTTCGCCGAGCAGGCGAGCGATCTGTTCGTGTAATTTTAATTATGCGTTTGATACGCTCATTATTATGTAAATAAACAAAATGTTTAGTATAAGGGTTAAGGTGTTGAAACTGAACATCGCCAAAGGCGGTGAAATTGTGGGTAGGTAAATGCCGTTTCTCTTTATACGACTCACATACCAATAAGCTACGCTATACTCAGTAATATTGTAACAAAATGTAAATAAGTATCTCCTTTAACTAATTAATTGTTACTTTATTAGGATACTTATATAAATCAACAATTTTAAAAATGTGTACCTACCTATGCAAAAAATCAAATATATTCTACTTACTTGAAAAAATGTTAAAAAGATGGCTTAAAAGATCTGCGCATTGACTGAAACAAAAAGCCTTTTCAATAAACTATTTTGCTGTATATTAGACCTAGAAAAATGTACTTTGAATTTTATATTTGAAGTAGCTACTTTATACTTACCTGCATTTAATATCATAGCATCTTCTGAAATATTTTGCACATTATTTTGTGAAGTCTATATAAATATAGTTGAAGAAATTCTAACTATTCTTGAAATACAACGGAGTACAATGATTAATGTACCTACCTACTGTTTTCAAATTATTAAACTATATTAATTCAATTGAAGATGCCTGCAGATTTCGTAGGTAATAATTGAATCCATAGATAATGGATACATGCATTGTACACTTTTTACAATTATTTATTAAACACAACAATTTCTAGAAATTAAATTATGTAAATTTTTTAATATCTATGTAAAAATACCCAGTGTATTTAAAATACCTTTTCACGTGTTCATGTTAAGAAAAATATTGCAATATTCGTAATTATTGTTTCTCAATACTTATCATAAGATATTGTTTACAAAATTAAGTATCTAATAGTCGTTGCCTTATTTAGTTGATATTGTTTTGTGACTATGATACATATTGTAGATACATATTATGTAAGTTAGTTTATTAAGCGACTATATTGTAGATATCAGCGCTATCGTTTTGGCCTATTAAAAAATAAATAATTTGGTGTCGCATGTGTATGTATTTATTTTACAATAACTATAAGAAAACCTTCCTACCAATTGATATTTTAAAGAAACTTACATAGTTAACAAAATAGGGTTCAGAATTAATATCATGCACTCTAATATTGCCACTGAATGAAATCTTGGGTGAAATCACATAATCATTAGGTACCTATAAACGCGAAAGTGTGTTTGTCTATCCTTCAATCACACTGCAGCTAAGCAATGCGATGGATCAACATGTTTTTTGCATAAAGATTAGATAGACTTTGAGACTAACATAGGCTACTTTTTATCCTAGAAAATCAGATGAAATAAATCCACATCAACAAGTTGCGGGCATCAGCTGGTGAATTATACAAAGCAATTTGCTCAAACAGAACAGAATAGACCACAGTCCCTAGAACCGCAGAAACTATCTTACGAAATAAAAAATAAGTTATTATGAGTAATCAAATAATTTAATTTCAGCATTAAAATGAATCATTTTCTTAAAAAACAGTAACAAATACTCTGTCAATCTTACCATGCATCACAATTAATGTTGCTCTGGGGAGCCAATTTGTTTCTTTTGGATATTGAATAAATCAGTTGCATTGTGACTTCTCTTTAAAGCTCAGCATTGATTTTTCAATCCCAGTTATCAAATTAAGTAAAAATTTTGTATAGAGATGACAAATTGCAGCCCTTGCTTGACCATCGGAAATATTTAGTTAAATTAGAGAATCCACTGCTGTAAAGTCATTACACACAGAACCCAAACGATAAGTAAGGTGACAATAGGCTACTTGACAATTTTTTTAAGTTGGTCTTAAATGGTTAATATTTGTCCTATTATATCAAAAAAATTAACACTATATTTTTTTGCGCCCTAAAAACCGTAAAACTTTAATTTAAAAAAATATTTTTCTTAGACAGGTGAAAACACTGTCGGCCATGGTTATACTGTTGTTTACAAATGCATGACGTCAGAGCACAGATAATCTATCGGCCAAACATGGCCGACAGTGTTTTCACCTGTCTAAGAAAAATATTTTTTTTTAATTAAAGTTTTACGGTTTTTAGGGCGCAAAAAAATATAGTGTTAATTTTTTTGATATAATAGGACAAATATTAACCATTTAAGACCAACTTAAAAAAATTGTCAAGTAGCCTATTATACAGGGCAAAAATAATAAATGCACATTCTTGCATTAAAATTAATGAGGGATTATGTGGTTAAGCAAGAAAATTCAAAAGGTGCTAATGTTATGATGTGGTTGCCTTCTGTGCCTGAGCCTGCGCCTGTGCTTTCATTTCCATCATCATCATTATAGCTTCCCGTACTTTCGTTTTCTCTATTCCCATCATTTGGATCTTCTCCATTTGTTCAGTTACAAACTGCACTTTCCTTTTGAAATAGTCTTTGGCACCCTCAATATCCTAAAAAATAAAAATTGCTTATAAACTTGAAAAAAATTGCCTGCTCTTTGATTTGTAACGCTATCTGAAGGATATGATTTAACTTTGTACAAGAACAGATCTTAGCTAGACTTGTATTTAATCCTTACTCGTTGATCCTAAGCAAGCCACCCTGTTGTAAACTGCAGATTGATTAAACTACCCACTTGTTTTGTGATCACTGTAACAAAATGTTATTTTTAGACTTGTCAAAGTACTCACTTTTTGTGCATAATATCCAGTACCAATGTCTATTATAACGTTATCGGTATCAAGTATCGTGCCAGGCACGTACATTGAACCGGTTAGGGGGATAAGGATAGTCTTGCCTTTGGTTTCTGGAGTTATTTTTTCGACGCTTTCGCCTGATTCTACAAATTTTCCTTGAGCAATTTTTAGTGTTGTTAAGGAATCTTGAAAGACATTTAGTTCCTGAAAATCAAGAAAAATATAAAGTATATTTAATTATTTTAATTTTCATTCAGTAATTAATGATTATTTGCACATTCTCACTTGATCTAATTGCTGTTTCAGCTTGGCCAACTGGTGTAGATTTAGTTTTGACAAATCGATCTGGTGCATGCCAGGCGCTGGAGCCGAGGATATTGTAGCCATTTTTAGTAAAATAGTCTTTCCTTAAAGGTTTAAACAATTAATTAGGCGTTTTTAACGAATTAATTCCAAGTTCATAATTATTATAACCTAAGCACACACTATTCAAAATTGACAATGACCACCGACCGAAAATGACAAGAGAAACCAAAGAAAATCTACAAGTTCTACAACAGTATATTTTTTTTACGGCCCTGGATGTCACACAGCAGTCTAATCAAAATCAAAATTCAACCCCAGATTAGAATTTAAAAACAACTAACTAATAGTCCAAAAAAATAGTCTGATCCAAGAAGTTTATATTAGTTACATTATCCGAAAAATTATTGATAATGTGTTCTCTAAATCATCCGATGGAAATCTGCCATTCGAAATTTGCCGTTCAGCAATCCAATCCAGTCCCATTTCCTTAAGATTATATGCTCGGCTTGAGTCTTGTTGTGCCACCAGACACTTGCAGCAATCAGCAAGCAATCGGCCAGGCATCAGCAAACACCACAGAGTACTTTTTATACACAGTGTTTGGCTATGGTTTGGTTATAATCGGTTCGACCTCAGAATAAATACCTGTAGAAGTAGCCCTATTGTGATTCTTACTGTTAGAACGAGATAGCTAAATGCATTTAAGTTCTCATTAGAATGTGACGAATCATACAAAATATATTATACATGTAATAATACACAAACAAGCGTCCACACGCAAGTATGTGGATCACCATGAAACTTTAGTTTGAACAACAGCCACAGGTCATAGACAAACAAACCACAGAGTATGTCTGTAGTTCATAGTCTGCGAACGTCATGTTTTTGTCAAAAGTAGAAGTGGAAGTCTCAATGTCATCAAATGTCATTGTCAATACGAAATACAAAATTACGAAATATTTGGTTCACTTCATTGTTTTAAAGTGAATAGCGTGTTATCCATATGTTAATTAAATTTAAGCAGTTTTAAACGCTTAAAACAGTTTTCTGGTGAAGGACTTACAATAAACATCCACACTGCCTACATAACCTTAATCTGAGATGTCGGTCACGAACATAGATTCTGTTGATAATTTCATCAATTTTGTAAAGTATGTACCATTTATATTAATAATATTATAATAATACAAGTCTATAGTTATAATATTTTAGGTGATCTTGTCGGTTGCAATCAAAAACTCGTGATGTAACTGTTACAAGTAATCGTTTTGAAAATTTTGATTCATGAATTCCGAAAGCCATAAAACATGAATTTAATTGCTCAAATGCTTCGATTTTAAACTTATCACATAGATAATAAGAAGATGTTGCGTGACAACAATCAAATTATTCAAATATTTTATTAATTTATTATTAGCTGATGGCATTAATTATTATAATAATTCTAGTTAGTAGCAACCAGAATCCTATTACTTTAAAATGATACTTTTGTATTTGGTGGCAAATTACTTAGTCTTCTATTGCTATCTGACTTAAGTGGTATGTGATGGTGTAGTCTAAGATGGAGGTTGGCTAACTGGTAGGGAAGGGGTAGACGATTTTAAACTAGAGGTGTCAAAAAATAATGTACCTAATAAATTTATTAAATATATAAATGTATTCAAGATATTCGTTTTTAGATTAAAACAAAATTGAATACAATATATAATAAGTAGTGAAAATTTGAGAAAATCCTTCCTAAAAAATAACTCAGGCGTTCGATCTTTGATACGCCGCGCGCGGCGCGACCGAGCGACGATATTAGATTAAAATATATTAGGTAGGTACAGCTGAATACAAATATCGTCGCGATTCGACGGTGAATAATTATTACATCGAATTTTCGTATTGGCCTGTTACATGTTGACTGTGATGATACGAGTATGCGGCTAGTATTTTTATCATTTTGTTTGTTTCGTAATAAATTTTGAATGCAGTTTTATTTATTTGTGAACTTGAGTGTCGATAAATATTTAATGCGAATAATTGTAATGTAGATTAGGCAAAATAATGTAGATTAGGTACATTTTTGTGTTGTGATAGATTTGTGTCGCGCGTTAATAATACCTATTATACCTAGTAGATTTGTTCTTTTTGGAAATACTTGCGTCATTTTATAAATCGTATGAGAAAATGTTTTTCAAAGTGTAGGTATTATCATACATTTAAGTATTATAGGTAATAGGTTAGGTACGTGAAGTGGTATTGTTCTTTTTAGAAATCATCATCATCATTTTATAATTCGTATGATAATAAATATGTAGAAATGTATGATAATAAATATAGTAGTTACCTACTAAAAAGTTTTTTTTATAGGTAACTAGGTAAACTTACCTACCTATTGTATTGTAGGTATCTACTTGACATTGCTTTATCGTTCTACTTGTTTTTATTTTTACATACATAGGTAGGTACTAGGTACTGTAGTCCGCGACAGGTTGAGATGGCAATCGGGGTATGAGGCGGGGGTGACACCCCGCACACCCGCACGTCACCCTCGCTCGCCCGCACTGGGTTAGCACAGGGGCCGTGCGGGTGTGCGGGGCATTCCCTCCCCGATTGCCATTTCGACCTGTCGCGAAGGTATGGATTGGGTACCTATTAAGAGTAAAATTTAAAATTTAAATCAATCGAGTTAAATACAAGCTATATCCTAGTTCTCGAACTTATTGACGGTTATGAGAAAGTTGTTTTTTGTCATATTCTTGTTCAGTAGGTATCATTCATAGATTGTTAAAATGTTGTTCCCTATGTCAATAAGGTCGGAAATCGCTTGCACCCATTAATCTGCTTGCGCCTCATGGTGAAATCGGTGCAAGCAAATCTCGACCTTATTGACGGTTATGAGAAAGTTGTTTTTTGTCATATTCTTGCTCAGTATAATTCATAGATTGCTAAAATGCTGTTTTCTGACGTATGTCAATAAGGTCGAAAATCGCTTGCACCCATTTTTCTGCTTGCGCCTCACGGTTCAAGCAATTTTTTTTTGTAACAAAATAATGTAACGTTAATAATTATTAAATATTTGTCTGTAATACGTGATAATATTGTGATACACACATGAACCTGTATTTGACACCTCTATTTTAAACCCATACCCCTAATCAACATACATTTGCATTCATACAAAAAAAAATACTATATCAATTTGACCGAATGTTTAATGAATTATGGAGCTTTGAAAAAGTAGTTAGCATTAAATGCATGATGTTAATGTTTCATTATTTTTTCCCCTAATGTTTCAGATCACCAGCTTTAGCAGTTGTGCATTTTTCTGCTGAGTGGGCAGAACAGTGCAGTCAAGTGACTGAAGTCCTCAAAGAGTTGGCAAAAATATCAGAAGCCCAATCTAGTGGAAGTAAATTTGGTATATGTGATGCTGAAAATCTTTCAGAAATCTCATTGAAATATAAGGTAGTTTTTAAACCTTTTAACTCAATTTTAAAATTGTTTCTAGAACTATAAAAGTAAACTACTGTACTATTGTGCAAACATTTTCATATGAAATAAAACAGCTGTATAAATGTCTTTAGAATTATATTTGCATAGTTTTCATTTAAACAATAATTTCTATATTCTTTTCTGTTTTGTGTGAAGTGAACATTAAGGGTGCCTACAAATTTGCCAGAAAGTACCGTGTTGAGGCAGCGCTGCGAACGCGCTGTTTGATAAATCCATATATTTTCGATTGATGAGGTGATGCGCGGCCGCAGCGCAGGTGTAGTGCTGCAGTCGCGCGTTTTTATATGAATTTATAATTACGAAGCAGCGCTGTCTCCGCGCGGCACTTTGCGACAAATTTGAAGGCGTCCTTAAACCAGCTTTGTGGAACTCTTTTAAGAGATTCATAATTAAGTAAATTAGTGTATTTTTTGTTTTATAGGTAGATTCAGTACCAACAGTAATATTATTTAAAAATGGGGCACCAATAGACAGAGTTGATGGTGCGGATGCTGCCCAAATAACATCTAAAGTTAAAGCCCATAGTGGAATTAAAGCAGATCTGAACAATGCTGCACCCCAACAGCCATTGGAGGAAAGATTGAAAGCCCTTATTAACAAACATAACATCATGGTTTTTATAAAAGGCACAAGAGATGCTCCAAGATGTGGATTTAGTAAAACACTTGTTCAAATACTTAATGGAACTGGGTAAGAAAACAATACTTTAAAATAAATAATTAATCTAGATTAGTCGGTCAGTATGATATTGGGTTTTAAAAAAATCCTGTGGGTACTTGATTTTCCGTAAAAAAAGTTTCCCTGGGATGCAAGCTATATCTGTGCCAAATTTCGTCAAAATCGGTTAAACAGGTGAACCATGAAAAGCTGTCAAACTGAGAGACACATTTTCACATATTTTATAATATGCATAAAACAGTGTTCTATTCATAGTTTGTGAAAGGACTGATAGATGTTAAATTGATAGATTCACAGATTCTTGAGATAGGATAGGGTCTGGGCAAATGGAGTTTAGGGTTAGAGCCACAATCTAGAAAGTGACTGGCATTGATTGGATCTGAAGGTGGAAAATAGGGAATTTTGGGGCTAATTAAAAGAGACCTGTTGGACACAGGTCTCTTTTAGTGTGTGTCTCATAGTGATTGTGTGTTAACTAATGAAATGATGATGACATAATTGATCTAATATAGAAATTGTAATTACATAGTGATGTATGTTAAATGAGATTAATTTTAGACTCTTCGTCACTTATTAGTTATTAGCCTTATTTGTCACTAGCTGATGCCCGCGACTTCGTCTGCGTGGAATTAGGTTTTTTAAAAATCCTGTGGGGGAACTCTTTTATTTTCCTGGATAAAAAGTAGCCTGTGTCACTCTGCAGGTCTTTATCTACATCCATGCAAAAAATCACGTCAATCCGTTGCACCGTTGCGACGTGATTGAAGGACAAACCAACAAACAAACACACTTTCGCATTTATAATTTATAATAAGGGTACTGATAACTTCAGAAGGTCATGTAGTTCAATTGATTATATTAACTGATAATGGCTGTAACTTTGTTGACTAACTAGATGTAAAAGGAAAAGGGAATTAATGCCAATTTTCTAAGATCTCTTTATATTATTATCACTAAACAGTGTAAACTGAAGTTAGTATATACATTATAAATAATATCTATCCCGGCTGTACTCACGTATCTAGTCGACGTTAGCCCGACTAGTTTTAGTATATACAGCCTGTAGTCTGTATAAAATCAAATTTGTCTCAAAAACCCTGAATATATTATCATTATAATACTACTTAAACTTATAATCTACGAATAACAAAAACTTGAAAAGTCAGATTGTATTAATGCTTGTACTAAATTACTTAACAAATATATTGTTTTCAGGATGCAATATGAAACTTTTGATATTTTAACTGATGAAGAGGTTCGTCAAGGATTGAAAACATATTCTGACTGGCCAACGTACCCTCAGTTATATGTAAAGGGGGAATTAATTGGAGGATTAGATATAATTAAAGAACTGCTAGCAAATGGAGAACTTGAGTCTACTTTAATTGCTTGAACTATGCTTGAACAGTACAATGTAGCTCATTTTTTATTTATTTTAATAAAGGTTTTTAAATAAAAGTTTACTATTAAAAACTTATAACCATATTCTGTCAATGTCAACCCAGTATATCTTTGCTTTGGAGTATTTCGTCATCAATAGTATTTAACAGTTATGTTAATTAATTTATCTACACCCATGCTTTAAATCGTCTATAAAAGATTCTGAAACAGTTAGCTTATTGCCAACATTAAAACACCCAATATCTTAATAACCATTAAAGCATCCAAACGAGTGTTATAATGTTGTACTGAATTTCATTATAACACTCCTGTGAAAAAGAGACGGCGCTATACTGCTGGCATAACGAGAGTAGATATGCCATTGCCAGCAGTATAGCGCACCCGAGCTCGTCTGCACCGGGTTAGCGCGGGGGCTATATGGGTTTTCCCTCCCCGATTGCCATTTCAACCTGTCGCGTACTATACCCATTAAGATTTAGTATACTTATGAATAATTATTGTTTATTGAATAAAATTATATTGTCACAAAATAATAATACAAGTCCATAATGTCCAATAACGACAATCGCCTTTCTAAAGTTACCCGTGGCCCTACCGCGGTTGTTTGACAGCTACAATGTCACGATCGCAATCATCTCTGATTGGTTAATGCTCGCTCACTATTGGCCACAATGCATTGTTGCAACAAGAATCGCACAAATTCAGCCAATCAGAACAATTGAGATTGTAATAATGATTGATGCAGGTTTTAGACAATCGCCCTACCGTTTTCAATGCGTTAATGACAGTAAAAATTAATGTCATGTCACTGTCACCACTGATGACGTTGACAGCCGAAGATTTTTGATTATTGGTCTGTGATTTTTGGTAACGTAATACTACTAAAATTACTGTAAAATAGAAAATAAATATATTTGTTTACTCTTTTGATTATATAATTAATTGAATATTAAAAACCCCTTAAATATGGATACTTTAATGTCCTTTAATACTAGTGAGCATTTTTCAAATACAAAAGTTAGTGTTTTCGTAAGCTATGGTTCCATGTCAATATTTACATTCTTTTACAGAAATCATGAACAAAATAAGAACTGCAGGCGATGGAATGGAGTCAGAGGATCGTGTTGATGAGAATACGCAGGACAATAAAGCTCCAACAATCGTGAAAAGTAATAGCAAAACAGCCTTACTGCCTGGTCGCCTTGTGCAAATATATCCTTCTAAATTCGTCACTCCAGAGAAGAAAAGCTCTCACATATATTCAAAAACCCCTAAATTCGTTCCTTATGAACCTTATCCCGGTGCTGTTAAGCCGATGACACTGCATTCTGCTTCTAAGAGCAAAAAATCCAAGAATCATATGGACATAAACAAATTAGTATCCCAAATGTCACAAATGGACACAAATATTAACGAATTCAAACCAAGGAATAAACTCACGTCGTGCAGTGAAAAATCTGAAGGTGAACCTATCAATACAAATGTTGATAAAGAAATGCAAAAGAAAATTGATGAATTGACAGTGGAA
Organism: Maniola hyperantus; assembly: GCF_902806685.2. Taxonomy (NCBI): domain Eukaryota; kingdom Metazoa; phylum Arthropoda; class Insecta; order Lepidoptera; family Nymphalidae; genus Maniola; species Maniola hyperantus. The sequence continues at coordinate 4,833,049 of NC_048545.1, read as the reverse complement.
AATGAAAGTTTAAAGGAGCAACTTAAACAACAAGCGCAGGTGATTACTTTATGTTAACTTTTGTCTTGGATATTAGAAAACCATTGAAAAAAATTGCCATTCTTTGTAATATAAATACCCTGTGAAAAGATAGTCTCATTTTTAAACAAGCTGAATTAGTTTTGTTTAAATTTGGAGTATGCCCCACTTACTCATATTATGAATGAACCATCCTGTCCCGTTAGCACTTCCGATAATGTACCTTTTTACTGATATTGCTTATTGTTATTTTAATGGGTAACAACCTTCAGTAATGAGACATGATGCAGAGATTTTTAATCTAATGAAGCAATATAATACTTATACTAATACTAATAATTTAACAACAAAATAACAATGTATTGCAGGTAAATAAGGAATTAAAGACAATGCTGGTGGCATCGATGGGCGAGGACCTTGAGTTCCAAGTTCATTCACTGAACGAGGACAAAAAGCACTTGGCAAATGCTTTAGTGAACTCTGCCCAACATTTGTCAACCCATCAGGTATTATTTAAGCAGATTAATTTATTATTTAGTAGTCTAGTTTAGAATGTAGGTAGGTATCCAAATATCTCAAATTTATTTGGATTAATGATTATTGTAAATTAACTGGAGGCATTTTTATTTTATCCCACTAACTTCATTCCACCTGCTGGTCGATTGCAAACTTGATTGGTTGAATTCATGGTATTTTTGTTGCAACAATTCATTGCAGCTGTATGAAATATGACCTATGACAAGAATATAATTTAATAATCTTGAACTGGAATTGTAACTTTAAATAACTATGTATCGAAGTTTAGAATGACATAATATTATGATTTATATATAATGTACAAATGTACAAATGTTATATTTTGCAATGCCCTGACGGGGCTTCATGTTGTCATATTATATATGTTATGATGTAAGACATGAATGCAAATAAATAAAGAATAAAGAATAATATTATTAGTTAAAATGCTATTCTAGATCACAATTAACAAGTTGCCCCATGTGGTTTATTGAGCAAGCATATTATATCATTGCAGGGTGGTGCATCTTGTGTTATAAGTCCCGCAAATTGCTATTGCGCTGGAACCATGTCTCATTAAGATCAAAATGACGTCATTTTGACGTCAGCCGAAATAAAAATATACCATCAGCTCGAAACTTCAGTCTAGTGCTGACGTCACTAAAATGGCGGCCACGCGAATTGGCAATTCGCGGGATTGTCCTGTAGAAAGCTGGTTTTACAATAATATTGCACAATGATAATTAGACATAATATGTGGGCCATCTAATAACTATTTCAATTGATCTTCCATTTCTTTATTTTTAGGAGCAAACAGAATGGCTTGCAGGTCAATGTGAGGTTTGGAGGAGCAAATTTTTAGCTAGCAGGTATACCCATAGTTTTATGTATCTTTTGTTTTCCTGTAAAAGTATTATTCATGTGTTTTTAAATATGTACTGTGTATTCTCGACCATAAAACTGCTTTACCATTTTTGACAACACTTGCAGTATCAAAATTTCACAAAGCTCACATTTTTACAAACATTATGTAGGTAGATCTTGTAAGCAAAAGTGGACATTGTAGTTTTATGACGTGCAAACAACACTAATGATGAAGATGGTAAAGCAATTATTTAGATTTATAGAATTTATAGAATCTGGTTATCCTTAGCCACAACACAGATCTAGAAATCTAGCTAGGATAGCCAGTTCTTGATCTTGCAACATTTTTAATTTGTATAATATACTTTATAAGCACTCTTAAGTGTTGATGGTTTGAAATCAATCACTTTATAAAACAAATGAAGTACTGAAAATAAACGTTTTATTATTACTTATTTAAAAAAATTATGTAAAATGTAACATCTGCCATTTGTGATGTTGTGGCATGTGGATGTGTGAATCAATGTGCGCATCTAAATGTGTTGACTGCTCAATGCCAGCGAATTTGACGCTTTGCGTTTCTTCAAGCCTAACACTACTCATATATAATTATTTATTCCCAGCTTAATGATTGAAGAACTAGCGCTGTGTAAAAAGATTCTCAACGAGAAAACAGTGACTTTACAGCAGGCAATAAAGCAATTACTAGACGAAAAGTGCAGAGAGAGGGATATGTTGACTTGTACATATAAAAACCTGTACAGCCTTCATGAGAACTGGCTTGAGGGTGTTGCCATATCAGAATATTCAGGCAAACATAGCCGACCGATTGGTAAACTCAATTTTACCACAACAATGCCCCATTCGGCGAACGTCCTTGATTTGGCGTCAATAAATTTAAAACTATCCGAGAATATAAGCAGTAGGCTAGAGAAACAAGATATAAGTCATTTGGATACATTAACAACAGCTACTGAAGCAGAAACGAATGCCGAAACGGTAAGTTGATATGCCATATCGTTATTACATATTATCATATTGTTACATATTGTTGTTATAGTAAAAAATAACCTCAAGGGTACTTATGTATTAAATTCATAGAATTTTAAGTCTAGTAAAAATCTTAGGCATGTGTTTTTACTATGAACAAAGTCTAAAGAAAAAAGATACACTGAGCTCTTAATAAATTAAAAGGTAGAAAATAATAATATGGTTATGGTTTGTAATGGATCCTACCGTCTTTTTCTTCAGTTAATGACCATAAACCAAAATTATAACAGTCAAGGACAAAAATAATAGAGCCTCAATAGCTCAATGGTTCAAGGAGCAGACTGAATTCCGAAAGGTCAGTAGTTCAAATCCCACCCGTTGCACTATTGTCGTACCTACTCTTAGCACAAGCTTTACGCTTAGTTGGAGGAGAAAGAGGAATATTAGTTATTAGTCAAAAACTCAAAACCTATTGTTTGTCCAGTTTGAACAATGTTTTTCAAAAGTTTTCGTTTTCTTAAATTATCGGGTTCAGTCTTTAGCAAATGTGATAGATAAAATACTAGCAGATGTGGGAGCTCTGATTTACCTAAATATAAAGTATGTAACTTTCTACCAAGATTTGATCCATCAAAAGATACACAATTGCATTCATAATATTGGCATGGATTGTTTACTTAGTGTTTGTATATTTTCAGGTAATGGCAATGCCTTTTGACATAAAGAAAATGGATGAGGAACCGGTGAACGCCTTAGTCCACCGCGCTTACAACAGCAGCGGTAACGCCACTCCGCCCGTCGCGGCCTGCGTCCACTGCAACGGCAGGGTCCAGTTACTATAATGATAAACCAATGACGTCCATACATACACTGGACTCTATCTCTTTCTCTCTGCGTCGTATTCCTCATTGCTGAAGGTTGTGACCCCGTTCCATTAATTACATGACAACCTTCCTGGCTCAGATAAGTGAGAGGTCCCGGGTTCAAAAAATATTATTTTAAATATTACGCGAAAACGCTTTCCTGACAATATGCCGCCTTATACGTCATCGTGACGTTACCTGCTCGTAAACTTTGTTTGTTGACTACGAGTTTACAACTGACGTCATCAACCATTCCGCCAATCACAGTCGTTTACGATCTCGTAAAATAGACAAAAAATCATTTTCTCTGTCGATTTTCTCTTTAAAATATCTCGTATTTTTCTTAACTGACTAAATATGTAGTTGGTTTCCAAAATTCATATTCGATATGGATACCATCAATAGATTATATATTTTACATGCTACCCTACCCTACCCTACTTTCTGGTCAGGTCTGGTGGAAGACTTCGGAGGAAACACCTGTAAAGGAGGACCAAAAATATAAAAGAAATCTGCTCAAATTAGCACAACTTTTTTTTTATAAACACTCATATTTTAATGAAAATGATGACGAGGCTATATTGATTTAATGGAATCATTTCGACCACAAATGGAATGATTCACTTTTTAGTTACCTACGTATTTCCTTGTTGCAATTAATTTTATTTCATTGTAAAACATTATTTCATGAAATATACCGCTAACCATGTTTATTTAAGTTAATTTTAATTATGGGGTTTGTTATATTATTATGAGGTTAGAAATATCAATTATACAGTTATTCTTCCAAAGTTGTTATTGATGTTATTTGTAAATATGTATTAAAGAAACAATGATAATTTAAATAATTAAAGTTCTTTTCTTTCTACAAAGTCAAACCTATCTGCTCCATAATCTATACTAATATAGAGGCAAAACTTCTTAGTAGGTATGTGAGTTTGTATGTATGTAGGGGATAATCTCCAGAACTAATGAATCGATTCTAAAAATTCTTTTACGGGAAGGGCATGATTAACAGAAACAATAATCACTTTCTAAGTTTATTATAAAAATACAATCTTCTATTTTACAAAAAATTACAATCCTTGGACTTAATTTACATTGAAAGGGAATGGAAGCGAATTTCTAAAATATTCCATAGCCCCATTAATTATATCTCCACAATGTAAAGCACCAATTTCAATTTCAAGAATATTCCGGCGACTTTTTCATTTGGGCAAGTTGGTGTTAATTCGATGTGGAGATAAAAGTCTATGCTATGTAATATTTTGGAAATTCACTTCCATTCCTTTTCATCAATGTAAATTGAGCGAAGCCTGTCCAGATGAAGCGTTTTACGCGCGAGTCGACTCGCGCGTTCCTGAATACTAGAGCTACATATATGACGCGCGTTTCCTCATTCGCGCGTAAAATGCTGGTAATGAGCGAGACTCGACTCGTGCTTTCTATGCGCGAGTCGAGATACTCTGGCGCCATTAAATGGTGGTAAATTAAAACTACCTGACTATTCATAAATACTTGTAAAAAGTTTACATGAATAAAAAAACATTCTATTCTATTCTATCACTGCGTCCAGTACTACGCGCGAATCTGTAGCAAGTGAACTTTTTATAGACGAATTTGAAAAAAGAGTAACCATATGGGATATGGAATCTTCAGAATATTCAAATAGAGAAATAATACGAAGGAACTGGAAAGAAATAGACGATTTTTTTTATGAACCTGGTGATTCCGATATAATGTTATAAACATAAGTACTACGGCGTCAGTCTGTCATGTAGAATTGGATGCACGTTAAATCGTCGACTTTCTCTTCGTTTACGACGTTTCTATCGACGGTATGCAAGCCACAACACAGCCACTGTATCCGAGTCCATGTTTATAACTGAATCCCTCCCAGAGTAGGAACGCGCGTAAAACGTGATATCTGGACGCAATGAAAATTGAAACGCGAGAGTTCACTCGCGCGTAAAACGCCTCATCTGGACAGGCTCTAGAGTCACACGGCACTATGTCCGGTCCAAGCCTGGTGATGTGTTTAGGCGTTGTTGTGTAGTCTCACGCGTCTGTTGTGGTAGTCGAGCATCTCGGCGCCGGTGTAGTTGTAGGCGAGGTAGTCTCGCACGGGCACGTACTTGGCGCCGCCGAACCAATCCACCATCGCTATCTGAGCGATCTTCATCTTTGCGATGAACCAATCGTGATCTGGAAACAAGAATTCACTACACAATTTTTTTAGTATGATCATCACCATTAACCCATCGCCGGTACACTACTGAGGGTGAGGCTCTTCCCAGCATGAGAAGGGATTAGGTCATGGTCCAACGTACTCGCCAAGTGCTGATTGGCAAACCTTTGAAAACAGTATGAAGAAAGGCATTGCGGCCTTTTAGTTTCCTCACGATGTTTTCCTTCACTGTTAAAGCAAAATGATATTTACTTCGGATAGTTGAGAAGTACCTCACGAAATAGGAGGCCGCCGTTTAACCACTATAATTCCCCTTTCCTCTCCAACTAAGCGTCAAGCTTGTGCTAGGAATAGGTACGACATTATAGTGCATCGGGCGGGGTTTGAACCGTCGACCTTTTGGTTTTCAGCCCACTCCTTTACCCGTTGAGCTATTGAGGTTCAAAGTTATCTATAGTAAGCGACAGGTCAAGATGGGGACGCCCCGCGCATACCCCGATTGCTATGTCGACCTATGTACACCTACATTCATGTCCTCAACCAACCCAAGTTCTTGACCTATTAAAATGACTTGTTTTATCGTATACCTACTTATCTTCTTTTCTGTTGCTAAAGTGTCTAATATTTTTTGTGTTGAACCTAATGCCTTATCTCTAAAATTACTCCAAACCTTCCTTGTTAATATTATTTTATTTTATCTATATAATTTTTTTAAAGTGTATCTTCTAATAACAACATGGCAAGGCTAATAGTATAAACATGTTACACTTGTTAATTAAAATAGTTAAGTAGGTACCTATATCTACCTAGTACCTATTATACATAATTGGAATCTGAATACATTGTTGTCTGTCTGTCGTGTCTGTCAAGAAACGTATACGGTACTGTCAGGTAGGTAGGTCTTTTAGCACACAAAGAGGAAAATACGAAAACCGTGAATTTGTGGTAACATTACAAAAAAATATGTTCATGAACAAATAATTAGTATTTTCAACTTTTAAAGTTAGATAATATACCTACCAAGTTGGGTAACATATGAAAGGGCTTTACCTATACATTCTAAAACAGATTTGTATTTATTTTTATGCATAATAGTTTTTGATTTATCCTGCAAAATGTCGAAAAAATACGACTGTAGTACGGAACCCTCCGTGTACAAGTCTGACTCGTACTTGACCGGTTTTTTAAATGTAGGTACATCTAGTCTAAAAAGCAATCACTTAACCAGAGATAAGTAGGTAATAATAACAACTATACACTTACGATTCAATAAGAATATTTTAAGAGACCTTGCGACTACAAGTCAAAGGTCTTCAAGTCGCGATTTTACTTATTTTTACCTACTTGTTTTTATTTGCGCTTACGTCATGAATATGCCTTTGTTGAAATTATTGAAGGACGCGTATCGAGAATATTTAAAAACCGGTCTTGTGCGACTCAGACTCGCACACGAAGGGTTCCGAACCATCATACAAGAAGTAACACTTTTTAATTTTCATGGCGGCCCTTTTGAAATTTTTATTACAGTGCGACAAGGTTCTTTTGGAAAATCGGAACTAACGTTGCGTTCTTGTTTGAATAGTCTAAGCCTTTGTTCTTCAACAGCGCCCCCTGTTAATGTCATTTAAGAGCCAAAAGAGTCTTGTCGGACTGTACTTGTTGAGAACATAATACCTATTATCTAATAGTTGACATTGAAAAGATCATTTGCTCGCTTTGATATTATTTAAACTCCTACGTCACTCTAGTCTACGCTATCTGACCACTGAGCCATTGTGACTTTTCAAAGTTGATGAAAAATAATTCATACCTAATACCTAATAATATACCTAATAGGTACAATATAAGTATGTATTAGTATGGATGTAGCGGGAAGCATACTACTCAACTAGGTAAATATAATTCGTAACGAACCTGGTGGGAAGTCAGCCATAGCCGGATGTCTTTCAAACAACGCCGCCTTAGAGAACAAGTACTCCGGGGTGCCCTCTTTGATCTGCAAATATCAGTCATTATTCAATATACTTAGCATTGTCCTATTATCTATTATTCCTAAGCTCGAGTAATCAATAAGACGCAAGCAGACACCCAATGCACGGTGTTTAAGACTTTTCTTACCGTCAATATTTATTTATTTATTTTAAAGAATATTTGCCATGTTAAATGACTATTAATATTCCCCTTTCCTCTCCAACTAAGCGTAAAGCTTGTGCTAGGGTAGGTACGACAATAGTGCAACGGGCGGGGTTTGAACCGTCGACCTTTCGGTTTTCAGTCCACTCCTTTACCCGTTGAGCTATTGAGGCTCTGAGGCTTGAGAGCTATTTCAAGCCTCAGAGCCTCAATAGCTCAACGGGTAAAGGAGTCATAGTGTCGCTCTCTGCATCATAATCCTTATTGCTGGGGGTCGTGGCCACTTTGCATTATTCATACAAATGTGCGAATGATCTAACCGGGAATCGAACTCGAGTGCACTCGCTCTGAGGTTGCAAAGGAAACCAGATATCAAGCGCGCACTACTACAGAAAGTTATCGAATAGGTGTAGGTACCTACATAATAATTTAATATGAAATCACTGTTTAATTAATGACTCGCTAAGATTACATTTATCTATGTTATTACTTCGATAAAGGCGATAACATATACGTGCACTTATTTTGGTATTACTATTGTAATCTGAAAATTGTAAATATACTTACCTACCCTAATTATTTATGAAATATATTGATTTCATTTAATACCTAAGTACCCCTACATGAAACTCGCGCACGAAATGTTCCGTACAATCGTACAAGAAATAACACTTTTTAATTTTTTTAAACTTTCATGACGGCATAGCGGCAATAGAAATACACATTCTGTGAAAATATCATATCTATCTATAACGGCTCATGAGATACAGCTCGCTGGCAGACAGACGGATGGACGGGTACCGGAGTCTTAGAGGGTCCCGTTGGCACCCTTCGGGTAGGGAACCCTATACAAACATTAAAAATGTATAGTGCGCGCAAAACAAGTAGGTATTTAATCTAATCTGTAGGCTCTGCATGTGGAGTACCTAAGACCTACCTAGGTCATGAATAGATATATTTACCTTCTTCATCTTTCCTGACAGCATAAGTCTAGTGCATCTTGGGTCTTCGGGATCATATTTCTGGTTTTCACAATACCTCGTTTCTTCGAGTGATACTAAAATTGTGGCGCGACTATTTTTCTGAAAAATACATTTATTTCAGTGACCAGAACGCTTGCAAAAACGAAGACAGGTGATTACTGATATGATACCACAAAAAAACGCGAAAAATAATAATAAAAAACCTTAATTTCGTAAAAGTTTACGATATATTGAAAATAAAAAATCTGACTGACACTAGAGGTCAACGAACGAGGTCACTCGGAGTAAGTACCCCAGTCGGAGTCAAAGCCGCGTCGTAGACGAGGCATTGACCCGAGTTTTTCACGGTATACATTGCGGGTTTGAATACTACAAAACGAGGCAAATGGTTATTGGTATTGGATTGTGTTTAGGTAGTATAACAATAACGCTAAGTTTTTGCCTGCGTTCTGGTTACACCCTGATATACCTACATGGAAGTAGGTTGGTTACTTAATCAAAGAATAATAGAGCAAGATAATAGATTAGAGTTTTATCGTACCTTTAGCAGCTGATAGCTTTAAATGGGCCCTTGGTCCAAGTTAGCAATATATGAACGTTAAAGCTTATGTACCTTTGTAAAGACTACTACTCTATCCCACACATTTGGTACTCGGACAATAAGGCAGATCTGGCGCTACGGGGATCTTTCTATAATAATTGTTTGAACTTAAATAGTGGACTCATAGACCATTACGATGGGGTGATCATGATGATGATAATATTTATGTCGGTTATACAACTTATTAAAAAAACGGAGTCGATAGTTATAGGTTTTTTGATGTTAACAATTGGGGTTTTAATTGATAGATGAAAATGTGGACTTCATTTCATCATCATCATCATCATGAACAACCCATCACCGGCTCACTACAGAGCGCGGGTCTCCTCTACGAGTGAAAAGAGTTTTGGCCATAGTCTACCACGCTGGCCATGTGCGGATTGGTAGACTTCACACACCTTTGAGAACATTATGGAGAACTCTCAGGCATGCAGGTTTCCTCACGATGTTTTCTTTCACCGTTAAAGCAAGTGATATTTAATTAATTAAAACGCACATAACTCCGAAAAGTTAGAGGTGCGTGCCCGGGATCGAACCCCTGACCTCCGATTAGAAGGCAGACGTCCTAACCACTAGGCTATCACAGCTTATAAGCTGGACTTCATTTACTTACCGATAAATCTCGTGCGGTGAAGTCCAAAGGCGACATGTAAAAATACGGAATCCCTGTGGAGTTCGCCAAGGACCCGTCCACGACTGACTTCACGTTAGAAAAGGGAAACCCTTCGATAGCTGGTAGAATCGATATTGTTGCTATCGATGCCCAATCTGTACAATAGTTTAAAAATTGCTTTAAAATTAGTTACTTGCCGGTATTTAATAGTATCAATTCTTAACATTCCTCCACGCGTTTCTGAGAAGTTTTGACAGACAGACAGATACACAGAGAGACAGACAACGAAGTTCTCCTATAAGAGATCCTTCTTCCGTTTTCAAGTAGGCTACGTAACCCTAAAAATTATCAAAATTCAAAAGTAGGTAAAGGAGGGAGAGGCGATGAAACAAGTCTTCTGAAGGAGGTAGCCCATTTAAAAACATGGGCTGGAAGCTAGGACAGATAAGATTGCGTGAAAATGGAGGCTCAGTAAACAAAATTTTTTAGTCATATTTTCCATAGCGAGACCAATAATTAATCTAAGTATGATAATTATCCAATCAAGACTACTTCTGTACTAACGACGTGAAGTACTTAAAACTAGTTTTTGCAGTTAAAAGTAGTTTTGACCAGAGTTTTGACTGCAGTGTTGTCACTTTATTAAGGGTTCGGCGGCGCAAGACTGTGGCGTCTGGAAATCCCTACAAGAGATCAGTGAACGTCTATCAGTTGACGACAAGTTTTAGTTTAGCTGTTGGAGGAGAAAGAAAATACTACTCATGTTAAATTTAATATGCCAATTGCCAACATGTGTTTTTTAAAAGATATACAAGCTGTTAAGTAGTTATAATACGTAAAAAAACTCCTCACGCGCCATTTTAACTTTTTGTGAAAAGTAGGTCAAATTCAGTCCTTATTTTAAAAGTGAACCGTACTTTTGACATGACAGGTGACCCATAGAGTTAAAATGGCTCGTGAGAAGACATTTTGTACGGACTCTAAACGCAAAGACAGGATCCGTCGCGTCGTCACAATAAAAAGCCTAAAAACTAAAAAGTAAAAATAAAACACTTCCTCAATTTCAAAGTCAACCAGTTACAAACTTGTTATGGATATAATACCTACGTATGGCCACGACAGAAAATACCTTTGCAACGCTAAAATGCAAAACTGTTGTGCACCTTTATTTACATCGTAATAATTTAGAACTTCTATCTAACGCCCAATGGAGATCCGACTCCAAGTCGCTCAGCGTGATATGAAAGGTGCTTTACTTAGAATTTCTTTGAAGGATAGTCCAAAAAAATCGGTCAAGTGTGAGTCAGACTCGCACACGAAGCGTTCCGTACCATCGTACAAGAAATAACACTTTTTAGGGTTCCGTACCCCAAAAGGAAAAACGGAACCCTTATAGGATCACGTTGTTGTCTGTCTGTCTGTCTGCCAAGAAACTATGAGTATCTAAGTACCTACTTACCACAGTTGTGTAAAACGTATCTCGCCATTGCGACCAGTTTGTTATGATCGGGAGGGCCGCGCATTCTGTGATGGGGTTTATGCGTTACTATATCATTAGTTCCCGTCCATCTCGTTTGAAGCTTGTCGTGGTATGACGGCGAACATTCTCCAATGTACATAAGTGTCAAGGATATGAACAATAATCTCCACATTTTTTCAATCTATAAAATTAAAAAGTTCAATAATGGCCATTTTCAAAATATTTAAATGACCTCTGGTTGCAGTGAAATACCTAGGTACTACCCTAGTATTAATAACAAAACTTCCTGAATCTACCTACAAAAAAAATTATGTAGGTAGATTAAGGAAGTCTTAAGTAGCTCAACTTCAAAGGGCGGATACCTACAGCTTCATTACAAAGTCGTAGGTTTGAAATCGCACCAAAATTACATACCTACACGCTCGTAACTTAGATAGGTAAGTAGTAAGTCACGAGCGTTAGTTACTAAACTAGGTTTAAATTAAACTAACACTAAACAGGAAAAGCGCAATTACCTACCTTAAAATGACCAAAGTGTGACTAAATAAAAATACTTAATGAGTAGATAGATATTACAGTTAAGTTTCCTCAAATCCAATAATTAAATATTGTTTAAATAAAATATTTATTAAAAAAACCCTCCATTAAAAACTTAGGAAATTACGAACATTTTTATCTATAACACGAGCCATAAATAAATATTTTACATTTCAGCGCCAAGTGTTATTAAAAATAGTCATGATTAAATTAAAAATAGTCAAGCGCCAAGCGCTAAATTAAAAATAGTCATGATTAATATTATACAAACCTATTTGTGTTCATAAAACGAGTCTATATAATATTAATTCGTTGTTCCGAATTAAATAATAATTATTAATTAAGTACCTACTTACTTAGGTACCATAAGTAAACAAATAAAGGTTCCTAAATAATAACTGAATCATAATACGCAATATTAGGTATAAAATATGTATTAGTAATACTTAATATTAATAAATTCCGAAAGAAGTCGCAAAATCAAAATAGTATGTACTTATTAAAAACTTAGTAATAAAATTATAGGTAAGTACTTACATTTTTACGAGTGACAAGAAAAAAATATCACAATAAAATCACAGGAAAGGGAAATTACAACAAAACGCGCTCCCGATTTCACCAACGGAAGTACGCGAGCGCGCCAAAGTACTAAATGACGCGAAATTATTTTGTTTTCCGAATGGGGAATATTTTTCAATTTTCACCAATGCCGTTGTCACTGTCAGCCACCTATCAGTATGATATTGTCTATGATGTCAAGTGTTTCCACTTACGATTTTGGTTTTACCCTTTTTCTGTAGAAATCCACAATAAATTACCCTTTAAAAATTCAAAATACCCTGATTTATGGCGCATTATTATTAAGTTTTAGCAATCAACATCATTAATTCACGTTTTCAATAACATCCTCCTAAATCCTGAGTCTTGTGTAATACGAAGAAGGTGTTTGATTATCATTTTCTTTAAATTTTGAATTGTTATAATAATAACTCTAAAATTAATAATAACTTTGTTTTTTAAGTGTATCCTGTATTCTTACTCTCTGTAAATCTATTAATAATAAAGTTATTTTAAATTAAATTAAATTAACTAGCTAATTAGTAGAAATATTTTATACCTTTAAAAATGTGCTTATATACTCGTACTTAATGATTCATTCTGCCCTTTTGAGCTTATCCTCTTTGATGAACCTAAAAAACTGGCCAAGTAAGAGTCAGGCCTCGGTCTTTTAGGGTTCCGGGCACCGTGAAAGAAACCCCCAAACAATGTTCATTAGTTTTGATCACAGCTTACAAACTACTTTATAAAATTGTTGTTCTCAGTATTTATTGCTTAAATATCATAGTAATAATTAATATGGTACCTACATAATATACCGAAATTTCATATTGTTAGTTAACAACTATTTAGTTTAGTTTTAGACCGCGTCACAAAAATGCTCTAAAACTGATGACTTTGACAGCCCCCCATTTCTTATTTCTTGAGATAAAAAAGAATGAAAAATATATTCGTGCTCTACTCAATGAGCTCTAAACAATGGTACTCCACATGCTAGAATAAGAAATAAACATTTTTAGCTCCTGTTTCATGTATTGAATTATTTTTCAAGAGAAGTGCCCTTGAAAAATACTTCAAATGAATTTCTAATTTTTTTTTAAATTTATAATTTGGGTCATCGTTCTACATCAAAATGGCAAAATTTCAGGTCTGTAGCTCATTTCGTCTACGAGCTAGACCTGTGACATGCGGACTGATAGAGAGACAGCAGAGTGACATCAATACCTCTTTTTTACCTTTTGTGTACGGAACCCTAAAAATAGAAAATATACAGGATGGATATGAGAAATAGGGTTAACATATGAAATTCAATTTTACCTCAAATTACCCTAAATCCCTGTCTACAAAAAAATTCTAGCCTAATATTAGTCGTTTCACCCTTAAATAGGGCTAAATCCCAAAAACTGGAAACACTGTAACATATAATGCGTGCATGTTGAGAGCGGTTCAAAGCTGAAACCGAATGATGACGAGTTTACACTAGTACGAAATAAAAAACGAAAGCATTATAATAATTTGCGAGGAACGTTGGAAACAACGGGCAAGATTCGCGTAGCTGAATCACAATGTTCTATCTACGTTTCTAGAGTAATGAAGTCCGTCTCTGTAGCTGATATTATTGACCATATTAAGGATAGGGGCGAACAATGCAGCCAAGTTGAGATGCTCAAACAATTTAACGAAACATCATTCAATTCATTTAAAATAACAATACCGACGAGTAAAATAAACACGTTTTTGGATACTAACTTCTGGCCCGCTGGTTTAGTTTACCGTCGATACCGACAACGTCGAAATCCCGCCGTCTATACACAACCCCATAATGAACAGAGCAAATAAACTACTTACGGTCATGTGATATACCTACTACCTATTGTCATTCAGTTATTTATTTTTATTGTATTTTAGTTTTAAGTTTATATAATATTGTATTGGGTTTATACCTTTAAATAAAGAATAATAATAATAATAAATATAGCTACATACTCTGTGCTCGTTACTGCTCTGGCTTCTAGCTTTTTAAGCATAATATGGTCATCACTGGGTAGTCATAAACTATAGAAGCTAGCGTTATTTAATTTTTGTCAGCGGCGCGAAGACGAACTGGAAAATCAGCCAAATCACATTGAACTTCTCAAGAAATAAACGAGTTTTGCGCTGATTCAATACAAAATACCTCAAAGGAACCCCTATAGGATTATTTCATTCTGTCTGTCAAAAAATTAAAGATTTGTTCCAGATAAAATTAGTTAACTAAATTACATCAAGATGGCACTGTCCGGCATTGACTTGCACATTTTTATTACACTCGTTTAAAGTTTTTTTTAATATGTAGGCACAGATATAACGCGTAAAATTAACTCCTCACGCGCCATTTTAACTTTTTAAGTCAAACTTATGTCAAAAGTGCGATTTTAGTCCTTATTTTAAGGTGAACCCTAGTAGTACTTGCAAATTCTTTGGTGAACCCCAAAGAATTTGCAAGTACTACTACGTAGGTGAACCCACAGTGAACCGTACTTTTGACAAGACAGTTGACCCATGAGGTAAAATGGCGCGTAAAGTCATTTTGTACGGACTATAATACCCATAGGCTTAGAATGTACAAAGAATTCTAAGCCTATGATAATACTTATGCACGTATTTAATTGATTATTCATCCGTATATAACACGACATACAAATTAAGGATAGAATAAGTAAGTACCTACCTACAAATCAAATTAAAACTCGAGGTCAAAAAGAAATTTTATTTAAGTCTAAGGATTATATTTTGTAGCTCAAATCATAATTTTATCATTAATACATTCACTTCGATAAAATAATAATTTAGCGTTGTTGAGTACTTTTTGCAATTTGTTCTTTGAGCATAAGAATACTTGCACGCTGTTCAGGGGGAAGCAGTGCTATTTGTTCATCTGACAACTGCAACACTTGCATAATCAAGGCGGCCTGAGAAAGAGAAATTTTGGTACCTAATTATAAATTATTCATATAAGGCCGCAATCACACTTGTAAGTTTGCTCACGTAAGTAGCTTACATGATTAACTTACGACTTTACTAATGTAAACACTCTGTTATTTACCTTAGAAAAGTTGTCAATCGTCACGGGTAACATTGTAAACGTGTCAAACACGGTAAATGGGCGGCTCAAAGGAAATATAACAATGTTACCCGTGTCTACTGTAATATATTGTAGTTTTATTTTTAATTATTTGAATAAAGAATGTGAAAGTAAGGAATGTGTTTTCTTTTTTGAGAACTGTATAGGAATTTTTAGAATTTGAATAGAGAATGGAAACATTTGAATTTAGTAAACCCACCTTTTCTTGGTCCGAGGCACCGGATGGAATACCTTGTATGGTTCTTGCTTGGGCCATACTTGGCATACCCGGCGGCAATTGTTCTGAAGAAAAAACAACAATTGCATGTTACATGTTACTTTTTTGTGTCTTTTCTTTTTGGTGTACAATAAAGAATATTAAACTAAACTAAACAGAGAGAGAGAGAGAGAGAGAAAAAACATAGGGTAAGGCTGGCAACACTCACGTGTGGGCATCTTGGCCTGGTTGCGCGGATCGTTGGAACGCACGCGCGGGTCACTGTTGAATCCTTGCATACCCGCCAGACGCGGATCCCGAGGGAATGAACTGGATAGATGAAAAAACCAGTATTATTGACCGGTACATACTAGGGAAATAGACCGAGGCCTAGAGGGCCAGTTTAAAACAATAAACCAGTTACATGCAGCAGTCATCATCATCAGTGCATCAGTGTCATCTTTTTGAGATATAAAAAATAATGTGCTGTAAAAAAAAATTACCAGCTACGCGATTGCGGTACAATGACAGCTACAATGCTCCACTGTACAATGATCGCAATCACCTCTGATTGGTTGAGGCTCACTCACTATTGGCTACAATAATGCATTGTTGCAACAATAATCCCATAAATTCAGCACATCAATATAATAAAACCACAAATAATGATTGATGCAGGTTTTTCGGAATCAACCAGCAGTCATGTGCATCACTGTCTATCTTTTTCCTTTAGTCTGACTTGAGATATAGAACAATAGATAATAACATGAATACCATTAATGAACGATTCAAAAGAAATATTAAAGACTGTTTGACTGAGTTTTTGAGTTTTATGAAAAAACAGTACTTAATAGAAACTAAGTTTAAAAACCGGCCAAGTGCGGGTCAGGCTCGCGCAATGAGGGTTCCGTACTACAGTCGTATTTTTTCGACATTTTGCACGATAATTCAAAAGCATAAAAATAAATAAAAATCTGTTTTAGAATGTACGGGTGAAGACCTTTTATATGATACCCCACTTGATATGGTCACTCACTTCGAAAGTTGAAAATACTAATTATTAGTTCATGACCACAATTTAAATTTTATTGTGTGATCTAACCCTAAATTCACGGTTTTCAGATTTTTCCCCTAATGTCAGCTATAAGATCTACCTACCTGCCAAATCTCATGATTCTAGGTCAACGGGAAGTACCCTGTAGGTTTCTTGACAGACAGACAGACAGACAGACAGACAGACAGACAGACGGACAGACAGACAGACAGACAGACTGACTGACAGACAGACAACAAAGTGATCCTATAAGGGTTCCGTTATTCCTTTTGAGGTACGGAACCCTAAAAATTAATCTCATTAGAGAAATTCTCTTAGAATAAATCTTATTAGATTATTATAAACTCGAATCAAGCTATGCACAATGTATAGTACGCGACATGTCGAGATGGCAATCGGGAAGGGAACGCCCCGCACACCTGCACAGCCCCCGCGCTTACCCGGTGCGGGCGAGCGCAAGTGACGTGCGGGTGTGCGGGCGTATCCCGCGTCATATCCCAATTGCCAACTCAACCTGTCGCAGACTATATTATGTTATTTGATAAGTTGATATAACAAATATCAACCATCCAGTAATAAATTAGTAGATATAGTACAGTAATCATATTGGTGCTTATTTGGTTGTATATAATCTCCAATCGAAATTATCAAGTATGAATACAGACAATTATCCTTTTCTACAGTGCAAATATCAATGTGACAAAGATAACACTATGTTTAGACTTGTCAATTTAGTTTAAAGATTGAGTACAACTGAATTAGCACCACTATCATCAAACGAAGGTAATCATTTACAACCTCTTACAATAAACCACTTTCTAATAGATATGAAAATTATGATTCTATACAAATAATCACTACCCCTATTATATCACTACCCCTAATTATAAATGCGAAAGTGTGTTTGTTTGTTGGCTTGTCCTTCAATCACGTCGCAACGGATCTACGTGATTTTTTGCATGGGAATAGTTAAAGACCTTTTGAGTGCCATAGGCTACTTTTTAACTCGGAAAATCAAAGATCTCTCACGGAATTTTTCAAAAACCTAAACCCACGCGTACAATGTTCCGGGCATCAGCTAGTACCTATAGTAAAACTAAAAAAGGCAAAAATGAAATCCTTCATGCACACACAAATTTTCTAGTTGCCTCGTGCAAATGAGGTTTATTTACAGGCAAAAACATCTAGCCACAAAGGAAGGCACTTACATTTCAGATATATCCATTGTCACAGCATGACTTTAAAAATCAGACATAATATTATCAGCTATGCATACATAATTATTGTATCATAATATTATTATTATCACAGAAAAACTTTTAAAAACAGAATAATAATGTTTTTTATTTTAAAAATGTACTATGTGTTCACCATAGAAGTCTCATAATATGACATAGTAAATAATGTACATCGATCTTTAGGAGATAGCGGATTTGTAGAGCATTGTGTCTGTCCTTGAGACCGATATAACGTCATATTATAGGTATGAGTGTCAGGGACAACACTCTACAAAGCCCATATGTCATTGTAAAGGCTGATGTACATTATTTTCTGCCGTGTACTGTAATTGTATAATATGCAATATTATGAGACTTCTGAGGTATGCTACTTACATCAACTACTCTTGACTGTGTTACATTGTCATATTGTGGTTGAGCACATTATCTTGAGTTTTATCAAAATCCAGCAAATGTTGAAGATTTTACACCTGTCGCGCATGTCTGCAGCAAGCGTGCATTCCATGTACTTACGCCCACAAAAATGAATCTGTGTAGCTTTAGTTGCATCACAGCATACACGCTACTTAACTCTGGATGAGGCGGTTGTAGCATTACATTAAACGAGGAAATCCGTCGGAGAAGCCTAAGTAACCACATAGCCAAGATTAGTAAAGCTGAAGTGGCAACGGGTAGGCCATGAACCAATGACCGTAGACACAGTATGGGTGATTATGGATCATGATTTTTATGATGGATGGTGCATAACATACTTGTCCTGCGGCGGCTGCACGAGCGGCGGCGGCTGGCACGGGGTGCGGCAATGGGCGGTAGGCTGCAGCATAGTCCTGGTCCAGCAGCGCCACGGGCGCAGGGCGCGCGGGCATTGCGCAGGTCCACGTCCATGTTCTGCTGCATCGCCATGGGCGGACGATTCGTAGCTGCGGCTGGTAGGGGTTTGGAATGAGTTCCACTGATTGAGATCAAGTACCCTTATCATACATGCAAAAGTGTGTTTGTTTGTTAGTTTTTTCCTTCAATCACGTCGCAACGGGGGCAACGGCTTGACGTGATTTTTGGCATGGTTATAGATGAGACCTCGAGAGTGTCATAGGCCACCTTTTTATCCCGGAAAATTATAGAGTTCCCACGGACTTTTTGAAAAAAACCTAATTCCAAGCGAGTGAAGTCGTGGGCATCAGCTAGTTTTCTATAAATATTTCAAAGTGTATATTTATATTAACAATATTATAACAAATACTTACGAACATATTGATTTTGAGGAGGTGGTGGATTATTTAACATAGTAGGCTGTTGACCTAGAACAAAGAATTATTATTAAAAGAATTATTCGCTTGGAATTTGCGAATTATAAAATGGGTGAAGCTGAACTTGAAATAGTTAAACATACCTTGTGATTGCTTGGGATGTAAGGATTAGACGGAGGCTTATCTCCTGGTTGCAGCACCGGCGGCACTGGGTTGCTAGGATGCAGCTATGGTCTGTGCATAACAAGATATAAATCAAGTACAAACAGAACTCTCTTATTTAACAACCAAACTCTATTAAAATATTGCATGTCAACTATAATTATAACATGGGGTTATTCAAGGGGCGGACCAACAAATTCCTAAAAGGCCGGCAACGCATCGGGCGGCTCCTATGGTGCGGCAACATTGTTCATAGGGCGGCGGTAATCACTTAACATCAGGTGACCCGCCTGCTCGCTATATACTATAAAATAATAATAATATTATAGTCAGACTTGTAGAATATATGTTGATTCATAAAATAGTTTTTGAAGACCTCCCTGGCGCATGGTAAGCGGTTCGATTCCTGGCAGGGATTTTTGAAATTTTATAATTTCTAAATTTCTGGTCTGAGTCTGGTGGGCGGCTTCGGCCGTGGCTAGTTACCACCTACCGGCAAAGCCGTGCCCCGCCAAGCTATTAGCGTTCCGGTACGATGCCGTTTGTAGAAGCCAAAGGGGCATGGTTTACTAAAACTGCCTACCCCTTCTAGGTTAGCCCGCTTCCATCTTAGCGGCAATCGTCACTTACCACCAGGTGAGATTGCAGTCAAGGCCTAACTTGTATCTGAATAAAATAAAAATAAATAGTTGCCATCTAGCTGGCTTATTTTTGACACAACTCTACTAAATTGGCTAGCATTCGTCGAAACTTGAAATAGTTAAAGAAATGTCTTGTTGTACGAACCTTCTGGATACCTATTTGACAAAAAGTTATAGAATTTTGGACATGTTAGATGGCAGGCTTCACTGTGAACAGCTATGTGGATGTTGAAACCTTACAATGGGGAGATTCTCTTGTACACAATCTCTAAAACTAAACTAAATTTAAACAGGTCTAAATCTAGTGCTATCCTTTCCGCAAGCAACATTATGGAAGGGATAGCAATACTTATTTTAGTTTAGTTTAGAGTTTGTGTACAACGGAAATTAGCCACAGTATCACACAAATAATTTATTAAATTAAATTTAGAATCATGTTACTTCATATAAACATTTATTATTTATAACTTCAACTAATATACTTACAACAGCAGTGGCGGGATCAACGCTCCTCATGATGACCTGTGCTTGTAACAATGCCTATGCCAACTGTGGATTTGTAGTAGCTGTTTCTCGCTTCAGTTGGATTATTCTGCAGAATGTACAATTTTGTGGATAAACACTATTGTACAGTACGACGGCCGAAAGTAATGTACATCGACCTTTAGACAGAGATAGCAAATTTGTAGAGCACTGTCTCTGTCGTTGAGACCGACAAAACGTCATATATGTATGAGTGACAGAGACAACGCTCTACAAAAACCGAAATGTCATTCTAAAGGCCCGATATACATTTACTTTCAGCCGTGTACTGGTAGTACTAAACTGTGGTAGCTGAAATATTTTTAGTGAGTAATCTATATGTCATATCAAAGGACTAAACTGACAGAGGACATATCAATGTAAGCTACAGCTTAAAAGCGATGTCTAGAAACTTGAGATTTGCACATTAGTTTTGTCTAAACCTAGACTTCCTAGATACCTAGTTGAAATGAAATTTTTGTGTTTTTAAAAATAGGTTGCCTTCACACTAAAATTGTGTCCCAGAAACCCTGAAGTAAGTTTGAAAAAGTTTGAGGTGGTCAATTAGTTAATAATTAATCTTCTTTTTTAAAAGAAATATTGAAAACTAGCTTATGCTCACGCCTTCGTCTGCAGGACTACACAAATCTTCAAAACCCCTAATTCACCCCCTTAGGGATTGAATTTTCAAAAATCCTTTCTTAGCAGATGCCTACGTCATAATAGCTATCTTCATGCCAAATTTCAGCCCGATCCGTCCAGTAGTTTGAGCTGTGCGTTGATAGATCAGTCAGTCAATCAATCAGTCACCTTTTCCTTTTATATATTTAGATAATTAATCTTTAATCATACAAAACTGTAATTAAAATTGCCACTTGTCTCTTATACATCATTGTATGGTGAAGCAAGGTAGCTATTTGACAGCTGATTGTTTGACTGCCTATACGTGCCTACTCTTAGATTGGAAATCATATTTACCTGTATGCAGAGTTTCATTTGTTTCATCAGCTCAAACATCTGCTCTGGTGGCAATGTTGCAACTGCTTTACTTATAGCTTCTGGAGCTTTTTCAGGTTCTACAGGCTCACCATAAGGATTTTCAACCTATAAATTAATATATGCATAGGTATCTAATAAGTATTAGAATGGTGTAGTAAATGTTATAGTCCAAAGCTAGAATTCTGGCACATTCCCATCCCCAGGAATACCTAGTGTACATAGTTCAAACCCTAAACTTTGGCTACAGTCGAATGAGTTTTTAAGCCAATCTAGAAGTGCCTGAATTCCTAATACAAAGTACTTGCTTTGGACTACGTAATCCTAAATTTGTATTTGAATGTGTTTAGAATAAAACTTTTGTGACTTTATTGTTTGTTGTTGATTTAAAGTAGCAGTTTAACTCTTTGATGATACTTACTTGTGGCCCTTGCATGAGTGCTTGCATTTCCATCCTCGACTTCTCAGTACAAGCATTGTCAACTCTGAGGGAACGGCCACCGATTTCATATCCATTGAGATTCCTCATAGCGCTGAGCGCGGTTTCCTGATCTTTGTATTCACAGAAACCATAACCTTTAGGTTTGCCGGTCTCGCGATCAAACACCAATTTAAACGATAAAACGGGACCGACTTCACTAAATATGTCTTTCAACTTCTCCTCAGTGGCTTCGTATGGTATATTTCCAACTGAAAAACGAAGATACATGTATTTTTAGTACGTTTTTGCCGCTGTTTAAAAGTTCAACACAACGCTAGTGTTTTTAAAACAACTTACCGAAAACAGATCTCATGGATTTGTCCATGATACTCTGTTCCTCTTTTTCTTTGCTTTTATCCATTTTTGTAGGAAAATAGTTAGACTTTTGAACACCAATTTAGAAAACAGTAAATATCAGTAAATATAAACCACATATAAATTATAAACCAAAGAGTATTATAATATACAGTTATAAACTTTTTTTTTTTTTTTTTTATTTATTTTCCGGCCCTGGATAACAGTCTTTTAAGGCCTCAGTTATAAACTAATACCATAATACCAAAGAGAATAATCACTACCCACAGAGTACATTATATATACTTCACTACCTACGTTTTATCCAATAACCACATATAGTAGATAATCTATGAACCACACTATCACTGAATCAGTAATCACAATCACAGAACGAACACTACTACCACAGAACACTGCCAGTATTATATTGTGCTGTGTGCATTTGATGTTTTTCGTCTGTGCATTTTATAAAATCCTCAGAATAATGGCTGTGATAAAATTTGTGACAGATCTGTGATAAAATCATTAATGTGTTGGTGGTTGGTTGTTCTCACAGAGTACCTACTTTTTACATATGTTCAGTTGTTCTTACTTCTTTGCTGTCTAATTTAAAAATTGAATTTTTAATGTACATTTTAAACCAAGTAACAAGTCTAAAAGTAAAAAGTAGTGAGAATATAATATAATAAGGTCAAACCCAAAAACCTGAGATGAGACTTTCTTTGTTATAAATCAATTGTTATTCCGCGAAGCATACCTTTTCTGAAAATAGGTACTATTGATTGTTTTTCTTGGTAGTGCAGTGACTTGTGAGAAATTATATTGGGAATGTTATCGCTTTAATCTGTTTGTGTGAATAGACATTTATACTTTAATTAGATACTGCATAAACTGCGGAATGAATCTTGATAATTCGTCTAGAGAAAACTCTGAGGCATTGGATTCCATTGGCACTGTGAGTCCGAGAGAAAAGTACCACGGAATGAGAGAGAAAAAGTTATCAGCCGCGTCCCTTACGAATACTGAGGGCGCGCGGCCTAAAGTTGTGACTGTAAAACATCCTGAGTCCAACAAGCCAAAGCCAACAGCAAGAAAAAATAAACCAATACAAGCTGACCTAGATGTCATTAAGGAATTTATTAGATGTCGAGATGAAGGATTTAAAAGATTAGATTTGAGCAAATCCTCTATTACATCCTTGCCACCTAATGTGAGGGATTTGACACACCTAGTGGAGTTTTATTTATATGGAAATAAATTAGTAGCCCTTCCTGCTGAATTCGGGTGCCTCACTAACTTGCAAAACGTTAGCCCTGAATGAAACTCCCTAACAAGCTTACCAGACTCACTAGCTAACTTGAGATGTTTGAAAGTTTGCGATTTGCGGCATAAATAAATGAGTGATATACCTGAGTGTTGTGTAGAAGCTGACTTCTCTGACCATCTTTGTTCTTACGCTTTAACAGAATCAGAGTAGTCGGGGATGGAAATAGCTAATCTACTAATCTTACAATGGCTGCGTTTGAGGAGAACAAAATTAAAAGAGATGATCATCTGCATGGGGCAACTGAGTCAATTGGTACCCTTTGATGTTTTTTCATAATCATTTGGAGCATTTACCACAGGAAATAGGTAACTGTGTCCAATTATCTATCATTGGACTTGGCAACATGAATGAATTACTTGATATACCGGAGGACTAGTGGAAAACCTTCAAGCATTGAATCGAACTCTGGCCTTCGGTACAATCGCCTCCAGTGGTATACCTGCAACACTGAGCAATTGTAAGCTATGGCCGAGTTCAATGAAGAGGGAAACTCAATCTCCCATACTGCCGGATGGCCTTCTCTGCAGTTTGACTGAGCTCACTAGCTTGACATTGTCTCCGCAACTCGTTCATGAGTATCCCAGTGGAGGTCCAGCCCAGTTCACAAGTGTCTCTGCAATAAATCTTGAACACAACCAGATTGATAAAATACCTTATGGAATATTTTCAAGAGCCAGAATTTAACTAAACTGATTATGAAAGAGGAATTTACTCACATCCTTGCCCCCTAGACATTGGGACAATGGACAAACATGGTGGAACTCAATTTGGGTACAAATCAATTGACTAACATGCCAGATGATATTCAGAGTCTAGTAAATTTAGAAGTATTGATATTATCCAATAATCTTCTGAAGCGCATCCAACTAGTGTTGGTAATTTAAAAAAGCTGAGAGTATTAGATTTAGAGGAAAATAAAATAGAAGTCCTTCCTAATGAAATAGGGTGCCTTCAGGGATTGAAAAAGTTAATAGTGCAGTCCAATCAGTTGACATCACTACCTCGTTCCATTGGTCATCTTATTAATTTAACATATTTGAGTGTTGGTGAAAACAACTTGCAGTATCTACCTGAAGAAATTGGTACACTGGAAAACTTGGAGTCCTTGTATCTTAATGATAATCCGAATTTGTGCAATCTGCCGTTTGAATTAGCTTTGTGTGTTAGCCTACAAATCATGAGCATTGAAAATTGTCCGTTGACATCTCTGCCACCTGAGGTTGTGTCCTCAGGGCCCTCTCTGGTTATCCAATACCTTAAATCACAAGGACCATACAGAGCCATGTGATATGAGGTTGATGATTATTATCAAGCTGGTGTGCCAGGTAATGATAATAATTAAACACATTGCAAAGATTGAGTCAAAAAGCAAACATAGCTTTAGAACATGTGGGTGTTTATTAATAAGGAAATTGACTGTTATATCATATTACCTATAATACTATAATAGGACTTGATTAGTATTTTAAGTACTTCATATTGTACATTCATTTCAGCTGCTGCAGTAATTCATTTCGATTTTTCATTCATTTATTTCCAAAACTATTCAAATAAAAAAGTTACTGTTAATAAAGAGTGACATTAATAGTATAGAACCCTAGTTCTCTGGTAACTCTATCTCTAGTGACATAACAGATCTCTAGTGTGTAGACAGACTAATTCAAATTAGAAATTTAATGAGTAAAACAAATTCAGAACATTTTTTTTGTTTCAATTTTGGTTATTGCAATGTTTAGCTTGTGGAACAAATAGCTATCATCAAAAAGCATCACCTAAATAAATTTTGTGTTAAGTTAATTGGTCAGGCTGGCGGTATATTATCAGGAACTGTCAGAAAAAATTCTAACATATCCCGGAAGGTACATTTAATTCTGTAGAGTATCAGAATGTTTCCGGATTGGACATATTCAGGTGTTTCGAGAGTATGGGAAAGTTTTCTGACAGTCAATATTCGAGGCCCAACCTGCTTGCACCTGGCTAGTTTTTTATTCTGATTTTTCACAAATACTGAATAGTTATATATGTTTCTGTAAACAAAGTAACAGTATTTTTAAATTTTCTTGACATTTTGTGAACAAGCATAGTTTACCCAGTAAGATTAATAATAATTGTTATTATAATATTGCTGTATATAATGTAAATGCACAACTGCTTGTAGGTTAGTTTATTAGTATTATTTCCTAAGTAAGAAATATTTGCATGTGTATATGTATAATTTAATAGTAATTCATATTATATAGATGCCAAAATAATGATGAAATTCATAATGGTAACTATTTTCATATATTATATATTGTATTATGTTATGTACGTTATGTTACAGTACTTTAAAACATTTTATAAAGTTTAATAAGGCAGTTGTTTATCAGTTAAGTCGTCTTGTCTGTCAAATGAAATACTTGTCCCCATTTTTTTACTTGTTTACTAAATCAAGTGTTATGAGTAATCAGTACCCTTATTATAAATGCGAAAGTGTGTTTGTTTGTTTATTGGTTTGTCCTTCAATCACGTCGCAACGGTGCAACGGATTGACGTGATTTTTTGCATCTAGTGACATAGGCTACTTTTTATCCCGGAAAATAAAAGAGTTCCCACGGGATTTTTAAAAAACCTACTTCCACGCAGACGCGGGTATCAGCTAGTTTTTCTATATATTAAATGAATTCGAAAGGATCTATTGGTCAGTTGCCTTGATCATTCATCATAGTATTATTACTGCTTACTTATTGTGTAGGACAGGTACACATTATTTTGTGTGTAATCCATTATATACTTACATAATTATTAAATATTAAAGTCCAATCACATTCTTATTAAATATTATAAGTATTGATTCTATTAATACCTGTCTTCTAAATTATTTCTGTTATATTATACAGTATAGGAAGTTAGGATTTAGGTATGTGTTATTATCAATGTGGCTAATTCCTTTGTACACAATCTCTAAACTAAACTAAAATATCACGTCTAAATCTATTGCTATCCCTTTCATAATGTTGCTTGCGGAAAAGGAAAGCACTAGATTTAGACCTGTTAATTTAGTTTAGTTTAGAGATTGTGTACTAGAGAATCGGCCCCAATTGTTGTCCTAAAATGTTGCATTTAACAATAACTATTGCTCTTTGTAAACTTTAAGTATTTCTCAAGGTATGATTTAGTCAAGTTGCTATGCTACAATGTAATATGTACTATGATGTACCTACTCATTTGTATCAGGCTAAGTTTAAAGGAACTAGTCATTTTGATCACTAGTGATACAGGTGCCTATTGTACCAGTTGTAGCAAACATTACTTTACATATAATGCCAATTGTTCTGGTTATAATTTAGGAGTGTAAAATATAAATATTAAATACAGAAAGTATTATTATAAGGTGTTGACTAAAATGTCCTCTAGAGGTGAACTTTTCCAGTACCTTTTAATTATAGCAGGTACTGAATTTAAAATATTTTTACTTTGTTTTAAATGTAGGTAGGTATAACACATTTCAAATTTAAACATAATTGAGGGAGAAAAATGATAATTCATATCTGCTACTTACATAATATATTTTTCTTAAATGTTTATCTAAATGTTAGAAATTAAAATTGGCATTTCTTCTTATTTATACTTAAAAATTGTATTTTAAATACCATACCCACAAGTGCAATACAATTGCAATATGATAAATAATTGTCAGATGATTGATGTTATTCCAAGTAAAAAAATATGTTTTATCGCAAAAATCATGACTATAATGTTTAAATGACATAATAATTAATGTGTTATATTAATATTAAATTGCATAATAAAAAGGGTTGTTTTAGTTATAATATAACTTAACCAGGAAACTGAAAATAAAAGAACAACAGTTATAATTCAATAATTTATAAAGTGCAGTACATATTATTATTATAAGATTTATTTGTAAATTGCGCATTTGTTCTTATTACATAAATAATTCAAGTTTATATACACATTAAATTCAAAGCGTCTTCTGTAACTCAAAGCAGTCTATAAAGTATTCACGAGTAATATCGATGCGGTACAATCACACTAAAAATGCCATCATTGTCATCTTAAGCTAATATGACTCTCACATACAAAAATATTTGACCTAAAAATGGCTATAAAACACTTGGTTACATCACATTACCATTTTAATAACAAAAAAATAATTCTTCTTTTCTTGTGAAAAATCCAAATTACAATATTCAATACAAGACCAAAAAGACAGAGCATACATTTTACATTTATTATGAAATTAATATTCACCTGTGTTCTTCATTTCTCAATGCCATTTGCAACAAAATAACTTATAATTTTTCTTCGACACTGGCAGCCAAAACGTATTTTCATTGAACTTATAGTTTTGCTAATGTTTAAATTCCTTTTTTTTGTAATGTAATTTACCCTGAGAACATCTTAAGGCAAATACATTTATAGCATTTCAATTATCAATTTTTTGCTATTCCTAGCTTAGGTCAGAGATTATATATTAACAAGTACAGATCGTTCACTTTCTATTAAAATTTGTATCTATTTCAAGGCTATTACTAGATGGCGTTACTTGGCTCGTATGAAATAAAAGTTTGATGATTCGATGAAATATCATATTTTACTCCTCTGGTTTACCAAATTTATTTATATTTAGTAATAAAATACAATATTTTCAGAACATCACCATTGAAAATAGCAATTTCATAATTTTAATTAATGACTTATGGAACTTTATGAAATCCGTATTTAGTTTATAGTTTTATTTTAGGATGCTTTGGATAGCTGAAGGAGTTATGCGAAATCCCAATAGATGGCGTGACCAAAATTGACACTTTAAAATAAAATTACTCTTTTGTGATCCTCTTGTGTTACACTTTTTTGTACGGTAAAAATGTAAGCTTGATTCGAACCCGGGTATTGAGATTTACAAACCAAATACCTTGACCGCTGAGGGAACGCGTCATACTAGAAATTTAAGTTTTATCAGCTGTTTGATAGATGGCACTAAATAGATTCGATAAATCACATTCCAGCTTGCACAGTAACGCCATCCCATTATAAGGAGTCGAAATACGAGGTACCGGCGACTTTAAGGAGTTATACGCGAGCTTCGAATGAATGTATGACGTTAGCAATCTGTACTTGTTAATATATTATCTCTGCTTAGGTCTACTAATTTTATTATGTCCCTAGTTGTTACTCTCTACATGTAGTTTCATGTAAGTATAAAGAAAAATTATTGGGTATAAAATGCTGATGGTTATTATATAATGCCAGTCAATACAAAATATTCATCCTCGCTACTAAGAAATTACTATTGTTTGAGTATGCGATTCACGTAACTAGCTTCATTACTAATTGTCAGTCCTTATTCACAAGTTGCATAAGAATAATTCGAAACATCAAAATTCTTGAGGTCATATTTCATAATATTATAAAAATAATATTACAAATTCTCAATTTTAATAAACAGTAACAATTTGTTTCCAACCTTAGCAACCTATAAGCAACTAAACATATTGTAACTTACCTATCTATTCTTAAATCTTTGGCATTTTCATTTGCTTTCATTTCATCAAGCAGAAAACATAAAATAAAAATTCTTTGTTGTGATGTTGATACTTGATACATAATATCAATTTTGTCTCACATAGAAGATAATATCACCATTAGTTATATTATGGCACATTAAAATGCACAAGAAAATTGCTAGTAATGAAAATTTGTAACTTGAAGTGTTCTAATACTGGTTAAGAAACATATTATTACTGTTGCTTTGAGATTCCTGCTTGTGTGACATTGGTGTCAATGTGTGCCATATTTACATAATCAAACACTTCCTCTGGTGTCTCTTTTGTGGTTCTGGTCTCAACACTGCACGGACTGCTTCGTCAAATACCTGAAATTATAATATGACAAATTATAATATCTATTGAATCCATCTTCCAACCTCAACTTCAGAGAAATACATCCAATCCTCCAAAGCTGCTAAAACACCAGCAAGAAACTTGGCATACTCAACAAAGTGGTATCAAGTTTGATCATGCATGGAGTACTACAGCCATGGCATAGCACTGCCAAGTACCCAGTTTACATTGCATTTGTTGCGCTGTCATACTAGAAGACTCATGGGAAACAAAGCGCTGGTCAACTCTAAGGGTGAGATCTATAGAGTGCACTCTAACTTAGCTTAGACTTAAGACAGAGTTAAAACGAGACAGAGCTATATGTCTCACATAAATCTGTCTGTTTTAACTCAATCTTAAGTCTGAGCAAAGTCAAAGTGCGTTTTTGCGTGCGTTCAAAGTTTGGGACAAATCGGCGTAAGGCTGCCTGCCTGTCGGTATTCTATAGGGTTTATATTTTGGAGTGTGACTCAACCTCGTCCCACCCCCCCCCCCCCCCCCCCCCCCCGCCATTTTACTATCGAATGCAAGGCATCGCAAAGCTCTTCACCCCTTCATACTCAAAATTCCTCTAATAATAAATACATTATTGTATACATACATTTTCTATTCGTTGTGAATTTTGCTTTTATCAAAATAATGAATATCCAAATGAATACTAACTTGCTTTAGACCACGCTGTGTCAAAGCTGAACACTCCATATACTTGACAGCTCTTATTTTATTGGCCAGTTTCTGTCCTTGTTCCCTCTTCAAAGGGGACATCCCTTGCTCGGAAAGCAGGCTTAATGTTTCACGATCATCCCTTAAATCAATTTTTGTACCTATAAGAAGAACAATAATTACATTAGCCAAGAACAATAAATAAACTTGTTGGTGAAAACATAATGTGGTGCCAGCATTTAATTTTTTTTAACTAAACCATAGTTCATAAAATCACTCAATAAACGAACTCGTTTGATAACGCCGACAGGTTTGTATAGTGCAATAGGTGGAAACTGAGAGTTGTGGTTAAACTGTTGACCTTCCGGATTTCAGTCAGCTACTTGACCGTTGAGCTATTGAGGCTCTTTGAATAGTACTATGGACATTTATAATAACTTTTGATAAAATAAATATTATACATGCACAGACCTCAAGAGAGTATTTTTAAATTTTTGTCTGTCTGTGCACGTTTTGCGCTAAAACTACTGAACAGATTGAACGTCATTTGGTGCCCTTGTAGATAATACTCCAGATTAATATGTAGGATAGTTTTTATCCTAAAAAAAATAGCGAAGGAAATCTTTCTAAATAGGGAATTAAACTTTTGTCTATGTTATTCCATAATTCCGTTAAATCAACTAATTTTGACAATTTCTTTTACATGGTAAGTTTCACGTTTTAATGAAAATTTGATGAATAGTTTCAGAGATGGTGAATGGAACTCCTCAATGGGTAATAGCAAATCATTGGTGATCAGTGTAATAGCTTAATAAAAAGTACACTTTTAACATACGGGCAAAAAACTCAGTAGTAGCTTTTTCCAGGTCTTTAGAGCACCTATTGGAGTTTCATAAATTCCACCTGAGTGAAGCCAGGGGGATCAGCAGTGTTAAAATAAATGAAGGTTTCAACAATCCCTACTTATATTATATATCCAGAAGTGTATCTACTTGTTACTTTCTTACTCCTCATCTACTCAATATAATATAATATTAGAAAGACACAAAGCGTAAACATTAACTAAATCTACACAAAGTTGCAAGCAAAAGCTTCAGCAAAGATTCTTACCAACAAGGATTATAGGTGCATCTGGGCAGTGATGTTTTATCTCTGGATACCATTTTGAAGTCACATTCTCATATGATGATGGACTGAAAATAAGAAATAAAATGACAAACTTCTGTTTTAACCCTCATAGAAAAATCTTATTTGAATAATATACCTATTACAATCACATCACACAATATACTTTTTAGTTTTTACCCCAAGATAACAAAGGGTTCTCATAGCAAAAGCTAGCAACTAATAAAAGTTACACCATCTGCTTCAAAAAGCATAATTCAGCAACTTCTTGGTAACCATAATGTCAAACACTTATCAAGGTACACTCACCTTGTTACACTAAAACATATAAGGAAGACATCTGTTTGTGGATAACTTAATGGTCTCAGTCTGTCATAATCCTCTTGTCCAGCTGTATCCCACAACCCTAGGGATACCGCCACCCCGTCCACAACCATTGGTGCTGAATAATTATCGAAACTGAAAGCAGGAATGTAATTCATTTTATTACAAGAAAAATAATGTCATATATTTTAATCATGACTGAATCACTTTTCTGAAATTTTCGGCTGTTCTGAATAATTACGAAAGAAAGGAAACTTAAACTTATAGTGGAAAATATAAGAGCAAATCCAATAATACGACAATTATTGCCCACTTACACTGTTGGTACATATTCCCCAGGGAAACTATCCGTGGTGTACGATATTAACATGCACGTTTTTCCGACGGTTCCATCGCCCACCACTACACATTTAATCGGTCTTCCTGAAGACATCTAAAAAGAAGATAATGAAGTAAACGTATTGATAAATAAAAGGAAGCCTATGACTCACAAACCGAACAAGGCAAATACTACCTTTATGTCAAGTAGCTTAAGATGTTTTCATAAAATACTTGCTATATTATTTCTTATTTATCTTCGCTTTTGTTTATTATATTACGGATTTAACTTTTTACTAAAATTCGATCACAAAACAGAAAAAATGCATTGAAAGATGGATGCTGCATTGCCAGATTTTAATCAATTTTTACGACGATAGACAAACTCATGAAATGAAATTCCAAAGTTAGCAACACTCTGTGAAAATCCTTATGTATGCTTATGTAGGTAGGTACCTCATGATGTACATGATAGTACTCTGTGGTGACCATCGACATAGGAATGTGGTGACTGGACCCACAGATCATGGACCATTGGTCAAGCTTCTTGGACTGGACCCTGGATCCTTTACTTCACAGATATGTCCAGATTTGCAACTAGCGTGGCCCGCTCAGTCCCTCTCGCTCAAGCAGATTTTCTTACTTGTGAAATGTCATTCCTTCTACACTTACTTTGTCAAATACTCACGTACAAATACATTTTGACAAACAAAAAAAAGTGGCCACGGTGATAAGGACAAAACATAATCATTTTGTCACGTTCTAATAAGAGCTTAAATGCATTTAGCTATCTCGCTCTAACAGTAAGTGTCACAATAGGGCTACTTCTAACAGTCCTTATTCTGAGCTTTACTTAGACTACGAGACTGGACCAAAGCCAAAGAGCAAATCTGCATTGAAACCAAAGAGCAAAATTACAGGTCTGTGCCAAAGAATATGTCGAGAACTGTCTTGGTCTCAGACTAAGAATCAAGTCTGAGGTCTTGGTTTTTATGGTTACATACTCTTTGATTTGTATTATAAATTATTATCAATGATAAATTATTTTCTTTTTTCTTTTTGTTTGAAATAAATTAAAAATCTCCCTGTGTTTGGTAGAGGTATACATTTTATTTTTCAATAGTTTTATGAATTATTGTTCTCTGTTAGTATTTTTTCGAGGGCTGCTGTGCATGAGCGTAGTGTAAAACTCTTATCATAAGTTTGTTTCCTTTGTTGTGTGTGACTCACTTGAATAAAACAATTATTTTTCTAGATGAGTGAATCATGTGTAGAGACACCGGAGGCGCCGGCTTGGTTATCCAAGTTAGAAAGCCAAAGGGAGAAATTGAGTAAAGCCCGCCTTGGACATGACAGCGGCGCCGGCGCGCCCTGTAACTCCTGCGGTAGGTTATCATGTTCTATAATTAATCAAAATTTAATCAGCTTAATCATTACCCTTATTATAAATGCGAAAGTGTGTTTGTTTGTTGGTTTATTGATTTGTTGGTTTGTCCTTCAATCACGTCGCAACGGTGCAACGGATTGACCAGATTTTTTGAATGGGTATAGATAAGGACCTGGAGAGTGAAATAGGCTACTTTCAATCCCAGAAAACCAAAGGGTTCCCACAGGATTTTCAAAACTGAAATCCACAGGGACGAAGTCGTGGGTATTATCTAGTAGGTATTAGCTATATGTACTAGCATATGTCCTTCCCCAGTATGCAAGCTATCTCTGTACCAAATTTCGTCAAAATCGGTTGTATGGATGGACCGTGAAAGGCTGGCAGACAGACACAAACATACTTTCACATTTATAATATGATTTTTTTTGTATTGGATACAGGATCAGGCTGCCCAGGCTTGGATCTACACTTCTGGCGGAAAGTATGTAGAGCTTGCCACTGCAGTAAGGATGTGCATGATGTACAAGATGATGACCTGTCTGGTTGGGCACAGTTTGAACTTCTCGGTACTGCTAAGCCTAAGAAAGCATCCAGTAAGTATGGGTATCTAACTACATAGTCCATACTCAGCAGTCAGTAGATATTCACATCCACATCCGCATCAATTAATGCAGAGCTTTTATGGAAGCGAATTCATATTTGAAACAAGTAACATTCTACAAAGAAATTGGGTGGAGCCAGAGTGCCGCGTGCTTCGTGCGTGTTTGCTAGTTGATATCTTCGTTCGCTAACTGACCAATGAAAAAGTTTACAATGGTACCCAACAGGGTGTTACAGATATTCATATTTGCAAAGCATTAATTTAGACATCTGCGGCACAGATGTGAACTTCTAACTCGGATTTCTAACACAGATGTCAAAATATTGGCATCAACAACAACCCTCTAGATTACTCAAATAATTTTTTTTTTAAAATTCATTATAGGCGCACACTTAACCATGATCACACCTGATGGGAAGTGATGAGACGCATTTGCCTAGAAGGTGCCTATTCACTCTTGTTTTAATGGAAAGAGATTACACCTTCAGCAATGAGGAATACAATGCAGGAATTAAATCCTTAATTTTTTCTTAAATTTGAATTTATGGTTTGTTTCTTTTGTTAAATTATAGTGCCTCTAATCAAGATCCGTGGAGTGACAGATAAGCCTGTAAAACTGGATTGGGTGCCACCAAATGCCTCTACGGAATTGGTAAATATTATTCAAATGTTGCTTACAATGTTTTCGTCATTCTTTATCATACTAGATTTGATATCAATCTCTCAATATAGTTACTCAATGATAATAATTGATAAGATATTCAGCTAGTGACAGTATGTATAATCGCATCTCTCTAGAGAAGTGTATTATGTAAAAACTTGATTAAAAATCACAGTACAAAGTTTAAACACATATCTATAATTCAGCAGGTCATTTTGGAAAGTACAAAATGAATCAAAATGGAAATAAAAACCTCAAACAATGATGTTTTTGTTGAGTGAGAACACTGAATCATGAATGCAATGAAAATTTTTTATGTATGTAGAGACAGGTACTTGGTAAAGGCCGGATCGCATTACAGCAGCACTGCTCAAAGCGTAAAATAATAATAATTTTTCAATAATTTCGTATGTTGCATGTCACACTAGAGCGGCGGACAGGAATATCTTGAAGCGAAGCGAACGGCCTTTAGAGTCAGAAAAAAAACCTGTTCTTGAATGTTGTCAGGGGGTAATTTGTCGATCTAAGTGAGCAATGGAGGTGGTGTCTACCGCTGCACCATATGTTCCTCAGTCTCCCTTTAGCTTCTCGTGGGCGGAGTAAGATAGCCTTGTCCTTACGTAGCAGTTATGTTATATAAGCCTGACTCAATGATATGATATATTAGTGGCACGATGTGCTTGTTTGGTAGGTATCGGAGTACATGTCGTGCCTGGGTGCGCTGGCGCCGGTCTCCGGCTCGGAAGCCGCGCGGCGGCGGCGCGCGCAGCTCCGCACGCAGCTGCCGCCGCACGACGTGGCCACCGCGGCGCGCAGCCACGCCTCCGACCAGGAGAAGTCTGAACACACAGTAAGTAACAACACTTTTTAAGGGTTCCATACCCGAAGGGTGCCAATGGGACCCTATACTCAGACTCCGTTGTCGGTCTGTCTGTCCTCGAATAAATAAATAAAAATCTTTTTTTCAAGTAAACTTTCACAAGTGCTTTCGAATAGTCGGATGCATCTACCACTGGTTCGGAATGCCCTTCCTATCGAGACACGATAGGTAAAGAGTTGAAATTTTCCCAGAATGTATTGCCGCCATAACAACAAATAATAAGTTTCAAAATGGCCACCATGATAATTAAAAAAATGAAAGCGTTATTTTTTGCACGATGGTATGGAATCCTTCGTGTGCGAGTGTGACTGACTTATTTTATTTTATTCAGATATAAGTTAGCCCTTGACTGCTATCTCACCTGGTGGTAAGTGATGATGTAGTCTAAGATGGAAGCAGGCTGACCTAAAAGGGGTATGGCAGTTTTTATCAATCTATCCCGTTGGTTTCTGATTTAAAAATGATGTAATTTCCAAACCCCTGCCTCGAATCGAACCTGTGGCCCTACCGCGGTTGTTTGACAGCTACAATGTCACGATCGCAATCATCTCTGATTGGTTAATGCTCGCTCACTATTGGCCACAATGCATTGTTGCAACAAGAATCGCACAAATTCAGCCAATCAGAACAATTGAGATTGTAATAATGATTGATGCAGGTTTTAGACAATCGCCCTACTGGTATCTCCCACTATTAAGAGCACAGCGCTTACCACTGTGCCAGGGAGGTCGTAGTGATTCTCCGATGAATAAGTGATTCTCCCCGCTGGAGAATCTCTTACCAAAAACCACTTACACTGGTAGAAGGCTCCATGTAGCATTGTAGAGAACGCCACAACCAACTTGCCTAAAATAGTATTTTTGTCGCCGTATAATGCCGCGTCACGCGCGAATATTCCATTTGATGAATTAAAATTTGTTTTCCAGGAATACATTACCCGCATTAAAGACCATGTAGTGGGTATGGGTAATGTGGTGAGAGTGGGCCCTCTTCAGAGTGGCGATGTGTTCTGTGTGGAAAACAGCAAAACTCACACTGCAACCAAGTCCTATGCCCTGCCATTGAAGATATCAAACATATCGAGAGGTGTTAAATACAATATTGTTCCCAAGAATGCTTCAGACAAGAAACTTGTGCTGGACTCACAAGGCAACGTAGTGAGCAGTGCAGCAAACTTACCAGATTATAAATCAAGTCCTATATTAAGCAGAATTGTAAAAGACAAACTTCATGTGATGCACATTGAGTCTGACAGAATTAAGAGTGCTGTAGAGCATGGGCCTGTATACGATAAATTACTTAAGAACCTGAATGATTTGAATATGCCAATATCTAATGATGTATATCTTCAGCCTATTAAACTGTTTCGCGAGGAGTATAACAAGAACCCTCAGTTTAAGGAGGAAGTCATTGAATTTGCGAATAATTCTTTGGGAGCACAGCTGATGCCTGACCTGTGGTCGGCCAGCAATAATAATGTTATGGGCACAGCTAAATTACTCGATAGTAGGATTCAAAAGGGAACTATCTTTGCTCCTAATGGCGAAATTTGGAGCTGGAAACATGAACCGACAACACCTGAACACAGTGGAACCATATGCTCAACCAAGATCAACCCACAGTATTCTACCACAATGAAGCCAATAAATCAAGTGGAACCACAGCAAACTGCTCCTCTAAGGGATTATCTTAGAACCCATGCGGAAGAAGATAATCCACCACCTGCGCCCAATTACAATACTTATCCTGGAGCTATCTCTTTACCTTCACAAAGTAATGACTGGGACAACTCTACTGACAATACACAACTCGATCATACTGGCAATCCTATACAAGTGAACACTTACACTGAACAACTAGAACCAATACTTACTCAATTCGCTGATATGTCCCTCAGCCCTGATGAAATGGAATTTAACAGAAAATTGTACAACGAAGGAGTGCCGTGTCAGAGATGTCAGAAGCCAATGTTTGCTGGTGAAGTAGCAGTTAAAGCTGATAGAGCTGGTCAAGAGGCTATTTGGCACCCACAATGTTTCACTTGCTGTCAATGTGGAGAGCTCTTGGCTGATCTTGTATACTTTTATTATAAAGGGGAAATTTATTGTGCCAGGGATTTGGCGAACGTGCTGGAGATACCGCGTTGCGCTGGATGCGACGAGTTGATATTTACACGACCATATACAGCTGCCGAGGGAAGAGCATTTCATGTAGAACATTTTTGCTGCTATCATTGTGATGCACCGCTTGGAGGGAAAAAATATGTTCCAGACGATAAAACAGGTCTGCCTATTTGCCTCACTTGTTATGATCAGTTTTACGCTGAACGTTGTCGCGCCTGCGGCGGTGTCATCGGCCCCGAGCAACAAGGGGTGTCCTGGAGTACTATGCACTGGCATGCAGAGTGCTTCATATGCTCGGGCCGTATGTGCGGTAAAAGTTTATTGAGCGGTCGGTTTGTTGTGAAACAAGAAATGCCATTTTGTAGTGTGCCTTGTGTACAAAGTAGAATTAAGTGAGTGCTGAGATAAATTTTGTAATTCCATTGTAAAATAAGAAAAATTATATTTTGATATAAATTTTATATTGTGATAAGAGTGACATATTTACAAAATTTAGTTGTAAGTAAAATTATAATATAGCTATACAAGTGTGGTAACAGAGCATATTGTATTTTTGTGGTGTCAATAGATTAATTGTAATTGGGCAGATGTGTCTATTGCCAAACTGAGGAATTAATTTGACAGTTTTACTGATATCAGACGGTTCACTTTTTGTCAATAAAAATGAAACATAACACAAAATGAAAACAACCTCTCGAGTGAACCATCTGATATCATATCATCTTAACGCCTTCCACACAGGCATTTACAAGCAATAGTCCGTACAAAATGAGTTAGTTCTCATGCGCCATTTTAACTTTGTGTCAACGCTGAAATCGCGCGTGAAAACTCATTTTGTATGCATTGTACCAAAACGTGATCGCCTTTATGCCTGGTATAAAGGTATGTTTAGCTACCAAATTTGAATATGATGAAGATGTTAATAGCTGTACTTTTGTGAAGAATTAGTATATTTTGATAGAAACTATTATTAATTTTCTATAAATTGACAAATTTTTATAACAAGAGGTCCAATAACCGACTGATTTTTCAAATAGATATAAATAAATAGGTAATTGTAGTAGGTATGTAATCAAATTATATATTTTGTTATAAAATAGAATTTTACATTATATTTTATACTCCATAGGACTGCATTTATTTGAGAAAAAGTAAACAGGAGTTTTAGATTAAAATATTTTTATGATGTGGGATAAGAATTTATCAGAATCATTCCCTTTATTGTTTTTAGATTTCGCTGAAATGTGCCATTAAAGTTAAGAGTTTATAAATAAATGAAATTCTTGAAATAAATCCATTTTTATTGTATTTCTATTACCTACCTTATAAAATAATATGAATATGATCAATGATCATGCATTGCGGTCGGACTATATTACAGTGTCAGGAGTCTAGACGAGTATGTTGTGACAACGTTTTAGTCCAGAAAACTATGTGTGCACCTTAGATGAAATATTCTACTGTCTATGGTATCAACATGTTATTGAGAAGAGCGCTGCACGCCTTGCCCCGCTACATTCAACTTGGACCTTTCAAGTTTCACTAATTGTCAGACCTTGGTATCTGTAATTTGACAATGCAGCAGTCCACTCTAAAATTGAGATCTATAGAGTACTTTGACTTAGATTTATGTTGGAGACATTTTTCTTGTTTTAACCGAAACTTAGGGTGAGATCTATAGAGCGCACTCTGACTTATCTTAACACGAGTTAAAACGAGACAGAGCTATATCTCTCGCATTAATCTGTCTCGTTTTAACTCAATCTTAAGTCTAAACACAGTCAAAGTGCACTCTATAGATCTCAGCCTTAGTCTGTAAAGACTACTCTTTAGATCTAGTAGTAGTTTAAACCCAGAAATCACAATCTAATCTACAAGTCACTGACTAATGTGAATTATTATAAACCAAATATGGCTGCACTATGTTAAGGCTGCAACCTTGACTGGTCTGAGCCCACTGGCCAGTGAAAATGTACGAGCAAACAAACCAAGCTGCAGTGGTACTCTTGTATTTAGTAGAAACTGATGTGTACAGTTTCCACACAAGACAGCATACTGTCTAAGAATAGAATCCAGGACTTAGATTGTAACAGCTATTGTATTTTGTCATATGAGCTGTGATAGCCTAGTGGTTATGGCATCCACCTTAGGTCAGGGGTACAATCCTGGGCCCCACACTCTTTTCAGTTATGTGCGTTTTAAGAAATTAAATATCACCCACTTTAACATTGAAGTAAAACAATGTGAGGAAACCTGCTAGCCTGAGAGTTCTCCATAATGTTGTGAAAGATGTGTGAAATCTACCAATCCACACTTGGCTAGCGTGGTGGACTATGTCCCTTCTCATATTGAGAGGAGACACATGCTCTGTAGTAAGCCGGCTATGGGTTAATCATGATGTAAGTATAAGGTAGGTAATATAAATAAAAATCTAAAATTTTAGATAGTGGTTTTATTTGTTTTACAAATTATAAAAATTAGTTTTAAAGTAATCACATTTCTGTATTAAATAATCAAATTTAGTTTTTCACAGCAAACATTTTATTAAGATGTCTGTAGACCTTCCCTCCATGCCGGACGATATCTC
The DNA here is from genome assembly GCF_902806685.2 of Maniola hyperantus. Lineage (NCBI taxonomy): Eukaryota > Metazoa > Arthropoda > Insecta > Lepidoptera > Nymphalidae > Maniola > Maniola hyperantus. The sequence goes on along the minus strand of NC_048545.1, from coordinate 4,792,866 downwards.
TGTCATGGCCCTTGTCAGATGGTGTACCCTAGTTTGATTAGTATGATCCAATACTTGTATTATAAGCTATTAAATTAAAGCACATTAAAATTGTTAATTTTAATCCTGTTAGCAAAATTGTCCAAAATGTATTTTTCCAATATAACAGTATCTACCTCCATGTAATGGAGACATTAATAATTCAAAAAGCAGGTCTAAAGCTTACAATAGGTAAGATGTTATTGATACATCAAAATATCTTATGCAGCTATCTTTAAATTATCAAGATTCGTTTTGAGTTTGTTTAGGTTTTCGTGGACCGCTTCTTGCTTATTTTCCAACGCAGAAATGTTCCCATCTGACCTCTTGATTTCTTTACTAATATATTCCAAGCGTTTTGCCACATTCTGTCTTGCTTCTTCCAAGTCTTGTTTGACTAAAACGGGGCCGATGAGTTTGTAGACTTCAGCATCCTTTTTTAATAAACTTAGTTCTTCTTTTACGACTTTATTTTCATTCATTTGACTGTCTAATTGTTGTTTCTGTGCAACTGCCTTATGATATTCTTTTTTTAGATTGTTGAACAGTTCGAACTCTTTTTGTAATTTCTTTTGAATTTCTTCGGCCATTTTAGTAAAATTATTTGATGAAACTTCAAAGCAGACTTTGCGTTGTTCGCTTTCTAATTTAATAGCTATTTACTCACAAAGTTAGCGCACTTGGTATAATATGGTATAGAAATTACAAATCAATCACACACACATGTTATTGGTCTGTGACACACATTTTCAATTTTCACCTTTTCACTGCTGACAACTGACAACCACGTGACAACTTATGACAGCCAATTGACAACTGACAACAGACAGGGCAGTGTTGCCAATGTAAAGTTTTAGGCGGCCACGTTAGGTAAAATAGCCGGGTTTATTGTTCACGGGTTGGTTTTTATTGCAGGAATCGTTTAATGGGTTATAAAAGAGGAAAAAACCATGTAGTACTATTAAATTAAAGGGTAGAACTACTGAACCTCACAGCATGAGTGTTCTGTTCTGAGTTTAGACTAGGTAGTCTATTGCTATTGGATAAAAATCAGTCTCACACTAACTTTACCGTTTAGTTTAAACGGCAGAACAGTTCACTCTGTCAAGCACCAACTCTTCTTCAAGGGCTAGGTAGGTACTTAGGTTGAAATCTATAGAGCGCACTTTGACTTTGCTTAGACGTTAAAACGAGACAGACTTATGCCAGCGGTTATAGCGCTGTCTCGTTTTAACAGTGTCTTAAGTCTGAGCAAAGTCAAAGCTCTCAGCCTTAGTACATAAAAGGTCTTTGCTCTTAATATGTTTGAGTAAAGTCTAGGCTGTGATAGCCTAAAGTGGTTAGGACGTCCGCCTCCGACTCAGAGGTCGGGGGTTCGATCCCGGGCACGCACCTCTTAACTTTTAGGACTAAGGTATGTGCGTTTTAAGTAATTATTAACATCGTGAGGAAACCTGATGTATTCCTGAGAGTTCTCCATAATGTTATCAAAGGTGTGTGAAGTCTGCCAATCCGCACTAGGCCAGCGTAGTAGACTATCGCCAAAATCCGTCTCACTCTGAGAGGAGACCCGTGATTTGTAATGACCCGGCGATGGGTTGATCATGATGATGATGAGATCTAAGTATAGCTATTATAGGGCGTACTTTGAATTCGCTCAATCCACGCTCAAACTAGAGACACTATTAAAACGACACAGTGTCATATCTCTGGCATAAATCTAATTCGTTTTAACTGAAACTTAAGTCTGAGCAAACTCAAAGTACCTCTACGGCCTAGATCTTAGCCTAAGTGCGTTCTATACATTTCATATTATGATCATAACAGCACAGCAGTAGGTAACAGGTAGGTAGGTTAGGTACCTACTATAATATTAATTAATTTGGTGTGGGAAGGGAATGGAACAGGGTTGAATAGGTTTCCTTAATAGTGCAATAATAATTACATTAAAATATTATGTAAGTATGTATATAAATTCAGTCAATTTTTTATTAATTTATACGAAAATATTATAACTATACTAAATCTTAGACGAAAATAAGTAGGTATCTAACCGTAGAAAAACGTATATAGGTAACTCCTACGTTTAAAAACATAGACGCACAGGTACGAGTTATTGACTTCGTCCACTTAGATTTAGGTTTTTAGAAATCGCGTGAGAGTTCTTTGATTTTCCAGGATAAAAAGTAGCTTATGTCCTTCTCCGGGTGCAAGATCTCTGTTAGTCTGTACCAAATTTCATCAAAATCGGTTGAACATGAAAAACTAGCAGGCAGACAGACCGACACGTTTTCGTGTTTATAAAACTAGCATGGAATATTTTAATAATATCGTAGAGCTGTACTGGCAATTTACTTTTAATAGCATAATAATAATATGCGCTATAACTCCCGCAAATTGTTATTGCGCTGGAACCATGTATCATTAACATCGAAATGACGTCATTTTGACGTCAGCCGAAATAAAAATATACCACCAGCTCGAAACTTCAGTCTAGTGCTGACGACACTAAAATGTCGGTCACGTGCATTAGCAATTTACGGGACTTATAAATAGTACCTACAGTCGGACATAGTCATTTTGATTTAAACAATAATGCAATAATACACTATTTACGTTATGCTACGTCTACTTATAAAGAATTAAAACTATTAATTTATGATATAATCTTATAGTTTTTCTCCATATTCTAAGGTCCACAGATAGCTAGCTTTAGGATCTTTACTCTTCTCTGCTTCTTTTTGAACCTTTTCCGCTTTTTTAATTGCTTTTTGTATATTTTCATGTAGTTCTTTATTCTTAGTCCTCGGCTTATTCTCTTGTGAATTTTTCTCTTGTATCTTTCCAGATTTTTCCTTATAAGAGTCTTTCTTACCGAATCTCTCTCGAACAAACCTTTCATATAAATCTTCACCATCTTCAATGTCGCTTTTGCTGTTTTCATCATCGACATTACTTCCTTCATTAGGTTTATTGATGTATGAAGCGAAAAAATCGTAATCCTCAGCAGGCTTCTCTCCTTTAGATTTTGGTTGTTCGGAATATTGCGCTGTGTCTGGGGGATCGTAATGGTGATAAACATTTTCAGGATTTCCCTGAGGCAAGGGCGTCTTTGAATACTGTGCATTATCATCATTAGGATATTTGACGTTATTCGTTTTTAATTTATCTTTGCTGTTTCCCCGAGCTTGTTGGGCATACACCAAAATGTCTTCCGGAAGATTAATTTCAGGCAGTTTAATACCTACATCGCCAAATTTATTATTTAAATGTTCGTCATATTTGTTGCTTAGTGGGGATATAGTGTCAAGAGTGCCTTCAGATTCAAAACTCTCGCCAGGAGGATCATTATTAGTTTTTTTAGAACTTGCATGATTATAATTTGAAGGTATTCTCTCGAATTGTTGTTTAACATTGGCTTTCCTCTTTGGAATCGTGGTTTTAAAATTACCGCTAAGGTTTTCATTGGAATTTTTTTGTCTTTCTTCGCTACTACCTTCATTATTTAGTTCTATTACAGGTTTCACTCTACCCCTATTAATGTGATCTTGCTTAGTAAATGTTTTAGGCTTTTTGATTTTGCCAGTTTTGCTTTTAATTTTTTTCTTGGTTTTTGGTTTACTGGTGGAAGTAATAGCTAAGGAATCAGTTTCATAGTTCTCATATGAGTCCTTAGCAGGCTCAAGTTTTTCTGCATCGCTTACTCCTCTGAACCTATCATAACTAAAATCACTGAAGTCAACTTCTGGAGTAATTTTGGCATTATATGGAGTTTCTTGTATTTTAGGGCTTTTTTCATAATCACCGTTTAATATTTCAGTTTCTTTTTGTCTATTATCACCAAAGTTTTCCTTGAACATTCTATCAATATTAGTATTGCCAGGAATTGACCCATCATTTGTTGAAAGTTGTTGTTTTCCACTGTCAAAATTAGGCTTAGTGCGAATATCCGGTCTGCCGGTATTTCCGCTATAGTTATTTATTGGCTGATTAGCATATTTTATACCACTATTGTTTTCCTTACTGTTTTCTCTCTCAAAATCTATAGACCTATAGCTCTGTGAAGGCGTTTCTTCAGTAATTTTAAGTAAACCCTCATCTCTACTATAGTTTTTAACAGGTTCCCTACTGTGTTCATCATAATTTTCACTACTTTCTTCATTGGATTTTTTAGATTCCAGTGAGGGACGTTTATTGTTTTTACTATAATATAATTGATTTCGTGGTTGTAATAAATTGTTTCGTTCTTTATTTTCATTAATAAGTCTATTTTTTGAACTTTCTGTACTTTCATCTATATCTTCGTTATCTTGATTTTCTTTGTCTTGCCTTTCATTATTATTATTGACAAGTTTTGCCGATCCTAATTGTTGATATTTATTATTTTTATCATTAAAATATGGTTCATTTGATTTTTGTAACACGTTGTTGGGTGGTTGTGGCTGACTATATAGATCTCTATCATTCTTGAAATTTTCTTTAGAATAATCATCTTCTTTGTCATAATTTTCGTCGTCATCTTCATCAAGATCTTTAAGCCCTGATAAATATTTATTTCTGTCCTCATTGTATTTTTGATTGTGTCTCTCTAGTATAATATCATCAGTAGTATGTTTATCTTTCTTGAATTTACCAAGAGATTTGTCGGTATCTTCATCGTTATCATATTGATTTTCTGTATCTTCTCTTTTATTTGTTTTATCACTGTAGTCATCAGGTTTTCTAGATGCGGGTAAATGGCTTTTGTTATTATCATAATATCTTTCATTTTGTCCACGTAAATTTTCATCAGGTGTCTCATCATCTTTACCTTCTTGATAAGAGAAATTGTCATTGTCTGTACGTTTAACATTATCATCGTGATATTCTTGTTGCCGGCTCTGTAATATCGGTTTTGGTAGCTTCCTATTTACATCTAATTTTTTGACTTCTTTAAACTTTTCGTCGTGATTGTAGTCATCTTCTTCAAGCGATGAGCTATTTTCATTAATATTTTCCAGTGAAACATCTTCAGTACTTTCGTCATTTAGTTTCTTAGGCTTAGATATATGATACTTATTTTTTCTGTCTTTGTAATATCTTATATTTCCTCTTGATAAAATATTATTTGGAGCTTCTACATTTTGATTTATCCTTTCACCCCTTTGATAGTTTTCATTAGATCTGTCATCATTTTCATCTTGGTTTGAAGAACTTTCCTGCGTTTTATCTTCTTTTATATTGGTTTCTTCATTTTCATGATTAAGTTCTCTAGTTTTAGGTAAATAATGTTTTCTGTCAGTATTACTAAGGTAACGATGTCTTTGTGCTTGTGATGTAGGATTTTGCCCTCTTTGGTTTTCGTGTGAAATGTCATCATGAATTTCATCTTGTTCATCAAACGTTCCATATTTATCATCTTGGTATGATAAATTTTCATTATTTGCATCTTTTTCTATAGAACTGGGAAAGTGTTGGTTATTATTTATGGAACTGAAAAACCTATTATCCCCTTTTTGAAATTTATTTTGATCAGGTTTATCACTCTTATGTAGAGTCTCAATGTTGAAATCAGCGATATCGGAGTTTTTTATGATTTCTCTTGCATCAAGTTTTGGTAGGTTTAATTCTCCTCTTTCAATATTTTGAGCTTTAATCACATCATAAATTCCAGGTTCATTTGTATTGCCATTGTCTTCACTATTCCTATTGAATGATCTCTTTCTCCTTTTTAAACTATTCTTAAAATGACCTTTTAATTTTTCTGAGGCCTTTACATCACCTTTTTTGTTAACATATTTTGTCATAGTTTCTTCTTTTAGTTGGTTGACCGGGCCATCGTTCTGGTTCAAAGTTCCATTTATGCAAGTTTCAGCATGCAAACATAAATGATCCCCTTCCATAAGTTTTGTTGAAATGATGGTGTCACTCTTATTGCGATGATCTAGTGAATTTGTATTTTGAGAAACACAGTTTTCATTTATATTATTACAAATATTGCCCGTCTGGTTATTTTGATACGTTGTGCCAGTGGATGTAAATGCATCTGTCATCTGGGAAATAAGATCACGCTATAAAATTCAGCACGTTTGAAAGAAGAAGATTTTTAAGTGCTTTTTAACTGTGATGGGTGTGCTTTACGGTAAAGTGGAAAAAAAACAAAGTATCTATTTTCATTCATAACATACTTTTATTTACAATATGAAACACGTTACCATGTGATACATAAACTATAACAAGGTGCACTACAATACACTATACTACACTACACTACACTACATACTAATCTAGCTACAGAATAAATAAAAATTACAATTATTGTAACAAAATATAATCAAGTTAGTCTACTTAAATATATTTTTATAAGTACACATAGGTACTTACTTATTTAGTTAATATTATATATTATATTAATTAATGTGATGACTATGCGTGATGATTACAATGACTGGTACCTTATCTAATTACTATATAAATGATTTATATAGTAATTAGATAAGGCTAGCTTTAAGTTTTATTGTATTAAAAAAAAAATGACTGGTTTACAAATTATTGTAGTTTATAAAATCATTGGCTACGAAACTTTCTTCTTTAAATGAGTATTTACATAATTGATACATACCTAACACTTACTATGTTACGGTAAGGACCGGCAATTTACTGAAAATCTACAAAAAATATGGCAACATTCTTAATAATATGGGAATATGGGTGATAAGGTGTATCCCCGAGCAAATACTAATCCATTGAAAAATAATATGTACCTACCTACCGATATAAATTTTTATGACAGGTAGGTAACTATGTTGCGTTCACATTAACCGAATTAAATTATTTTTATTGAAATAAATATTTATTAAAAAAGTAAAAAAGAACCACAAGAATGAAAAATAATGACTGATTCCCATTGCCTCCTAACTAAAGTAGGTACCTACACATTATTTTATTTTTATTTTATTTGTACACACACTATACTATTTATTGATTGTTAAAAATAATATACCTAAGTTATTATTATATTAGTAACGGTAACAATTTTATACAAAGATACTATTATTATGAAAGAGAATGCAAGCTCTGGAACAGGGACACGCCTTTAAGCACCTTAAGTCCCGCATCTTTCAAGTATTACACTTTTCTTTTATTTGTACCTACACAACAGTGGCGTGCAGGTCATAGAGGCATAAATGCACTGCTTACCCCAGTTGTTTAGCTCAATGCATATTTTTCATTATGACCTGCCAGTAAACAGGTTCCTACTTAACTAATGCATACCCTGGCTTCAAACACTGTGCACGCCACTGCTACACAATACACATCTTATGTCATGTACCTACTTCTCTACATAGTAGGTATAAAATAAAGTCGCTTCCCGCGTCTGTATGTATGTATGAACGCGTAGATCTTTTAAACTACGCAACGGATTTTAATGCGGTTTTCACCATTAGATAGAGTGATTCAAGAGGAAGCTATAGTTTAATTGTCAAAAAATTAGAGATCCCTAGAGAAATTGAAATAATGTGAATTAGGTCGGAAAAAAATCCTCTCATTTGAGAGTTTCCGAGGCAATGACACCTCAATGACACCACATTAGTATCTACATTGCACCCATGCGAAGCCGGGGCGGGTCGCTAGTGTATAATAAAACGTTAAAAAGAATATTAGTATGGGAGCAGTGCCTACCTATATTCCTTGCTAGTACCGATGACATTTTTTACTCGTATTCATATCTAATTATTGCATGAATACCTACTCCATAGAAATCTTTATTGTTTTATTTCACTATGAACTCCATCTGCGTAGTTATGAAATCGAAAAGGGAAAGCATGGAAAGCATAATATTACTTTGTCTAGTTATACGAGTACATACTCGTATGTAGGTAGGTATACAACTGTTTATTTAAACTGAGTATGTTTAGATTATTAAGTCTATTTAAATGAGGACCGATTATGGTGTAGATTCAATAAATACCTACCTAGTACCTACCCTGACTTAAAGTTTTTTAGGTACCTACTCTATAATATAATTATAATGTTCCAAGCATTCCTTTATATATTTAAAAACTACTGACTAAACATTTCACCACGCAGCAGAAATATGTAATAAATATCAGATAATTATGATCTTATTATATTATATACGATGGTTCTGATACTAGGTACAACCGTATTTTTAACCGACTTCAAAAAAAGGAGGAGGTTCTCATTTCGACTGTATGTTTTTTTTTACGTGATGTTTAATGTGCTTAACAAATTGGTATAATGCTCAAGGCACATTGCGGTAGAGTGGAAGCACAGCGACGCGGACGTATTTGTTATCTATACGTTTTGACTGACTAATAAAAATAAATAGTACCTACCTACTAGGTACCTACTTAATGTACAAAATTATGTGGAGCATATTCTCTGAGCTTCGGCACATTGCGGCAATCTGCATTGAGCTTAACGATAATGGCATCTCATGAAATAACTTAGCGGGTTTTCTACATAGTTTACAAAATATTATTTTTTTAATTTTGTTTTTAACCTAATGTTTGATGTTACAAACCTGTTGGTTGATTAGAGATAGATCCACCATGTCTTCAGAAAATAGATGTTCTAGTTTTAAATTAGGTTTTGTTATTAAATTTTCATATAATATTTAGTAAGTTAGTACCTATTCATCGTCGGAGTAATACCTAGTTACATAATATATTTTTCTATAAAATCAAAGGTTTGCATCACAAAATTATAAATTAATGGTAAGTTAATAAGTAGTTTGCAGCTAATTTTGGTTGGATACAAAATACAAATATCTAAACTGACAAGTTTAAAAGTAATGCTATCTTTATCCGAAAGGAATATTCCGAAAAGGACAACCGTTTTAGACCCGTCAGTCAAATTTAGTTCAAACATTTGTGTAGGTACCTTCAGAATTGGCATTTATCTAATTAAATCTAATAATATTATATTATGTGGACCAAAGAATGAAGAAATATAAACTAAATTAAAAGAATACAAAAGTAAGAATAGCACTTTTGACTTAGGCAGTACTTTTAATTATTAATGACAAAATGATTATATACAGTGAAAAAGGCAAGTTCTCGAGTAAGTCATTTTTTCGTGTCACTATAGTTACATACCTACTTTTGTAAACTTAGTACAAGGTACCTATACAAGTAGAAATAACGCGAACTTTTGCAATCTACAACTACCTAAATTTAGTAAAAATTTACAAAACAATAATAATTATTGGGCACATGTCCTTTCTTTACATTGTTATAAGTTCTTGTATTGTATGCTATTTACAAAATGCACAATAATTGATCTATTTTACTACTATTTACAGACCAGTCCCCCTAGCATCTGATGTAATCAATGTGATACACGCAATCATTGTTGACGCCTGAATCGCGCTACTAGTGGTAGAGTCTGGCTAAAGAAGAGACTGGAAAAGCGCAGCAAAAATATCAGTATGGCAGCTCTGACATTAGTATGAGAGACCTGGAGTAACCTAATTTGATAGAACAAAAATAGTAATAATTCTAAAGTATAAAATTAGATTATAGGGGCTGCCATACTGATATTTTTTTAAATTTTGCTGCGCTTTTTCAGTCTTTCTTTCGCTAGCCAGACTCTAGAGTCTAGACCATTGCACCACATTGAATTGCAACACACCGCAACACAGTAATGTGTTTGCACTTTGCAGCTTAAGGCTGCATTCGACCGCCGCGCCGCGCCGATGATGATTAGCGAGAATAGAACTGAGCTAAAAACAAGAAACGAGTTGGCGAGCAATGAGAAGCGAGTATGTAGTTGGGATAGTTTTATTGCTGGGAGCGAGTGTACGGGCTCCGACATTTATTAATTCCTGCGCAAATAGCGCGAATGTTTTGACCGCCAAGATAGCGTTGTCGCTGAGCGAGTTTTCTTTGATAGCTCTTGCCGCTGCGACAAACTAGTTCTCTAGTAGAGTTCTCAATGATAGTGTGCACATTTGGCGATTAACTATTTGTAAGTATATTTTTCTCTTTTTAACCGACTTCAAAAAAAGGAGAAGGTTCTCAATTCGTCGGAATCTTTTTATAAGTATTGAGATGCATATTGATTGTATGTTTGTGAGCGAGAAAATAATCGATAACTAGTCGTTTCCTCGACGGCGGTGGGACAACAACGATTGCTATTATCACTAGTTTGGTGCTAGAGGTGCAGCCATTCATGTAAAGACAGGACAAGTGAATGACAAGCTTTTTCAATACTAACTTAACTACTTCCGCTAGCTACATTTCTAGTTTTACTGTGGAGTTTGGTGCTGGTGCTACTACTTCTTGCCGTGGAACGGATTGTACGAAAAGCTACTCACATATTCTTTAGCACCACCTATGAATGGTACTGGGTCAGCCCATTTACTAAAGTCCATCGATGGGATGATGCCACTTCTACACGGTACCCGAGGATTTCTGAAAGAAATAGGATATATCGTTTTAGCATGTATCAAAAAGCTTATGAAATAGATACTGGGTTTTGCCTGGTAAATTGCAAATCAAGTTGTAGTTATATTGAGTTCTAGACTCTCATCATCATCATCAACCAATAGACGTCGTCGTCGTCGACATAGGTCTCTTGTAGGGACTTCCACACGCCACGGTCTTGCGCCGCCTGGATCCAGCGGCTCCCTGCGACTCATCTGATGTCGTCCGTCCACCTAGTGGGGGGTCTTCCAACGCTGCGTCTTCCGAACTCTAGAACCCTTTAATCAGTATGGATCCTAATAGCTATCTGCGTGCCAAATTTCAGCATGATCCGTTCAGTAGTATGAGCTATGCATTTATAGATCAGTCAGTCAGTCTTTTCCTTTCATACTTATATTTATATAACAAACTGTACAGTTTTGTAATACATAAAAGAGGAGATTGTTTTATTTTCAACTGTTTATTGCACATAGCTAAATATAAAACATACAAAGGCGAACTTAATACTTAGGGATATTCTCTTCCAATTAATCTTTGGTAATGGGGACAAAGTGACAGAAATACCTATTCTAAAGGAAGCAGCTGCGCGATTGCGGGAGAATGACAGCTACAATGTCACGATCGCAATCATCTCTGATTGGTTAACGCTCGCTCACTATTGGCTACAATGCATTGTTGCAACAAGAATCGCACAAATTCAGCCAATCAGAACAATTGAGATTGTAATAATGATTGATGCAGGTTTTAGACAATCGCCCCACTGGTAAGTATACAATAAATTAAGTTAATTAAGTTAAGGTATACAATAAATTATTTATACTGGAAATCACTCACGGTAATAAAAAAATTATAATATTAAGTTTGTTGAAACTCACAATTCATGATCGGGTAGCACCATTGGATAGAGCTGCACTGTGTCAATGATGTCCGTATTGTCACAAATAATTCGAGCAAGACGAGACTTCCTGATTTCAGCTAACTGCTCCGGAGTGAATGACGAGGGCTGGTTTGGCAGCTCGAACCTAAGATAGAATGAAATATTTTTATCAGTAAAATTTTTGTTGCATGATTAGCCCGCGACTAGAATGCAACGCAACATCGGAACTTGCGACCTGTGTCTCGACTCTCGTCCCTTGTACCCTTCCCCGTATCGTGTATAGTTTGGGTATATTCGAGTTGTTTCAACTGAACCCCGTTACAACCGTACCCAGTCTGCCTTATTTTTTGTCTAATAACGTCTATTGAGGATAGGTCATGCGACACCGAATATCTTGTGTTCCAAAAGCTTGTGACCAAGAGTAGGTAAACAGAAGCATCATCATCATTATCAACCCACTACAGAATGACCATCAGGATGAGAAGGGTTTGGGCCATACCTACTCTAACTGGCCACACTGGCCAAGTGCAGATTGGCGAATATCACACCTCTGAGAATATTCGCACCTTAGAGAACTTTCAGGCATCCAGGTTTCCTCACGATGTTTTCAAACGCAAGCATGTCAGACCAAAAGTGTCCTTAGATACGGAAATGAAGGCTGCCGGATTTTCCTTTATATTTTCCAAGTTGGCAGCTCGAAAGAGATTTGGTTGGAAGAATGTATAGTCTCGATTATAGGTGTACAACAACAGATGGTGCAGACTCCAGAATTTAAAGAAGAGCAGTAGAATTCATATTCTTTTAACTTACCAAAATCTGTCACCTCTTCTTGAGTAAGAAAACTGGGTAGCAATAATGCAAGCGAAAGTTGGTCCCAACATTGATCCTGGTAAAGGTCTTTCTGAAACTCCACCAGACCATAGATCGACATCGATCGGGTGCTCGAAAATGGACTCGTATTTGCGAATAGTTTCATTGGGCATGGATCCGAACAAGTCTTGGAACGTATTGGCACCAGACAGGCCGCAGAACTTTCTAAATTCCATGTAGCCAGGAATACCGAATTCTCGGCCTCTTTGCATATTAAATGACACCAAGTCCATTCCGAAACGGGCTCCCACTTTTTTGAACAGATGATTTGTGACCTCTTGGGTGATAGAGTCATCCATGGCTTGGGCTACTTGATTCATTAGGCCCATTACATATTCATCAAGAACACCGGCTCTGTACAAATCATATGGTCTTCGGATCAGGTCTGATAAGCGTTTTGATGCTGCAAATAATATCCTTTCATTAAATATCTACCATTGAATATAAAGGAGTCCTTATGGTGATATGAGACGGTTAATTTGTTGTTCATTTCTGTCTTTTATTCGGCACATTTCACTTGAAATTAAACTTCTGAACATAAAATGAATCAGAAGTGACAAACGAAATGGGACAATCACTCGAGTGAGCACTCACTCCAAATTAACCGTCTTATATCACCGTGATGCAATGCCGTGATATATTATGTTTTGATTAGTTTCTTACCAATGAATTTGTGAGCCTTGGACCATCTTTCGACGGCAGTAGGCAATAGAGAGTGTCCGAAACGGTAAGCCGCTGATGCGAAAGATGCAATCACGTCTGGATTTACTTCTTTGTCATAACCGTCCCAGTAACCCTGCAATTACGATAGGTACAATTTGGCTAGTCGATTTATACAGAAAACGTTAGATTTGAAAGTAGGAATCACTACCCATACTATAAATACGAAAATGTGTTTGTTTGTTGGTTTGTCCTTTAATCACGTCACAATGGAGCAACAGATCAACGTGATATTTTGCATGGGTGTAGATAAAGGCCTAGAAAATGACATAGACTACTTTTTATCCAGGAAATTCAAAGAGTTACCTTGGAATTTTTAAAAAACCTTAATCCATGCGGATAAAGTCGCAGGTAGGTATCAGCTAATCCTAAATAAAGAATACATACCTTTTTGGCGAGGACTAAACCGAATTTTTCCATAACGTCTTTTCCGAGCAAAATAGGCAAGAATTCGTTGTAAGTGATGTGCTGTATTTCAGCGATGTTGATGCGCCTAGCCTCCTGGTATAAGCTTTCGTCGTCCCAGTGGGGGTTCACGTGGGCCAGAGCTTCTGCCACTCGATTGTGTTCACGAGCCATTAAAGTGTGCATCACTGTGAGGACCAGTTGTTCGTTTACTCTGATTTCACCTGGAATTTACGGATATCATCTTACCTTTTACCTTACTTTTACACAAGTTTAAAAATGTATTAAAAGCATGCTTCCAAAAAAGGCATGTTACAGATACAATCAAAGATAAATAGGCTTCGCTTCAGCAATGCACGGGGCTGCAATTACTTATACGGCATAAGGCATAATAAATATTATTATTGTAAATTGAACATTGGTTCTTTCCGGTAGAAATGGCATTCTGAACCAGTGGTAGATTCTATTGACGACTCAAGACTCAAAAGTACTTGTAAAAGTTTATTTGAATAGAAAATCTTTCAATTTTTGTTTCTGTACAAACATAAGTAGGTACATATTATCATTTTAGCTAAAATAGCAACTAAAAGGTTTATGATTATCTTTTAACTTACCAGCTTCGAAGCAGTACATATTCTTATTAGGTCTCGTACATCCTTCATCAGGAATATCCAATTTAAGAGGCAACAGATCTTTAAGACCGTATTCCTTAAACACAGGATTCATACGTAAAAGACCGCCATATCCAGTACGTAATTTTCTAAAAGGCAAGAAAACTGTTTTAATATAAAGATCATTGCTTTTTGATTTTGATCCACCTTTGATCCAATAAATTATAAAGCAAAGTAAGTTTTGCTGAAATCAGCTCTGGGCTGGGCAGCTGTGAGTGTTTACACGATGCAAGTGATTTGTACTTGCATCGTGTTAACACTCGCAGCAAGTCAATTTTTGTAAATTTTAATAGGTCGGTATACAAAACCTGCAAAAAAATTGACTTGCCAGAGCTCGCTTCTGACAGTTTTACTGCTAGTGGGGACTTCGATTATTTTTTCATTGCAATGCCACGTAGCCCACCAAGGGTTCGGATTACCTATTCAGGTTGGTAAAGGTGTCGAGAACGCCCTCACTTACCTTGCTTATGGACAATAATTTTCATGAACTATTTTAATATTACCTAGCGAATTTTTCAGTAACACCGTACACGGTGTTCCCATCGATGGCTCCAGTTAAGGTATTGAAGGGAATTCTTGAACCTGGAAAAATTAAATAAATATTGTTCAAAATATTCTCATGGATCTCAGAGCTTCCCCTTTTTGCTTAAACTATAAAGGATACTTACTTATATGTATCCTTCAGAAAGGGCAAAGAGGAGAGGCAAATAGCCTGTGTTTTTAAATCCATTATTTCCAAAGACACCAGATATCTTTAGGTACTAGAACTTAGAAGTATTCTATTGTAAGTTTAAAAAAAACTGCTAAATACGTAATTTTCCAATATTTCTTTTCGTAGCAGAAGAGTTGGCAGAGATTGTCTTACCTACATAATAGTTCAAACTTGAAGTGTTACAAGTTTCATTCAATGTCCAACTTCAAAATGCATAATAAAAATAGAAAACATTGATTGATAGGTATCCGGTGTAAGTAAATCATAAGCTTTCAAATCTAGCACCCACCCAGATTATTGATGAAACATTCATATTATATGTAATAAAAAGTATAATATTCTAAATGCGAACGTGTGTCTGTTTGCTAGCTTTTCGTGGGCCGTCCATTTAATCGATTATAATGAAAGGTACAGAGATAGCTTGCATTACGGGGACTGACATAAACTACTTTTTTCACGGAAAATCGAAGAATTCACGCGGGATTTTTAAAAACCACGTAGGCAAAGTCATGGGCATCATCTATTTGATACAGAGATAGCTTTCATCTCGAAAACGGATATAATATGCTACGCCTTTCCTTTTTTATCTCGGATATCGAAAGAATTCCCATAGAATTTTCAATAATCCTTAATTATTCATGTGGACGAAATCGCCGGCGTCATCTAGTGTATAATAAAAGAGAGAGGTTTTTTATAGTGTTGTTTACATACGTAGTTCTATCGGTCGGTATAATTTTTGCACTACATTACGCAAGGGATCTATACACGTAACGAACTGCTTTCGCCTCTCACTCGGCAGATGAACAGGTCAAGAACCGGTCACAAAACATTAAATTGTATGTAAGTATCACAGAATGGAATAACACTGTATGGACATGATATAATACATATATAAATAGAATAAGTAAGTATTTCATAAACACTCACGTAATCGTGATTGCTTTTTAAATACATTCGAAGTAGTACTTAAAAATTCTTTGATACATTCATAATATAGACAGTAGACACCTTCTGATAACAGCTGTTCTACGTTTAAATTTAAATTAAAAATTAAAAGTTCCATTTCAATATTTCGTCCGATCCGACCAGTTCTTGAAACCAGAAAACCTAGATGCAAGGCCGATGTACATTACTTTCGGCCGCGTACCGCACTTATAGAGTTCTTGCTTTGAGCTTTCATAATATGAGACCCTCATCAGAATAAGGTTGAAGCCTATAGAGCGCACTCCAAGTCAATGTGTCTTTACAGAATATCTCAGCCTACGACTCTATTTATTGAAAGTAAATCGTGTAAGTACGAACTTTATGACAGTTTCAATGGCAATTTTTGCATAATATTATCTATATCGAAGTTCAAATTACACTTCACAGTAAAGTGAAGGCCACTTTTATAATAGGTATGTACCTACTAAGTCTGTTAAGTCTTCATTCATGGGAAGCGTATACTGACACAATATTATTTAAATCTTAGCTGATTGGTATTGCAGAACAATGTAAGTGTCATGTATCATACGGTGCGAACCTAGTCTGAAATGCAAATCAACCGCAAGTGATCGATTGCTGGTTTGTGGTCGTACATTCAAATTTCGAAATGGGTAGGTAGGTACGTCTAGTTGTTTGAACATCATGTGTGATTTTATTTCACATTGTTTATTGTTCTGCGGACTCATTTATTATGATTTGATTTATTTGATAAACGTACCTACTAATTATTTATTTGTACATTGCAATTTGCAATTTCAAAACAAATGACTATAATGGAACCTTGGTTGGTTATGAAAAAAAATATTTCAAAAGCTCTCCATCTATGTAGAATTGTGGGTTTTGACTTTTGTGTATTAAAAGCTCAGCGCAGTGTCTTAACATTGAACTCATTATCATTATCGTCAACCCATCGCCGGCTCACTACTAAGGACGGGTTTCCTCTCAGAATGAGAAAGGTGTATGCCATAGCCCACCCCGCTGTGGCCAAATGGTAATTAGGGTTTTCTTTTAAGAAATTTTCAATACTAGCCCGGAGATAGAAAGTTGGCGGTGTTTCACCCTCGGGCTTCCGAGAGCATGTAAAGCCGTCGGTCCTGCGCCTGATCTCTCTCCGGTTGCATCGGATTTCTGTCCCATCGGGCTACGAGAGTGAAGGTATGATACTATATTCCCGCGCAGATGGCCAGTCTATATAAATTATGAAGATTGACCACCGTGGCCAAAGTTCGGTCAGGAATTACGTAAACATTTTACGATTCAACGGGAGGTCGGGGGTTCAATCCTGGGCACGTGCTTCTGGCTTTTCGGAGTTAAATGCGTTTTAAGCAATTAAATATCACAAGAAAACATCGTGAGGAAACCTGCATGCCTGAGTACTCCATAATGTTCTCAAAGGTGTGTGAAGTCTGCCATTCCGCACTTGGCCAACGTGGTAGACTATGGCCAAAACGCTTCTCATTCTGAAAGGAGACCCGTGCTCGATAGTGAGCCGGTGATGGGTTGATCATGATGATGATGGTGAAACATACTACTAAAAAAAGCTTAAAGTGCATACCCAGACGGCAGCCGGGTCTCGGCGAAGGGAATCCTCTCACGAAGTCGATGCACTTGACTCCGAAGAGGCGGTAGAAGTAGTCGTCGTCCGGCACGACGATCTCATTGCAGTACGGGTGCTTGAGGTGCAGGGGCCGCTTGCAGCATTCTTCAGGATCGTTGCGGTGAACCGGATCTGGAAGTGCGATGCTTTTTTTAAAGAAAAATCTTTTCTAGTCCATCATGTGAAAGTGTGTGTACGGTCTGTCTGTCTGTCTGTTTATTTGTTACCTTTATACAGCTCATCGAAATGTTTTCGAATCAGATTTTGACGAAATTTGGTACAGAGATAGCTTGCATATCTAGGAAGGACATAGGCTACTTTTTATCCCGGAAAATTGAAGAGTTCCCACAGGATTTTAAAAACCTAAATCCACGCGTACGAAGTCGCGGCGGGCAACAGCTAGTTCCTAATATATTTAATTAATTAATTTTCAAAAGAAAGCTAAGTACTAAATCTTCCTACGATAACTATCCAATAAAGTACGCGTCACGAAAGTTGAGGCGCACAGGTCATAAGTATTCGTTTAAATCGATGACTCTACATTTTGAACTTTCGCTTACGAACTGCAGGTATCTAATTTATAATGCTAAACTTAGGATAGGATAGAATTTCAAACAGTCCCCGATCTTTCAAGATCATGCTAGGATGTGAAAAGACTTACCAAGTGGAGTTCCTGTTAAGGTATAGTCGTGGTCCATGAACTGTCCCCAAGCGATCACCATGACAGTACCAGCGTGGTCGTGGAAACCATCATCGGGGTGCATTGTCCGGGACACCACACGGGATAGAGGCAGGTCGTGCCCAGAGTGGGATATCCGGGGGGCGTTTATGCCGTCCGAGAATAGAGGGCCGATTAACCTTGAAATTTACATAATAATAATAAAGTGGAGAAAAATATATCTTTGATTGTGAAGAAATATTTAGAATAAAATATAATATACTATATATAAAGTGAATATTTGGAATAAAAGCTGTCAGTTTACAAATAAGTGTATTCCTATAAATGCTCAAAAATTTTAACAGAATTTTTTGAAAACTCTTTGGAAAACTCAAGCAAATACCTACAGTGACCAAGTTAAAAAAATTTAACAAAATTTTAACATCAATGTCTAAATAACTTACAAAGTTGAGCTGCAAGGAAGTAGATGAAACATTGAATATTTAATCCACACGCTTTATTTGATAAATACCTACTAAATTGGATCCAAAAGAAAAAGAAAATAAAAAAGCTAATCTGGCCTTGCGTTAACATTTTTATAAAATTTAAAATGTTGTCAATGTAGTGGTAGCGCTAAAAGAGCACAAAAACAAAGTACCTGCCAACCTTATACTTGAACTGTAAGGGGTGTCTGGCAGGGGTTTTGCCATGATACTGTGTCTGGTAATGCATGACGTGATTTCTAATATTATTCCGTAGAAAGACTAGACTTTATACTTTCAAGTAAGATTTTTTACATTTTTATATCTCCCAAAGCCACCATGATCCAAACAAACGTTCCTCGCAGTGTTGGGGACAATATGCAGATAAATTTTCAGCTTTTATAAAATAACGAAGGTCTGGCACGCGCTTAGCCCATTATTGACCTTCCCCGCGGTCAGGTGAAAATATAAATTACCGTTGGAATGGAGCCATGGTAGCACCCCACGTGGGGTGTTTCAGGTTGTTGCAGAGTCCATCAAGGCGGCGGTACTTGCCGGCGCGACACTCGACGTGAGAGAACACAGGCGGGCACACTTCGCGGATCAGCGTGCGAGACGTGTCGATCAGCGGTAAACCTTTTTCGATTTCTTCGTATGTTAGGCCATACCTGTAAACAAATTGACGTTAGGCAAATGTACTTATTGTTATTATTTTTCAACTCATTTACAAAAGTCTATACACCTATTTAATCTAAATATATAAAAGCTTTCTGACTGACTGACTGATCTGATTGATCAGATGCACAGCTCAACTTGGATGGTTTTTGTTTCGTAAAATTGGAGTTTGAAGTTAGTGTAGTCCACGCGGACATAGTCGTGGGCTTAACCTAGTGCTGTTATAATTTAGTACAGTAGAAATAAGTGGAAAAACACCTTGAGGTGGAACTAGTTGCAATAAAAATTATTCTTTTGGAAATGGTAGGAATAAGCTCGACATACATCGGTAATGTTGCGCAAAATGCGTCATTTATGCGTCTCGGCCGCCAATATGAATATCTCGAAATCGGTTTAAGAAAATATATGTTTCTTATGAAGAATAACTACGTAGGACTAGGGTTTTTAGTTAGTGTTTAGTTTGGTCCTACGCGCTACGTAGCAATTTTTTTTTTAGAAAAATCATTTTTTCTGAGTTCCCATTTTTTGCGATAACTTCCAAATTACTTATTTTAGTTACCTGTTTTTTTAGAAAATAGACGACAGAATATGCAAGTTTGTGGTTTGCATGAAACTTTGCTTGTGGGTTGGTTGAAATCTTTTACACGTATAAGAACACGTACTTATGAAATGTGTGTATAGAACTTAGATGCATTTTAATACCAGACCCATAACTGTTGGCCAAATTAGGTCAAATGGATGTTGAGAACTCGGCTGTCTAATGAATCACCGTAACGAGCTGATATATGCATACGAGCTATGCGGTCTGGTCCGGTCCAGTTTAATTTCGTATGCGAATAAGGTCCAATTTCAAATATTTTTTTCATTATCGAGGTCAAAGACAATTAATTAGTTTGGAATGTAGATCAAGGTTTTTGTTAACGAAGTTAAGATGATTGAGTTTCGTTATTATTATTATTAATGTTTAGATATATTTTTTTCATTAATATAACAATGAAGAATACTATAGCAGAGAGAAAGAAAGACACCACTCTGTATACATATAAACGACGAAGCATCTGGCCTCCAGCCAAGGTCCTATCTCTCCACACTAAAAGGTTCAAATAAATTTAAGTAGCCCTAACCTAGGGATGCATAATTATCTAATATTTCCGCCATTTGTTTGGCGGCGATTGCGGCCGCTGGGCTTTGTTTTAATATGAAAGTCATAGGTTTTATAACATTTTATAAATTAGATGGCCGTAGTGGTTGGTGTTATTAGAGTGTTACAGTAATAAGTAACGGCCGCCTCTAATTTAAATATCTAATTTAAAATTTCAAAATGACGTGGTAGGTAGGTACTAGGGCTAAGCTGGTTAACATAATTTCGTAAGTAGGTATTACTTATATATTAGATACTAGCTGATGCCCGCAACTTCGTTCGCGTAGAATTAGGTTTCTAAAATACCGTGGGAATTGTTTGATGCTCCGGGATAAAAAATAGCCTATGTCACCAGGTCTTTGACTATACCCATGCAAAACATCACGTCAATCCGTTGCTCTGTTGCGACTTGACTGAAGGACAAACCAACAAACAAACACACTTTCGCATTTATTATAGAGGTAGAGATTTCCAATTTCTATGCTTAGCAACTTTTTAGCAATAAAAAATGTTGCATGCATTACATATTATTATGTAACCGTAAAAATACTTATTTAAATTACCTCCTACTTTTCTAATTAATACTCTGTGTAACGGTTTGAAAACAGATTTATGAAGTTAAAAGAAAACTGGAATGAGTACATTGAAATGGTTTCTTAATGTTATTTATATGTAAATAAAATATGTTAAGTACTCCTACTTGATAATTTAATTACCTAGACTTCATTCAAAACGTATATTTTCGTGTAAAATGATTAAAAGGCAACATTTATTTCAATAGAATTATGTAACAGTTGTTTTCTTCTACTATACGCCATTATTCTTAAGGTCGTTCTACGCCAGAGCAACACAGATAATGTAATTGAAACATTATCACCTAATGAGATAATGTTACCATTTACAAATGGATTGCCGCATTGTCGCATGTTGTAGCTCCGGCGTAAAACAGCCTTAATGTGCTTTACTCGTAAGTCAAGCCTGAATAACGGGTAACGTGAGACACATACCTGTAGGTTATCATATATGTTATAAAAGGGTACATTAGAGCACAAAAAAACCGCATTTAACCATGCTATTGTTCTTAAATCCTACCTACCTACTTTAAGTACCTACCTACTTTTCTCAAACTATCCTATACCTATCCTATAACCTATTTAAATTATTAAGTTTTATTTAAAAATATTGTCGATCGAGGATCTTACGAGGGTCTCTAGGTGTGAGGAAGAAGTATTTTACCAAAATACCAAACTCTGTCAATCATTACAAGCGAGAACACTTCGGTGATTCAAGTGACCTTCACGATGATACGCAATGATAACTTACAATAAATCACTCCTCTTACGTTGTTTACCAACCTGCTAAGTACGTCTTAATAAACTTCGAAACCTTGGTCGTAAGAATTTTATGTTCTTTCATAATATGCACTTTTACTATATAGGTATATGTATATTGTATAATATATATGTATACTGTATAGTGACTATACCATTTACCAGTCACTATATTATGTATAGTCTAACGCGGAAAGAAAGTTAGAATCAGCATTTTATTTTTATCATATTATCAGAAGATGTCATATTAATTTCGACATATTATAATATAAACCATGGACGTACCCTTTTACAGACTGCTAATAGAACAACATAATTTAACTTTTTTAAATCTACAAAATAAAATAATTTATTTAATTTGAAGTAATTTCTGCTTATCTTGTTGGCGCAGATAGTAGATTTTAACATTGCAACTCCAACCATAAAGCTCTATGAATAATTAATCAATATACCTAGTCAAATTAATAAAAAATTACCAAATAATATATATTTTAATCAAACCGTGTAATAACTAGTCATTCATTCATTAGCGCCTATTTTAAAGAGGTAATACATAAGAGCTTTTGCCACGGATTGACAGATATTAATTGGTGAATATAAATATTGTTTTATTTGGTTTCTATCCGCGTCGTGTTCAGACCATGGCCGTGAATGATCACATCTAGAAAACAAAAGAACAGATTCAAAGGCGGGTCAGCCTTGTGGTCGTAATTTCGCATTAATCATTCTCTATCAACGATCCGTGTTGAACGAAATAGATTTAGACTAGCAGTGACAAGGCCAGTGTTTAAGTTTTGGACTTCTAAATGTCAAGTGGCACTTGGTAAGTAGGTACATGGTGATTAACACCGACATTATTTAATTTTTTATTAGTGTTAATTGAAATTACTTTTGCTGTATAGCCAAACGTTTAACTGGTGCAGAATTTCAATTATTTTATCATACGAATATTGATATTAATATTTTTAATTTATTTTTGTTATCACTTGTCACTCATTTAACCCCGCCGTTGTGGTTGTGGCTAGGTATAAATATCCGACGCTTTTTTAAACCTCTTAAAAATAATTAGTACTGTTACATGATTAATGGATAAAGTTAAAACCCTCAGTAATGAGGAAAATGACGCAGATGGAGAAGTAATAATATTTATGAATCGGTTTCTCGGTTTCAGTTTAGAAGATAAGCAAAATAAAATATAGGTTTGACTTACGTTCGTGCTAAACTAATAGAGATGTCCAGAATAAGTTCTCCCACACTTGCGAAGTCTTCAGCTTTCCAGTCGCCCTTTGGCTGTGAAACCACTGTTAAAGCAGAAATAAATTTCATGTTAATAAATAATTAATTGATATCAAAATAATAAATTAAAATAAATCTTTCAACACCATTTAAAAATGGTCTAATTTAATATGATTTTATAAATATAAAACACGAAATTACCAACGAGTCTGGAAGTAAAATGTTATCAGGTCAGTTTACGAAATAATGAGACATAATTTACTTAACTGTTAATTCGTAAAAAAATGGTAAGTACTTGTTTTGCCAGCGGGTTGTAACATGACATGACATTGCAATAACGAGTATTTTTTTTACATAATTGTATATTATGATTATAATTGATTATTTGATTTTTATGATTATGATAAGAGGTTACTGGTAGTGATCGCTCTTTGTTTTTAAGCATATCCTGTATTTTTCAATCTACTTTAAATAATAGTAAGTTTAAATATCACTTGCTTTAACGGTGAAGGAAAACATTGTGAGGAAACCTGCATGCCTGAGAGTTCTCCATAAAGATAAATAAAGTCTGCCAATATCCACTTAGCCAGCGTGGTAGACTATGGCCAAAACCCTTCTCACTCTGAGAGGAGACTCGTATTCTGTAGTGAACCGGCGATGGGTTGATCATGATGATGCGAGTTTTTCCGGATTTTCGTTATATTGCACAACTTTTCCAAGAAGGTCGTGGGCGAACGTTATTATTGAAAGTAAAGTATGTAAAGATTACTTACAAATTCTGTTTCTGGCATCGAGGTAAGCTTGATTTATGGCTTCATATGTTATGCAAGTGTGTTGACCATCGTATGCACTGGAACAAAAACAAAAACTTTATCAAACATACATTTGAAATCAAAATCGTCTACCAAGCTGGCCAAGTGCGGATTGGCAGACTGCCAATGCCAATGTCTATAATATATGTAAATATTGTCGCCGCAAATTAAGTATTAGGTACAATCTATTTTGACATAAGGATTGAACTGAAAATCCACACTGATGACAGAATTCCTATGTAGCGTTTTTCAGAATCACGCGTGGAATAATAATAATTATGTAGGTATCTTTAAATATAAAAGGAAAAGCTGAACGACTGACTGATCTATTAACGCACAGTTCAAACAACTGGACGGATTGGGCTGAAATTTGGCATGCAAATAGCTATTGTGACGTGGACATCCGCTAAGAAAGGATTTTTGAAAATTCAATCTCCAAAGGGTTCCCTTTACAGAGTTTTAAAATTTGTGTAGTCCACGCGGATGAAGTCGCGGGCATAATATTTAGCAATAATTTAGATATAAACCTGTGTACCTACTTAACTTTTTTATGTCGTAATACGAATCAACAATGCTTTCGTCTGTGGACAGCCGTGCAAGATGCATTAGTTAGGCAACTCGATCAGTTAACGCAGGATTCACGCTCACTTTCAAAAATCCTTTCGCTTACCGTACACTTATTACCCACATCGGATTAACCGGTTTAACGTGAACCTGTAGGAAACGGTCTAAGTAAGGTCATCTCACGTTTTCTCCTTAGCTTAAGTTAAATACAGTACCTACGCGACCAAAAGTGATGATGAACATCGATCTTTAGAAGGAAAGAGCAGATTTGTAGAGCAAGCTGTCTCGGTCGTTAAGACCGAAAAAACGTCGTATGGGTATGAGTGACAGAGACAACGCTCTACAAAGATGAAATGTCATTCTAAAGGCCAATGTTTATCACTTCCGACACGGCACTTTTCAGTTATTGAGTTCTTAGACAGCAAATAATCACTACCCCTATTATAAATGCGAAAGTGTGTTTGTTGGTTTGTTGGTTTGTCCTATCACGTCCTAACGGAGCAATGGATCGACGTGATTTTTTTCATGGATATAGTTTAAGACCTGGAGAGTGACATAGGCTACTTTTTATCCAGGAAAGTCAAAGAGTTCCCACGGGATTTTTAAATACCTAAATCTATGCGTACGAAGTCGCGGGCATCTGCTATCTGCTAGTGAATTTGATACGGTCTTGGAAACCCTTCTACACCGTATAGTATTTAGCTATTCAGATAAAATCTGCGATTTGATCTCTTAATTTTTTTACAAACATACAACTGTACATTAACCCAGTTTTAAAACAATGATAACCACAGTTTTTACTTCCGTATGATGAAACAAAGTAAAAGCTAGGCACGGTTGAAAAACCAGTGAAAGCCTAGAGGATAAGGTAACGGTCTTACAGTTGGGGTGTCCCAGGCACGCATCTCTAACTAAGTATTCGGAGTTATGTGCGTTTAATAAGCAACTAGACGATGCCCGCGACTTAGTCCGCGTTGATTTAGGTTTTTAAAAATCCCGTGGGAACTCTTTGATTTACCGGGAGAAAAACCTGCCTATGTCCTTCCTTTCCCGGGATATAAGCTAACTCTGTACCAAATTTCATCAAAATCGGTTAAATTGTTTTGCCGTGAAGAGCTAGCAGACAGACAGACAGATAGACATACATACTTTCGCAATAAATCCAGCAATCAATTTATCATAATGATGATGAAGGTTATTTTAACAGATAAAAATTGGTTTGTACTTAAAACCGCATTCACACTGCCTCGCGCCACGCATTTTATAGGTACGCGTTTTTACATCCACTATTGTGCAGTGCAGCAGTGCAGTGCGGCATTGTTTTACGAGATTCTCACATTTCCGTTTCAGTGGCACGTCAATCGGTCAGGTCGTGCGAACTGCAATAATCACTACCCATATTATAAATGCGAAAGAGTGTTTTACAATGAACCAAAGCTTAATTTGCTGTAATCCGCTGAAACAGGTCGAATCTGTATGGTGCAACATGCAGCATGCGAAATGCACCGCCCGCCCTCCCACTGCTAAGCAGCCACCAGGCAAGCAATACGCACCACGACCACTGCACGCTTCTTCCTGCATGTTTAGCAGTGGGCGGTGCATTTCGCATGCTGCATGTTGCACCATACAGATTCGACCTGTTTCAGCGGATTACAGCAAACTAAGCTTTTGGTTCATTGTATATCATGGACTTCCGCAAAGTAACGCCTGCTTCTATACAAAATTTGAGAGTGTTTGTTTATTGGTTTATTGGTTTGTTGGTTTGTCCTTCAATCACGTCACAACGAAGCAACGGATCGACGTGACTTTTTGCATGGGTATAGTTAAAGACCTGGGATATAACATGGCTACTTTTTGTCCCGGAAAATCAAAGAGTTCTCACGGGATATTTAGAAACCTAAATCTACGCGTCCGAAATGTACCTAGATACGGCCATGATTACAGCTGTAAGTTTTACTCTCTTAAGTAGATTACGTGAGTAACTATAAAAAGTATAAGATTGGTAAAGTCTTAACTTTACCAATAAGTATAGACTAGAAAAAAGCTGTGATAGCCTAGTGATTACGACGTCCGCCTTCTAATCGGAGGTCGCGGGTTCGATCCTGGGCACGCACCTCTCACTTTTCGGAGCTATGTGCGTAATTGAATATCACTTGCAGGAAAACATTGTGAGGAAACCTGCATGCCTGAGAGTTCTTCATAATGTTCTCAAAGGTGTGTGAAGTCTTCCAATCTGCACATGGCCAGCGTGGTAGACTATGGCCAAACCCTTCTCACTTTGAGAGGAGACCCGTGCTCTGTAGTGAGCCGGCGATAGGTTGATCCTGATGATCTTATAAGTAGTTTATAGTGTAGACTGACCTTACGTAAGTTAAAAAATACGTGAGTAAAACTTACAAGTGTAATTGCGGCCTAATATCAAGCAGATAAAACGGTATACGAATACGGTATAGTGTAGTTTAAAACCGGAATTATAATTTTTTATCCAAATGGTTAATTTCAGTTTTTATCCAACTGTTATCAATAACACAATGTTTATAATATTGAAGCGGTTAATTTATACAATTTCACCAATGTCACGATTATTTTCGATGTGATTAATGATATATTTGAGTCTTGCCCTTGAAAATTTTAAAAAAGGTACACAAGGTAATTTTTAATCATTTAATGCCATAAACATATTATCTAGCAGGAATTATTTCCCTACAATGTTTTTGTAATAAGTAATACGAGTTGTATGTTTACTTACTCGATGATTACTCGTCTATGTGTTATATGTGCATCTAACGGGCCGGCCCTCTAGACGTATGTCCACATGACCGACATTATCCACCATAGGCAGCGATTACCTACTTGTTCCCCTAGATGCGGCACTTCATAGTAACAACATATAAATTCCAACGAACATCGATGTCCGCACTCCTGTCAAAATTTTTTATGTTAAAAAATTTAACAATATTTGCCGTTTACTCGTTGTGATGTCATTAATAGCTTTTGGTACAGCGTGACGTTAATAATTAGTTATTTTAAAAATAAATAAAAATCATGTTTTTTTAATTATTTCCTTTAACAATGAATTATAGTCCTATAAACTGCCGCTGTACAAAAAATCAATTCATTTTATTACTACAGTCCAAGACCCTATTGTAATCTGCTTTAGACGCAGTCCGTTTCTACAAACATAACAGACTATAGGTATCTACTAAAGTTTCAAAGTCAAATCAATTATCCAAATTGGGTACCGTTTTACACTTTTTAATTGTCAGTTTTTGAATTTGTAAGATGATAATAATTAAATACGTAAACTTAAAATTAAAGCTACGAGAATTCCAAACGCGCCCAGGTCTGAGAAGAGCCCACTACAAACTCAGTCGGGATTTTTTTTACTATAACCATTTTACAAAATCACTTAAACTTATTAAAACTATCAAACCTGTTAAGCTATTCCCAAACTTCTTGTACCTACTTACTCAAGTATGATAACGTGATTAAATAATAATTATAATATAATTAGTATAAAGTTATCGGGCAAGTTTAATGTTTATAAACGGACTACTACTAAACGAATTACTAAAGCCGATTTTGATTGACAGGAGTGCGGACGCCGATGTTAGTTGGAACATGTTGTTACTATGATGTGCCGCATCTAGTTGAACATTTACCTTTATTGTTGGATATAGGTATTTCACAAGCGATAATCGAGCATACCGTTCCTAAACACATTAGCCATCTAAACGGTGTTTTTTGTATAAATAATTTATAAACGCCTTTACGTTAACCTCCTCCACTTTCTAGCCATTATGATGACCTCAACTTCGTAAGTTCGCTATAAATTTCGCCCACCCGTTAAATCTAAAATTAGTGGTGTGAGAATACAGCAACTTTCCTACAATAATATGTATTGGTCGATTACTTGTATATATAATAACATAAATTCCATTTCTAAAAACTTTTATCTCCAAGGTTTTTGAAAGATCAGGAGTTACTCTGGAATTAAAAATTAATATTATTTCATAGTAATTACTGTCGTTATACTAAGTAGATACCAAATACTAAGATAATAATAGATACCTACTAAGTAGTACCAGAATGTCATTCTTGAGCGGTGGTGAACACTTATCACCAGACTTTCCTGCTCGTTTACGTGTTCAAAAAGGAGTAAATAATTGTTTTATTTGTCTTTTGTATGTAAAATTTTTTTTAATGTTATGTTAAGGTTTTGATTTTTATTCAAAATAAATAGTATGCACATTACGAAACTTGCACTATGAAGCATGATGTTGCACAAATAAACCTGATTATAATTTAGTATTTACATAACAGTCTAGACGTCTACAACCATGAGAATCTTTACCGCACAGTCTGACCGGTTCGGGGTCGTCGCTAGTTATTCAAGCAGGAAGTATACATTTTTCACAATGTTTGTTAGTTGTAGGATGCTGGAAATGGTGTACTTATAATAAATGACGTCATAATAAATTCAACCACCAACAATGGAAAATTTACTATTTTTTTTATATTAATTTCAATTTTGTTCTTATTATTAGTTTTAATAAAAATATCAATTTCATCATTATTTAACAAGTACCTACATAATCTAAACTTAGGGTATTGTTGAAATAGACAACCCGCCCGCTCCCACCTTAGACAGCATCGTCACTTACCATCAGGTGAGATTGCAGTCAAGGGATAACTTGTATCTGAATAAAAAAATTAAAAAAAAGACATCTCCAATTTATTTACCAATTTATGTAAAATCTGTCCAGCACCTTTTTTGAGATTAGCGCTTTCTAACAGACTCACGCAGTGAATTTATATATGTAGTGATACCGGACTGAATTTATACTATGTAAGATTTCTAACAACAACAATTCTGTATGCAGCTTAGCGACTCATCTTCATTTACACAATATTTATGGTAATCGCTCATGTGACCGGAAATAGAAAACAAAAAACTGGGTTACTAACATAAAGAAATCGAAGACAGTAGGAATTTAAGCCAATCGGAGATCGATGACCTCGCTTGGTAAAATATGTCAATTTTGGCGATTATTCTATTACTAGATGTTCGCGACATAGTCAGCGTGGATTTCGGTTAATCCCGTGGGAACTCCACTTTTCCAAAATAAAAGTAGCATGTATTGTAATTTCATTAAGTGGATGGGACGTAAAAACCAGCAGACGACATTTTTCGAGGATTACTACTTTGGCACAGGCGATTTTGAGTTTGATGAGTCGGAACTGAAATAATCTGTTCAAAATTGGCTCATACAATATAATATTGTGCTGGTAAGGAGTTCAATTATACTTGTTTATACTTGTTCAGCAATTAAAAATCAAATTATTTCAACTGATTATAATAAAGTATTTCATTTTTGCATACATTATGCAAATGAAACAAGTAAGCTCTCATATTTAATTAAAAGAAAAATTAAAGTAATTTGATTAATACCAGAGATAAAAAGAGGTACCTACTTAAAGATGTTTATTTGCGTATAAACGGAGAAACAAAAACGTGACTTAAAGAAACGAGTTCAGCGTGAGATAAAGAAAGTAATAGTAATGAGTGTTAGCAAGTGTGTCAAGTTTGCAGGGTATATATGATGCAATGGTAATTACGTCCCACGCTCTTACTGCCGGCGACATTGGGCCGATCACGGAGCCCTGACATCGGTATTTCAGCTGTCACATCGTGTTCATACGTTTTAGTTATTCAATATTTAATTTGTAAGCTAATTTAAAAGAACATTAAATTAAAACTAAAATAAATTAAATTAAATCTAAAACCTCATCGAGACCACCGCAGCGAGGCATTGTACCCAAGATGCTGGCAGCATTACCCCTTTGGATGGCCAAACTAATTCTTTGACCAAGGTAGCTGCCAGCTTTCGGGTCCCCGGTTGACTCCATAACTCTTTTCGCAATTTCTTCAAAAAGAGCTCGAGCCCCCGGGCTCCACGGCCCCAAGGTCTCCACACCAAAAGGCACGAATACGAAAATGTATGTATTAATAGTTTATTTAAAAGCGGGCTCTTAATTAGGGGGTCCGGGTTTCGATCTTAGGTACGCAACTCTAACTTTTCGGATTTATGTTTCAAGCGATTAAGCATAACTTGTTTCAACGGCGAAGGAAAACGTGAGGAAAGCAGCATTCCTGAAAGTTCTCCATAATGTTTTCAAAGGTGTGCGAAGTCTGCCAATCCGTATTTGGCCAGCGTGTTAGGCTACGTCCAAATCCTTTCTCATTCTGAGGGGAGACCCATGCTCAGAAGTAGCCGGCTATGGCTTGATCATGATGAGGATGATGATAGAAAAATATGAAGTAGTACTCACAAGTTTCCCTTCAGTAAGTTGAGACTGTAGTCATAGGCGGAGGAGCGGCCTGGCCCCGTGAGGTAGAGCGCACAGTCGTCGTCAGCTGCGGCGCCGTGCGGAGCTAGCGGCGTCAGCGACGTTGCATACACGATACATAGCGCTACTAAGAGCGCCCTGAAAACAAAGAAAATATACATTATATACCAAATTAAAAGATGCCTAGCCATGCTTGATTAATATTTTTTATAAACTAGTATTTTTTTTAATAAAACGCGGACGCTCTGGTCGTTTCGCCAGATGGATGATTAAGAAGAAAGAAAGAAAAACATTTATTTTGGAATTAGTGCTAAGGGTGGGTTGGTTATCTCAGCGCTTCCGCCATTTGAGCATTAAAGCGTAAAGAAGAAGCGCCGGAATAAACTCATGCCATCCGTGGCATAGCCCACAAAAAAGTTCCAGCTCAGCATAATGCTGTACGCTTTGTACATACACAAGAGATAACGCTGATTTTCAGCCGGTATCCTGATTCCTGATCAGTCCTATGCCAGGACCTTTCCCCCGTTATTTAAATTAACTAGTAAGTACAATAACGATATACGAATATACAAATGGATTAAATGTCGAACCACTAGGCTCGATAATACTAGGATTTACTTATAGACATAATGGACGACGTGACCTGAAGAAGATGCTAGAAAGCCGATGGATCAGGAAAGCGGAGGACCATGTTTGGTGGCGTTTTTTCGCAAAGGTTTATATTCAGCAGTAGACGTATACAGGCTGATCGAATGGAAAGTGCGAAAAATATAAACGAAGTGAAGTCTAAGATAAAATAAGTGCATTTAGTCAATAAAATTTATTTATACCACGTCACAAATCCATCCTTAATATTTTAAATGCGTAAGTGTGTCTGTCTGTCTGACTGTCTGCTAGCTTTTCACGGCCCAATAGTTCATGTAATTTTGATGAAATTTGGTACAGGGTTAGCAGACATCCCGGGGAAGTACATACTTTAGGCTACTTTTTATTCCGGAAAATTAAAGGGTTCCCACGGGATTTTTAAAAACCTAAATCCACGCGGATGAAGTCGCGGGCATTATCTAGTTAGGTAATAGTAATATATAAACCAATTTGTCCAATTCGAAGTTGATAGAATCAGTGAAATATCCACGACAGCTTTCTCGCGTTCATCACGACCATGCAGTTAACCTCGCAAACGTGCACAAGCTCGAAACTATACTTAGAATACAATAATCATTTTCAAGTAGAGATTGTAGTGTAGTGTAGTGATTTGTTAGTTGGTTTACATGATCTACGCTCACAATTATTTACTTTGATATATGATTGTAAAACAAGAAAACGACAAACACATTTGTTACAATATATGATGCCATCACAAGAAAATACATAGTACAGAAATTTATCACTAGAGGTTATCTATCCTTGCGTTACGAATAACTTCGTTGGCAATAAATTCCTACTATAATTCAGTATCCGTGTGGTCAAGAAATGGGTGTGTCCATTTTGCAAGCGCATAACATTATCGAACTTTATGCTTTGCTATCGTTGCAATACTTAGTTAGATAGAAACTGTCAGTTCATAATGTGTCACAAACTAGTGTAAAATGGTAGTTATTAGCCAATTAAATTATTTCTTTTCCAGCAATAAAAAAGTACTTATAAACTTATAAGCTTGCTTTTAAAAGCCAGCCAAAGTTAGTAGATTTCCTTTCTTTATTTATAAGTAGGTATTTCCTACAAGATCTTTGATCTATAATGAAGACTTATAAAAAGATTTCACTCCTCTGTATGTTCTTATAATAAAGAAGAAAAATCTCCGGAAAAAAAAATTGAGACTCTTTGTTTAAGAGTACCTAATTCTGCTCACATATTTTAATAGTCACGAAACAAAATACTATGGATAAACCAAAAATTGAATATAATATACTTAGTTAATAAAAAGCGATTTTTCAACTTCTCTACCGAGAGGAGCTTTACACGCGTTTATCTTCGTAATACAAGCTAAAAACTTCGATCGCCTCACCTTACTGAGTAGTGTGTAGACTGTAGACTGTAGACAACTTGTGAAGCGTTGATATAAAATAATATATTGTTGTTCTAAAATGTTGATATATTATGAAAATATTAATGACTTTTGTATCAATATCGGTAGGCTTCGTACGAGATTCCAAATCTCGACAACATTTGTTGATTTAGAGTATCGAAATAATGATATTCGATACCGAACATATTACATACATTTACCGAACTTAAAGTAAATGGACTTGTTTCGATGCCTTATTTTGTGGCTCGAGTTTATCCATAGGTACTTCTACAGCTAGCGCATATAGCAATTTTTGTTATTAACACTTGCGTAAATCTTATCTCTTATCAGGGAGAGAGAGAGAGAGAGAGAGAAAATGAACGCGATAAAAAGAGACGTATTTATTAAATTTCAAGCTGCAGCGTTTGGCGCTCTAAATTGCGCTTTATTGCTTCGTAACAGCTATAAGTATTTATTTAAACGTCTTTGTGGGGTAAGCCTTCTGTATCTAAAGGGTACTACTAAGCAGTAGCTGGCAAGAATATATTCCGGCTTTGTAGAGCGTTGTCTCAGTCATTTATATCTATGTATGTGACGTTTTGTCGGTCTCAACGACGGAGTCAACGCTGTACAAAACCACTATCTCTTTCTAAAGGTCAATGTACAAATTTTCTGCATAATGTGCTCAAAGATATGTAAAGTCTGCCAATCCACAGACCACACTTGTGTGGCCATAGCCAAACCCTTTTCATACTGAGAGGAGACATGACTGTGCTCCGTAGTGAGCCAGCAACGGGTTGATAATAATGATGATGAAAGTTATAGGTTGGTTGCGAGAATATTGTCATAATTATTAACACTATTGCTAGATGCGGAGCATCCGATCGGGGTCGATTGCACTTCTTCTTGGCCAATATTTAATAACTATTGCGTAATCTAAAATGAATTTTGTGTTTATATAAATTCGATATGCCAAGGTAATTACCACCTGGCGAGTTCTATTATCTACTTTTATGTTAGGTACCTAATTACAACAGATAAAATTTTTGAATAGAAAAGTATTTTATGACATTTGTCTCTATTTGCTCTATTTGCTATCCATATCCATACTAAAATTGTAAATCCGAAAGTGTATTTCTGTCTGTCTGCTAGCTTTTCACGGTCCATCTTCAAAATCAAAATTTGGTGGGTACAGAGATAGATTCCATCACGGGGATGGACGTAGGCAATTTTTTATCACGGAAAAATCAATGAGTTCCAACGGGATCTAAAAAATCTTAATCCACGCGGACGAAGTCGCGGGCATCATCTAGTAAGTAATAATTATAAAGTTTATATGCAATACTGATTCAAAGTTTAATCATTATGAATATGTATTAACATGTATTCATTTTCAAAACAGTGAATCAAATTACGTTAACTATTAATTAACAACTTTAAAGTTATTCCAAAACGTCCGGTCGCTATTATTAAACTGGCAACATCAGTTAATTTAATAAGAAAAAGAACTGGAGCAATTGTTTTTGAAATTAATCATAAATCTGCAATTTTAAGGTCACGCTACAATATTTAAGAGCTTTAAGTTGATTGCACATTAGGAACGTGATACCGCACGTTGCAGGCGCACTCTAAGGGCCTGTTTCACAACCTCCAGATAAGCTTTATCTATAGATAACGATATAACGAATAAATTTGACGTTATGACAGTTTTTGTATTGAAAATCCGTCAAAGTGTCATATTTATCCGATAGATAAAGTATATCTGGCGATTGTGAAACAGACCCTAATAATAATAAAGTTGCAAACTAAAATACGTTTAGGTACTTCTCTTAATAAATATTGAAATATAGTTGTATCCTGTCTCTTGGTGTTATTTTAGTATACTTAGTACTAAGTATATTTATACTCATGAACTCAGAATTTTCTTTTCTTTCATATGACATGAGATATCCCACTACATACAATAGCAAAAAAAAATCTTCTAAAATGTAGGTATAAAATGTCATTTACCACACGGACTATAATAACGAATCGATTTACATCTCAAATTTATCAAAATGGCCCAGTAGTTTACGCGCTACGGTAGAACATTTTTAAAAATTATAGATGCCTATAATAAAAACCACTCGACCACAATTCTACCTAATGGAAAGTGATGATGGGCTTGTGGTGTCATAAATACAAACCTACATACATACACTGCTAAGATCATAACCATTCCTTTTAGCCTTGCCGTTGTCGGGTAAAGATGCGACTGACGCGGACGTCAGCTGCAGCAGAAGCGGCACGTGCGACCCTTGAGTCGTGTGAATATTGTATTATCAGCATAAAACGTGTATCGCCACCAATAAATTATAGTTCTTTATTCCAACAGAACTGGAACTTACTTCCTCACCTCACACTCTATAACGGGCTTAAAACTTGTTTCGTGCATTCGAATAAAATAGGCCTACCTTTCTGTCTCGTTAACTTTATGTGAGTCCAATATTAATTAGAATAAACTACTGTTTTATATATATGTCGAAGTTTCCGCATAGTCATCGTAAAATAATGGAGTCCTAGCTACATTGTCTGTGATTTGAGGATGGATTTTGGATACGCTTGTACACAAAAATATAGATATGCCTCACATTATTTAGTATACGCACAACCCAGTTCGATATAATATAGCCAACAGGAAATCATCGCTAAGCTCCACGACATCCATACTTTCATACAATATTATAAATGCCAAAGTGTTTCGGTCTCTCTACTAATATGAGAACCCTTTATTTGATTATTTTGTATAGTACTACATAATATCTACTCGTGTGGTTCTACTAAGTTGAAGTTTTGTAATGAGATTCAATTGGTAAGTAGGTACTTAGTATTAATATTGGATTAGTAGAGTGTCTTATTTTAAATACAGCAGTGGAAGTAGTAAAGGTAAATTATTGCCTTTTCAGTAAACAAGTATATAAACTTGCGGTGTCACTCAGTTTCCTCATAGGGTTTTTTGCTTCAAAATGTATTGCACCCACTGCACCCAGCATATACGGCAGTTTGCACCTGACCATTCCAAAACTTGTCGGCTAAATATTGCTCGTAGTTAGCAATTTAAGCACGAAACTGTTCTCTATTATTAAATACCAAGAAATAGTACTTTATTCTAGCCTATAAGTACCTCATCTAGTCTATCATCTAATAGCATGCAGCATTCGACAGCATGTAAAATATAGCATCTAATCCGTATTAAATATGAATTTTGGAAACCAACTATTTAGTCAGTTAAGAAAAAAACGAAATTATTTAAGAGAAAACCGAGAAAGAAAATGTTTTTCTGTCTACTTTAGTCACGTGTAAACGATTGTGATTGGCCGAATGGTTGGTTACGTCAACTACTTGTAAACAGTTGCGTGTCTAGAGTGTGAGTTTCGTATGGTTTCGTACATAAATACAGCCTCTCGATTGCGGTAGAATAACAGATACAATGTCACGATCGCAATCATCTCCGATTGGTTGATGCTCGCTTACTATTGGTTACAATGTATTGTTGCAACAAAAATACCATAAATTCAGCCAATCACAACGATTGGGATTGTAATAATGATTGAAGCAGTGTTCCCGCAATCGAGCAGCAGGTGACGTCACGATGACATATGAGGCGCTATATTGTCAGGAAAGCGTTCAAGCCTGTTCAACGGTTGTTTACCTCGTGTTCAACTCGTGTTCGAAAAAAATTAAAATGAAAAATCTCTTTCTCTTATTGTGATGTAAATTAGTAGGTAGATAGAATACGCAGGGGAATACTATAAGCAAGTGTTAAGTCTTGTTTTAGATTTTTTTACTAAAATAGCTAACATAAATATCTCAAACAAATTGTTATGTTGAAAATGTCTACAAAATATCCTATCGTTGGATTAACCTGTGTGCAACTAACTCTTTTTGTTTTGTTGAAGAGTTGCGGTTATTGACAGATGTGTAGGCGTCTCACGAATTCAAATGATTCCTAGATAATCAATTCAGATATACAAAAATTTAAAGCGTTATTGCTATAACTAACATATTAATTACTTATTTAAAGAGGCAGGATACATTGATTAGTTTTAATACTCTGAGTACGGTTAGCCATCGATTTCCGTTAGAATAATATAGACTCGACGACCTCGTCTTAGAATGTCATCAGTTATGTTTCAGCCTTTCACTTTTTAAAATTATTTTATTACTCAATACCGTTTATCTTAAAATTGTCGTTGAAAAGTTTGGTCCACCGCAAAAGTTCAAGGACTGAAAAGGTACTGGATTTATTTCAAGAACATCCGGATATATTGCGTTTCGTCGATATCGTCAATATTATCAATACTTCCTCGTTACAGGATCGCGATATCGCGTATCGCATGACTGTGTAATAGACCCCTTTCCGAAGTATTCAATCATGATTCGCCGCTTGTCTGTCAAAGAAAATGAAATTGGTATTGGGTATTTGACTACCTATACATATATAATGTATCTTCTACCCATCAGTACCATCGAATCATGTGAAGTACTAAAATTAACCATTGATGTTGGAAGAGCCCCGTGTGGGGCTCTTCCAACATCAATGGTTAATTATTATTCTGAGAAATTGACTGACGATGATGATAATGATTTGTGTTAATCGACAGATACAACCATTTATGAAAACACTGTTTTATAGTGACTTCTATATATCCTTCCGTTCCATTAAGTTTGTATAGAAAAATTAACACACAGTTAACCGAGGTCGAATCTTAAGTAAGTAGTATGTCTACGTTTGTGCTGTATGATATTGTACCAGTATATTTATCTGGTATTAATGAATTAAGTATTAGGTTGTGTAACATACGCTATTAGAAAATATATCTACGGTATAGACTGGTCTGCGTACTATAAGAAATCATTACACACCTGTCTGTCAAATTATCATCGCTTTTCACTGGGCGATCACCGTTTCTAATTAATTTAACCAATCGAATTTTTGACAATGTTATATATTTTGAATAAATAATTTGACTTCGACTTATGTCTTAAATTGTATAAACATTTTCCGCTGTTTTTGATGTTATAATCGATACGTCTTTCGTTCGTTTGTGCTGTTTTGAAAGCATAATGGCAACGGAGTCACATAGTACATAGATTTATTAATCATAAAATTATTAATTTAATAATAAATTACTATAACGGCCTTGCTATAACCGTCTCAGGTCTGAATGCTATCAGCTTTTTCTTGCGATTAAAAGGCATTGGGTTAAAACATAAAATAAAATTTAATACATATTTAGAGTTCAGTACCGAAATATTACAAATGGAAGGGTTCCTTTTTGCGTGGCGCGTCTGCTAATTTTATTAGCTACAGCTGGATTTTTACTTAATTTAATGATTTTAAACATATAGCAAATCGATAGTAGATTTTTATCTAGTTTATTTTTTAGTTTACCTTATTTTTAGGGTTCCGTACCTCAAAAGGAAAAACCCTTATAGGATCACTTTGTTGTCTGTCTGTCTGTCTGTCTGTCAAGAAACCTACAGGGTACTTCCCGTTGACCTAAAATCATGAAATTTGGTAGGTAGGTAGATCTTATAGCTGGCATTTGGGGCAAAATCTGAAAACCGTGAATTTAGGGTTAGATCACACAAAAAAATTTAAATTGTGGTCATGAACTAATAATTAGTATTTTCAACTTTCGAAGTGAGTGACTATATCAAGTGGGGTATCATATGAAAGGTCTTCACTTGTACATTCTAAAACAGATTTTTATATATTTTTATGCATCATAGTTTTTGAATTATCGTGCAAAATGTCGAAAAAATACGACTGTAGTACGGAACCGTCATTGCGCGAGGCTGACTCGCACTTGGCCGGTTTTTGACTTATGATGGAAAATGACAAAAAAATACTGTTCCCGGTTCCCGCCTTATTTATTTTTGTGTATAATAGTTTTTGATTTATCGTGCAAAATGTCGCAAAAAATTCCCGAGTACGGAAACCTCGGTGCGCGAGTCTGACTCGCACTTGGCCGGTTTTTTAAAGTTATAAGTGCTTATTTCATTATAATTTATTTCGAGTCTGTGTCGAGTAATAACATTACCCAACTGGATGTATTGGTAAACCATAATTTTATGGAGTGCTTATTATTTTGAAAATCATGCATATTTTACGACATTAGTCATGTGAAAATTGGGGAAAAATTGCATCAAATGTCGGAAATATGTCTACTTACGTCTATAGGACTTAATAATATATATTTTTGGGCTATTGACTCATATCTTGTTTTTGTATTTCTGTCCATATTTTCTTATATATGGTTGAGAAAAATGTGATTTTAACAAAAATAGTTCGTGGTTGAATTTAAAGTAGTCTGACTATCAATCTAGTTTTAATTTAGGTTCTACTAGTTTCTGTAACATATTCCTGCATCGTGATCTATACTCGTTGGTTAGTATTATAAATTACTATTAAGTATTGGTTGTGGGTACAGCTAGCGTTGCAATGTTATTAAACTGCTGTGATTTATGTGTTACATTGGAATGTTTATTAACCGCTGCAGTATTACGTCATTATATAATTTGTGTAGCCTATTTTAATAGTATATTTTGAAGTAATAGGATTTAAAATTTAAACGTACTTTAGCTATATGATCTAGGTTTCAGAGGTCACAACTGAAATAATCCATACAGAATTCTACATACCGCTTGTAAAAGAATCTTAAACATGTTATAAGACGGATTAAGGTATGATGCCGAACCACGCTGCACGCAGCAGCGTTGCCGCAACAGTGCTGTCACCAGCTGTCACATTCCGAGCTAGGCAGCAATGTTCCCCTACATTGCTGCCGCGACATTGCTGCCTAGCTCAGAATGTAATGTCATATAAGGACTTTATACAAGGACTTGTTACTTATGAATCCATACCGTCTGCACTATTTTTAGTTAGTGGTATATTCAACAAATTCCTGAAAGTTCGGCTTTGGCTGTTTCTCTGATGCTGCAAAATATGTTCTTGGATGGCGGTAATCACTTAACATCAAGTGACCCGCCTGCTCGTTTGCTCACTAACTACTTGTATTTAAAAGAATATAATCGTAAATTAACGCTTTTTGTAATAATACAACAAATCTATTACATTTCCTAATTCCAATTTGTCGCGGAGTCATAATTTTCCGTTTTTCAACCGTGATTTACATTTGAAATAAAACATTTATTGGTGTGGAATATTTTAGGGTCTATTAACCTAGTGATCGTTGACTCCGAATGCTTCTAATTCGAAGTATTTTGTTCTTTACTATCTTAATGATACACACAAATCACGTTT
This sequence comes from Maniola hyperantus, assembly GCF_902806685.2. NCBI lineage: Eukaryota > Metazoa > Arthropoda > Insecta > Lepidoptera > Nymphalidae > Maniola > Maniola hyperantus. The sequence goes on along the minus strand of NC_048545.1, from coordinate 4,753,015 downwards.
ATAACATGCGATAACATGGCGATAACTTTACAGTCTACATATTTTAGTGATGAAATATCTATTCAAAAAAGGTTTTGTAAACTAAAATAACCTATTGTCATTATCACTGAAAATAAATGATAAAATCAAAATATTGAGCCCTGCGCCACTTTTGACTAGAGCTTTTGTTATACAGCCATAAGGAAATGACTAAGTAGTGCTTAAATAAATTGAGAGTGCTAACTTTCTAACATTTACGTAATAGCACATCGGATAAGAGCTTTAAGCATTTCACATTCGTCTTATCACTTAATGATTATTATGTAAAATTATTAAAACTTGTTTATTATATTTTATTAGTAAATAGGATAACTATTATTAGAAAAATCGTAAAAAAAAGTTTCTGTTTATGCATGGACTGACCATAGACTGCTTTCGCTCAGTTGGAAATTCTGAAAATCCTTCGTTAGTGGGAGGATTATTTATTATTAGTTGATGCCCACGAATTGATCCGCGTGGATTTAGGTTTTTACAAATCCTGTGGGAAGTCTTTGATTTTCCGGGATAAAAAGTAGCTTATGTCCTTTCCCGGGATTCGGGAAAGGACATGAGGTAATTTTAGTTTACAATGCAAGCTATCTCTGGACAAATCTCTGGGTCAAATTTCGTCAAAATTTATTGAACGGATGGGCCGTGAAAAGCTAGCAGACATACAGACAGACACACTTTCGCATTTATAATATTAGTATGGACGGATAAGATTATACCCGCGACTTCGTTCAGGTGGTACATCCACCTGATTGATTGATTTTAAAAATCCCGTGCAAACCATTTGATTTTCCGAAATAAAAAGAATTCTATGTATCAGGATGCATGCTACTCGTATATCGTTGTAATCGTCAAAATCATGGACCCTGAAAGGTAACAGTCAGACTCATTTATAATATGAGTATGAATGAATTTAAGTTTTATAATATTAGTGCCATTGTAATTGAACACTGCAGAACTGCACTTTAATTAGATCAGGACAAAAAGCTCTCCTGCTTATATTATGAATGCTACACGATGACTCTTCAATCGATAATGCTTGCATCGTGAAAAATAACTGCACATTAAGTAGCAACACATTGTAATTTTTTGTGGATTTAATTCCAAAAGTTTACCTCCTATTTATAATTTAACCCACTTAGGGTTGGAATCTTTAAAAATTCTCGAATTTTAAAAACATGTTCCTAAAATTTTAACCGAAAGCCCAAATACCAATTTTTATGTATTATAATTATAACTTGAAAACGATTGACTTTTGTCCCTTATCTAACCCCCCTTATTAAACATATTTTCTTAGTTTCAATCTCATTTCTCATTTACGTAATATAATGAGGTTTTGTTAGTAATACAAACGTTTTTACCACTACAAATCATTTTACTGATTCATATCTCGAAAGAAGCGTAAAGCTGAATCGCGATAACATTCAAATTGGTCTGTCGTGCATTTTTATGACTATTAAATTGCTTCAGAGTCACAACAATAACATAAACATAACTGGTTATGTCATCTAAAGTTGGCTTCTATAGTGAATCTTAATTTTATTATATAAAGTCTAATTTCCCTTGCAGCGTTATAATTGCTTACCTTTGACCTGAGACATGTTAGCATGTACTCCACTTTCACTGTCTATTAAAAGCGATATGTAATTATAAACTTATATAGTTTCTAGTTTTAACAGGTTGAGAGGGTGGAGGAATTACCTGTTATTGAAAATAAAGGTACAGACAAACTTCAACTTGTACGAAATAACTAATATTTTTTTTAAATAAGTTGGACAGCAAGCTTTAATTTCAACGACGTTAACTTTTGTATAGGTAACCCCAAATCACCAAGTTAGGTACAGAGATGAGAACGTTTATTATCTTTGAAACTAGGTAAATCTTCGAAAGCTCAATCACACCTTGAGAATTTTGTAATTTCAATTTTTTAACTTTGGGTCATTAAACGACATTGGATGAGCCCTTTCATCAATTTTTTTTGAAAAAGGTCCGTAATAGGATAAGAAGGGATAAACTTAAACATAAATTTAATCAAGGTCTATCATTTTTCGACCTTTGCTTGCATTAAAAAAAACTAAACATAAAAGGAAAAGGTGACTGAATGATTGCCTGACTAACTAATTGACTGGCTAACTGATCTATCAACACGCAGTTCAAACTACTGGACGCATCGGTCTAAAATTTGGGAGGCACACTATTATTATGACATCCACTAATAAAATAATAATTTAAAAAAAACCACCAATCAAATGATGTTGTAATCAAGTAATAGGTGGTTGAAATTTGTTTAGTCCACGCGGATGAAGGTGAGAGCATAAAGCTAATCCATGCTTCCATACTTAATATTATAAATGCGAAAGTGTGTCTGTCTGTCTGCTAGTTTTTCACGGCCCAACGGTTTAACCGATTTTGATGAAATTTAGTACAGAGGTAGTTTGGTACAGAGTAGTCATCCCGGGGAAGGACATAGGCTACTTTTTATCCCGGAAAATTCCCGGAGTTCCCACGGGATTTTTAAAAGACCCAAATTCACGCGGACGAAGTCGCGGGCATCATCTAGTAGGTCTATAATTCTGAGGATGCGCTTTAGTTCAAGGGAGGAAATGAGGGGGTGAACTTAGCTATATTAAAATTAATTATAATTAGTTCAAAGTATCAAAATGTTAAGTGCTACGTTTGTAGACGCGTAGCCGCTACGGAGATCTTCATACTCGTACAAAAGAGTTCAACGAGCTTCTGAGTAGTGTTTAATAATACTTATTTTAATTACCCTTGTTTTTGAATTTATACTTACTAAGATTTGCTATAATTATTAAATATTTCTTTATGTCATATAAGGTGCAATTAATTATTTTAACGTTTATTACTCGAGTAGATAGTGTAACATATTTTATTACCTTAATAACATTAATAAGCTTAATATAATTCAAATTATTCACTTATTTACATTATATGATTTGGTTTAAAATAAATGTGTTAATTGAAAAAACAATAATTATGTAAGAAAAAAGTATAAAAACGTTTACCTTGAAAACATCATGAACTCGATGAACAAAACACAAATAGTTTACAACACTATCACTGTAACACGTCAGTTTACAACACCACCATCATCGGAACCAGAAGGACGTGCTGTCGCTGCAGCTTCGGCGATAACACTGCGGCAGATACGACGAGCGCTCATGAAGACAACAAGAAAGCAGCACGTGACGAGCCCGGCGTGGCTGCTGGCCGCTTGTAAATCATACACCGAATTGCCAAGAATCTTTCATACAACTGTTGTAAAAAAATCAAATACAAGACAAACTTTATACAACTATTGTGAAAAAATCAAACACGAGAGAAACTTTATATAAGGTGTTCTTATAGTAAAGTTGTCAATAAGTGATTATTTAGTTAATCCGTGTGCAACATTATTCTTAAAAAGTTCCAGAGTATTTAGAGCCTGTGAATTATACTTACTTTTTAGTCTGGCAATGGATCACGTGATTTCTACTAGTATTCCATAGGACATGTAAAGAAAGTCGGTCAGGTGCAAGTCATACTCGCACACGAAGGGTTCCGTACTATTTTACAAGATTGTGTTTTATTTTGTTTTAATTTAATGGCGGTCATTTTGAATGTCCATTATTTTTATTATAGCGTCAATAGAAATACATATTTAGAGTGAGAATTTCAACTCTCTACCTATTTCGATTCATAAGACGCAGTCCACTGAAAGACAGACAGACAGACGGACGGACAGCGCAGGCTTAGTAATATGGTCCCGTTGGCAGCATTTGGGTACGGACTCTTAAAAACGGATAAGTGCGAGTTGAACTCGCGTGGAGAGGATACTGTATGATGAATATGTAAGTTTTTACATGCAATATTGAGAAATTCACAATGTCGTTTTACAACCTATAAGTTTTCCTATAATAAAAAAAAACTATTATCTATTTACACATCCGTTTTTGGGTTACAGGAATTCTTGTGCGTACCTACCACATTTCAACTTAACCGGTCCAATAGATTCAGAGCAAATTAGATGTGACAGACGGAGAGACTGATCCTATAAGTGCCCGATTTATAGATATAATAATAATTACAATGAACATCACTCACAATAATTTAAACGTTATTAAGCATACAAACAAGTAAGTAAACCAGCTACTTTTGTGCTAAACAGACTTTCTAATCAGAAACATAATACTATTATTGATTTAAAATTCAAATTTTTGTAACAGAACAAATAAAAATTAATTCGGATTTACGAATTTAGAAAACAAGTTTTAGTGTAAAAGTGAATGTAAGACATAAATATTGTAGTTTTTTTGTTCATTTAAATTCAAAACACCCGCAACTTGAAGATAAATGAACAAATTCAACGTCTTAACGTAGTTTGCGAAAACCACCTACCTACTTAAAATGTAAGAGATAATGTTAGTTGGTCAAGGTTACATTTCTTTTACATCGTACAATAATATTATTACCATATTTTTCAGACCATGATAATTATATTATTATGCTAAGAATTTAATACCTATTTTCATGAGTCAGCACTCAGCATTAAGCAACACTTTGGTTTTGAAGAGCTTGTGTGTGACATTTTATCGTTTATCAAAGTTATACTCCTGAGCAAAGGCCTTCCTTTCTTTTTGTGTGTTGTCATGGTCTGTCAATCGTTAAGTTGCTCATAGTCATAAGGGTTTCGTATCACTGAACTTCATTAATACAAGTACGCTGGACTTGCTATTGCCAACCCGTTTTTGAAGCAACTTTAGTATTAGCATTTCGGCGCTGGCAGCAGCGTGCACGTCATGTGAGCGTACTCAAAACAAACTAAACGTTAGTGATGAGACATTTGTCAACAAAGTATCACTATGAAGACAATTTGACACAAATAAAATCAATTTCAATTTCCCGGTACTCTCGGTGGAGCGCTTCGAGTTGGCACAAAAAATAACTGTCATGTTGTATGGCACACCTCTTCCAGTGTACTTGTCATATTATGGTCACTTCAGTAGTTTCGTATTCTTCACGTCAACAGCACCTAGGTCCATTATAATGTAATTTACTTACCGGTTTTCGTTCTACGATTCATACATTATTTTCTATTGTATACAAGATGTTAAACAAACGAACCCGCAATTTGTAAATGTAATCGTTGCATTTACCTCCTTTCTAGCATAGCTCTTAACCTAAAAACTTAATGTTTGTAAATATAACAGTTTGCTTTGCCTACAAATGGAACACAGTATAATATAGGTATGTTACACAGCACAGCACTATAATAAAAGGTTTACACATACCTAATACGTAAATCATTGCACTAGATTGCACGTATTAGATACTAGATGATGCCCGCGATTACGTCCGCGTGGATTCAGGTTTTTAAAAATCCCTCGGGAACTTTTTGATTTCATGGGACTAAATTTCGTCAAAATTGGTGAACGGGTGGACCGTGAAAAGCTAGCAGACAGACAGACACACTTTCGCATTCATATTATTAGTATGGAAGTATGGATGTTGGTACTTGCTAAATGAGAGGTTGGTACTCGATAAATAATTATTGGTTCTCATATTTTCTTAGTTTAGTCATTTTAGAGATTGATTTGATATTATGTAATTAGTAGAATATTAAGCCATTTATTTCAAACCGCTTTTCTATAAATAAAGTGTAGCAATAATAATTAAGAGAGATTTATGTAGTTATTAATTTTTTTATCTGTAAAAAGAAAAATATATTTCCTAGGCCATAACGAGTTCGCCTTGTCACATCGTCGAGTCACATGACTATATAGATTACTATGTATTTTGAACGTGTTAAAGTTCTTAATTAATACAATTATGTACATTTACGAAATAAAAGTTTATTTAAATGCCAACTACTACCTACAATGAAAGCTCAAGCACCTCAGTGTAAGCTGGAACCATTGAAACAATAAACGGTAGTCATGACATAAATGCAGTATACCTACTCGTTTTGAGAAAAGTTGCACTAACTTGTTAATTAACTGTACAAATAAACGCGTGGTCAAGCAATTTGAATCGTTTATTTATTTATAACAGGACTTAGATAGCCAGAGAATTAATGTTGTAATATCAATATTGTAAAATATAAACATTTTTAAAGCACTGCGTGACCTAAACCCAAACTCAATCAACGCTTAACCGGGATTTAAGCAGTTAGTCTCATTGTACAAACTTACTATTAAAAAATTGACTATTTAAAAAACTTACCTATTACATAGTTATTATAAGTTGTGTTTTGATCACACAAGCTATAAAACAGTATGCGATACTCGTGACTTAAGCAAGTCTAAGTCACACCGTGCAATAATAGCTTACTTTAATATCACATATTTTAATATATTATCATAATAAGATACTTTTTTTCGTTGCCACTGTATGTAAACTATGGATAGGTACCTATATAATATATGGGGATAAATAGGTATTTTAAACTTTATGTTTTGAAACATGACTGATATTATTACATAAAAGCGGGAAAAATGAGAAAAAAACTATTGAATAAGTCATAATAGTCAAGTAACTATTTTACATTGTTTTGTTTCTTTTAGTACCTATCTTGTTCCTATACAATGGTGTGCAATATTCCGAAAGTCGATAGATGAAATATACCTATTTTGTGATAGTATAGTTATTCAATTATGTAAAGTGTAGCAATTTTTTCAGAAAAAACCGACAAATTACATTAAATTAAGAATAGAAATGAAACATTTTCATTTCTTTATACATAACCAGCCAAGTGTAAAGCTTGTACAGAGTGGAACTACTTACATCTATTTAATGAGAAATGTCATCATTCTTTTCAACACACCTATCGGTTCATCGGCGACTGATCGAAATCTAGTGAATCGAAACCCATGACGTCGACATCACAGCCGATTATGTGAGCGAGTCGAATAATTTCTTGTTCATTTACAAATAAGGTTGTGCAAGTAAAGCGCCAATTTTATTCAACGAGAATTGAAAATGCAACACTCGTATTTTTCGCAACAAGTGCAACTGTATTCACACTTTTTATGCGCGTTACATCCTAAAAGACCGCCAAAGCTGTCCTAAATATTTCAGTCTCTTTGGTATTGCGGAGTGATAGACGGGTTCCGTTTCAGAATTAATTTAAACTGACATATCGTATATAAATATCCTTGGTGCGTAATTTACGCGTATCTAGCTTGATTATTGCCGATGGGCTTTCACGTTATGTCATTAGAGAATGCAATTAAATATTTAAATTCTATTTATTATGTTTAATTATTGTATATGATAAATATTTTTCTCGGTCCAATGTTTGATTTATGGCTTGGTACGAGGCCACTAGAAATCGGTCTACTAAATTCGGTAGGTGTGGCACTATTTGGGCTCATACCATACGTTAAACGTCCATATCATACGTTAAAGTTATGTTTTTATTTCAATCATAATAATTTAAATAGACTAGGTAGGGTACCTACATCAATAATATGTGAATTATTCATTCACTCTATTTCATATGCTTATCCTTAAGTGAACTTATTATACTTATTTACTAAATACAATATTAACCGAATCTTATTATACCTACTACTTCGTGTGATTGTTATCAAATCCACTGCCAGCCAATGTGTTGTAATAAATCCATCAAAATACATAGGTACGCGCTTAATTAATATGCAAAGCAAAGATTTAATCCGTTAAACCAAATAACAATGTGGCAAGCACTTAGGTATAGACAATCAGATCAATTAGTTATCATTGAATTAAAGTACATATTTTATGTAAATTATATTTTTTTGAAATGTAGAGCAATATACTTATATACTTATGTTTAGGTATTTCAGATGCTGTAAAACTTTTGAAAATATCTAATGAATCATAAACAAATTATTTTCTAAATTTTTAAAAATGCCAAAGCAAAGGAAAGTAAAGTTATATTTAGTAATACTTTAATATTACTTTACTTTGAAAATTCAGTGGTTAAAACTAATATCACGCTTCAATAAATGATACAGAAACGACGGAACATTGTGCAATAAGTAGGTACTAGGTGTTAGGTGTTTATTTTATTGTACCTATTAGAAAAATTAAGCGATTTATGCTTACGTGTACAAGTTCTGTTTCATAAATAAAATAATTCTAAATAAATAGGTACATTTTATCATTATAATAGTCAATAATCTGCTTATACTCTTGATGTGTAATACTACTTAACCACGGCACCTACTTCCTTGTTAAAGACATTTTTTTGCAAAGCTCAATCACTACCCATATTATAAAAATGCGAAAGTGTGTTTGTTTGTTTGTTTATTTATCGGTTTGTCGTTAAGTCACGTCGTAATGGAGCAACGGATCGACGTGATTTTTGCATGGGTATAGTTTCAGACCTAGAGAGTGACGTGGGATACAATAGTTTATCCCGCAAAATTAAAGAGTTCCTAGGGGATTTTTCAAAACCTAAATCCTCGCAGACGATATTTTTTCAATAGGTAGTTGTAAATAAAAAAGACATTAAAAAGCATATTTAAAAAACCAAATTAAACCATTATTAGGTACTTCATAAACGATTGAACCGAAATAAATTTTGTTTCGTGTACTTAGTTTTTCATCAATTTTTTACAAATTCATAAAGCGAGTTGCAGTACACTGAAATTTATTTTTTGGTAACAGGTTTTTGTGAATTTCAATAATTAATTTTCTCCTGCAGTTTCAGCATCATCACAAAAACAGTACCTACTTTGTCTATCTTTTTTCAATAAATTTTTATTTGGATTACGTGCTGCATTTACCAGCATCTGGCAACATTTATTTAAACACCAGCGACCAGCCCCGGCTTCGCACGGGTAGCTTATTACAGTTTTTGTGGGGAACTATGATTTTTTGAAAATAAAATATAACCTTTGCCACTGAGGAATAATGCAGCTTTCTATTGGTGTAAGTAACAGTAGTAAACAGTAGTTCCCAAGATTACCCCCTACAAACAAACTTACAAACTGTATGTCTTTAAAAATATTAGTATAGATTAAAGATTTTACAGGCAGTACCTAAGTCGTATAAAGCGCATATTATCCAACTGCTCACATGTTTGATGTACACGATATATAATGCTGTCGCTCGTAAAAAAAGTGCTATTTGTTGCACCTAAGTATTTGTTGCATGTTTAAATCGCTAATTGCTCTCATATCGAGTTGATTATCGCATCAGATAACTACAGATTCTGCTCACGCATAATTAAGTTTAAAATTTCTCAATAATATAGATAAGCTAAGTAGGTGACCTACTTAGCTTGTAAGTATTATAAGTATTTGCTCTATAGAACATATTTTATTTGTGTAGGTAACTTTCTACGTTTGCATACTGATTTGTACAATATAGAATGATCTAATTGGAAAAGTTAAAAAAGATGAAATTATAATCTAAATCTAGTTATTATGTACTTAGTATGTGTAATCTATTTCATTTGTAAATTAATATATCTATAAATAATAAATATATATTATAGGCACTTACGTTACATTTGGATTCATATAGATGCTTCAGATGACAAAGCAAGTCAGCTAGTGATAAATGATCGAAAGGATTTACTGAAATTATTCAAGGCATTTCTATTTTTCAAGTATTTTAAAGTGCATGTCGCAAGTAAGAACGATATTTAATAAAGCTACTTAATTACTACCTAACAATTATCGCGCATAGCACTGGCATTCGTACAGGTGTGTAGTCGATCGTTAAGACATTCTATAACCATAAAACAGTATGATTATACTGAAGGCTTTGAAAGATTGCTATAATTTATTAAAATATATCTTAGTATATTTAATTAAAGTATACAGGATTTTTTAAAATATTTGAAATGACACTAATATCTTAAAATTATATCGTTCAATTCGGTATTTTGAAATTTAAAAATATGTCCAACGAATTAAATCAACTAGTTGTGACACTGTTTGGCCCGTTTGGCCTGTATATTATATTTAAAAATATAGTCTAATATCTATGCTGATTAAATAAAACTGCTTTCAACAAAATGTTTGTTTATATTTAAGCAAGTAACACATTTATAAAATTGAATTGAAGTGAATTCTGTGAAAACTCCTACTTTGTGGAAGTCATAAGTGGAAATTCTACGGACACGTACATGAAGTGATTTGTTACCTCGTTTCTGATTCGAACCTCTTGAACATAGAACACCCTTCCGGTAACAGTTTCCTCCTATTAACCTTCAAATCAAGAGTAAACAGGCATCTTCTAGGCAAGAGCAACCTAAGGTGGATACCTTAGGTTGCGTCATCGCGTACCTACCAGCAGATCTGTTGCAGCCAAGCTCTAGTCTATCTATATCAAAACTAGCTTCTGCTCGCGGCTTCGCCTGCGTGGCCTACAGGAAACAAATGGCATTTTTTTTGACAAAAACATAGGACTTTATTTTAACCTTTAACCCTCATTTTACTCCTTTAGACCCGTAAGATTTTCGTAAAATCTTAGCTTTCACCTACCTCTAGAACCTACCTTCCAAATTTCAAGTTAATAATACCAATAATTAAAACTTTTCCATACAAACTTTCATAACCTATTTTACCACCCTTATGGGCCGATTTTCCAAAAATCCTGAAACACATATTTTTTCATTTGTGACCGAAAACCCAAATACCAATTTTCATGCAAATAACTTGAAAAATGACGGACTTTCATACAAACTTCCATCCCCCATTTAACCCACTTAGGGGTGGAATTTCGAAAAATCCTTTCTTAGTGGATACCTACTCTTTACAAAGAATAGACCCTCCAAATTTCATGCCTCTAGGACCAGCGGTTTAGGCTGTGCGTTGATATATATGTCAGTCAGTTAGTCAGGACTTTGAATTTTATATATATAGATATATTTAGTGTATAAATAAAAATAAAAAAAAAGTTGACTTAAAAGAGGTTAAAGAAAATTCTTTGATAACTAAACAGCGCCGTGTCTCACGGAAACTCCCAAATTTGGCGCCTCCACAGTCCACTGTCTTTAAAGCATGTCTGCTTGCTTGCATTAAATGAACTACCCATAATATGAGCCTTGAATGTCCTAACACGTGTTTATTGTTTAACAAGTCGTCTGAGCTTAATTACTTCATGAAACTAGGTCAGTTTTGTAACAGACGATGTGTTATTGGATTTTTTGTATACATTCTTATTTATTTGGCAGTGAGGCCATACGCACCTTCTTTCGCCAATTCAAACTACAAGTATACAAAAATAATGTTTTATAAAGTCATTCTATTTTTTTTCAAAATGGAAAGGGAAACATTCTGAAAACATTTATTATTTTTTAGGGTTCCTTACCTTCAAAGGAAAAAAGGAACCCTTAGATCACTTTGTTGTCTGTCTGTCAAGATACGTACGGTAGGTATTTCCCGTTAACCTAGCAAAAATCATCCTTTCTTAGCGGACGCCTACGTCATAATAGCTATCTGCATTTAAATTTCAGCCAGATCCGTCCAGTAGTTTGAGCTGTACGTAGATAGATCAGTCAGTAAGTCAGTCACCTTTTCCTTTTGTATATTTAGATAACTCGGGTAACGATATTTCAATCCTACAAGCTGACATAGTAACAATAGTCAAAATTCGGTAAGTGGGGATAGGTAGGTACGATTTGACTATATAGATAAACATTTATTTTAATGTTTTCACAACCGACTTAATTTCTTTAGTGAGCAATTTCTAGTTTTTAATAAGTCTACATATAAGCACAAAGCTACTTACCATTTAAATCTAAATGCACGCAAAGACTGCGTTTAATTTGTAACTAATGCTATAGTTATGCTTATAAGAATCCGATGCGAATTGATTTGTTGATGATTTAATTATTAAATACCTCCTTAAAAAAAATCTAATTGAGCAAATAGTTGAATAACGTTTAGGGCGTGGAATGTTCGTTAGCTTATTGATTTCATAATTAATGATAGCCAGGAGCTACAAAGATTGCGACAGGCTTGATAAGACAAATCGACGCTTAAGAGCCTAATATACGAGTATATCGACCTCGGTCTACTTGCGCCCTGTTTGTGTAAGAGTCATTTGAATTAACCCGCCTCAGAATGCAGTTTTTTAACGAACGTGGCCGTTCACTTAGGTACATTGAAAGCCCAAAGGTATTTAGGTCTTTTTTCTTTAATAATACAAAATAACAAAAAAATACCTATAAAAAGTAAAAGTAAATATAGTAGGTACGCTACAGGTCGAAATGGCAATCGAGTTATTTATGTATCTGGAAAGTAAACTTAAGTGTAAGAAGATTTTCTAGAAAGAAAACCGACGTATACCTACAAGATGTCTTAAAAATTTCAAATGTCCGGTGGTGTCCCACGTGTTCGACGTTATCAAAATATATAAGAGGAAAAGGTGACTGACTGATATATCAAAGCACAGCTCAAACTACTGGACGGATCGGGCTGCAGATAGCTGTTATGACGTACACGTCCGTTAAGAAAAGGTTTTTGAAAATTCAACCTCTAAGGGGGTGAAATAGGGGTTTGAAATTTGTGTAGTCCACGCGGACGATGTCGCGGGGATAAGCTAGTTGATGTCATAATATTAATTTTAATACTAAAAATTATAGAAAACAAAGTCAGTTCAATATAAAATGCTTTATATTTTTATAAGATTAAAAGGTCCATAGTTTGAAAACGCTAAAATCTGAATCAGAAGGGTTAATCACATACCAATACGGTACCCGGTGCATTCGAAGGTTGCTGAATGCTTGAAAATAATCACCTGATTTTATTACTTTTTGTGTCGTATAATTACGTCAGGATACCACGACATAAACGTACCTAAAGGAGTTCTAAAAAGCAACTAAGAATTTTCATATTATTGGCAAATGATATACACGTACTTTGTAGTAGATATATTATGTAGGCACCTAAACGTGTTTTCTTACACGTTCAATATAACCTATACTTAGCGTGGGCTTATCCATTATATACCTAGACTGAATGTGTTCCATATGTTTAATATATCCACCTTTGTACTTTCTCTTAAAATGTTCTCAATGATGGAGAAAATCGCACAGAATAGCATTGATATCCAGCAAAAAATTTATGAGCTATAAGCGCAAATGAGGATTGCTACTTTGTTATAGTCTTTACTTTCTGATTGTTGTCATCACTAGTTATATTTTCGATTGGCTACGCAAAGTTGAAATGTTGGTTCGTTGTTTCATAGAGAGTACTTACATTGTGCTGTGTTGGCACACCTAATTGAAAGTTGTAGTCGAATAACATGTTTCGATTCTGACAAAACTGGAAGTTACAACTTTTAAATAATAATCTCAGAATCTTAGAAATAGTGCGAAAGCTTGTTATTTGTAAGTGCTTTTTTAATGATGCTCTACAAAATATTCGTACAAAATCATGTCTGGCCAATGTACAAAAGATTTGCAAAGATGGTAGGTACCAGTCTACCAACCCATTACCTATTTATCTGTAGTCTAGGTATACTATATTAGGAGAATCTAACAAGTTGGCCTAGTTGGCACAATCAAAACTTGAACTGCTGGGTCTCTAGTAACTTGAAATTTTGCATGTCAGTTCTCTTTATTACCACAAAAAATGACTAACTAGTAGTTAGTCATTTTTTCGCTTCTTTATGTAGTAATAAGTAGTTAGTAACTATTAAATCTTAATAAACTTAAAACCACGAAGACGCAGGATAAAGCTCTAGTTTATAGTGTGGGAACACTATAAAAAAATAGCTCCATTCTATTAATGCGGAACCTTAAAACTTTGTTATATTAATAGCCGTTAACTAGTTAATTCAGTAATTAAGGATGTATCATTGTGATGAATCTTCGAAACTGGAGCGTAGACATTTCCTACATTTAGCAGCTTTTTGCATAACCATTATTTGCTCAACGAAGTTAGCGAACTACTTGATGACATCACGTTCACGTGTACACGGGCATTGTTCAGATAGCCACAATAAAATGTGAGATAGCTACGAGATGGGCCGCGTGAGACAATGCTCTTGCACAACCGTAGTTCTATAACCGAGCCAAATTATTCAGACCAAAGAAATTGTCAAAAAATACTTTATAAATTTGCGAATCAACAAAGTTTGCAAGATTTAAAAGCTCTACGATATCAATTTGTTAATTATAAAAAAATATTTTAAAAATCTCTAAAGTTTACTGACGACTTTTATAATGACGCGACGTTCAAATATTTTTTGATTTCGCTAATCTTATTTCAAGGTTTCAATATTCATGATGATTTTTTTAATTTAAAATAAATAATTTATAAAAACAACTTTTACTATACAGAAAAAGAAATAAGAATAGCCTTCTGGCTATCACAGACGATCGATAAAATTAACAAATAGTCTGTAAAACAAAAACCGGCCAAGCGCGAGTCAGGCTCGCGCAACGAGGGTTCCGTAATTCAGTCGTATTTTTTCGACATTTTGCATGATAACTCAAAAACTATGATGCATAAAAATAAATAAAAATCAGTTTTAGAATGCACAAGTGAAGACCTTTCATATGATACCCCACTTGATATAGTTATCTTACTTCGAAAATTGAAAATACTAATTATTAGTTTATGACCACAAATTTTTTTTTGTGTGATGTAACCACAAATTCACGGTTTTCAGATTTCCCCCTAATGCCAGCTATAAGACCCACCTTCCTGCCAAATTTCATGATTCTAGGTCAACGGAAAGTACCCTGTAGGTTTCTTGACAGACAGACGGACAGACAGACAGACAGACAGACAGACAGACAGACGGATAAATTCATTAATTAATTATTATAGTTCTACGATAAATAAGTAGGCGGATCGAAGCCTCAAAAGCGTTGTATCAATAAAGACGGACGTGAGAAGGATTGGCGTACCTTGGCGGATAACATTAGAAATGAGGAAGCCAAACATTTCGTGCGCATTGATGGAGTATTAATTACGTAAAAGCTTCACGGACCCTTGTGTTTTGATGACAAGGTAAAGACTGTCTGGTTCCTGAGTCGTAACAATCTCTAAAACAGAGGTAGGTATGCATTCAAAAAACCCGATAGTAACGCAACCTACGGTCCTAACTTTTACATCCGAGATAATTTTACTTTCAGCACTTTCAGATATTTTTTTCTTTTGCAGTAATAGATTGCATCGACCATATAATTATGTAAAACTAATAATTTGTCTGCGATAAGTGATTTTATTGTGTTGCGAGCAACCGCAACGCATGTCCGAATAGGTATAGCTTTAGGTAATGCTGCCTTTGTTTTTTACGTGATACTTAATAGTTTTTGTTAGATTTTTTCTCAGCAGTAAAGATAGCCCGTGTGGTGCAATCCGCAATATGAATTGCAAAAACATCTATTATAATAATGAAATGATAAACGGTATTGCTATTAGAGTTTGTGCAAGTTTTAAATACCTATTTACATACGTAGGCGGATTGTTTGCTCATAGTTAAATAACTGTGAGAGCTGTTTGAAAATTAATAACCCAATTAAATAACAGTAACAAGTATTGAAGTTTCGCACTTTACGTGCCAAAAATGGAAATGACTTGGATTTAAATAATGCCGAAATTATTAATAACCACTAAACCAGTGAAGTCGATAACGCAAACTTGATTAAATTTTGTACGGTTAGCAAAATTGTACTTATTTATTTTAGCACAATCTGTTCAGTAGTTTAAGCTGCACGTTTATAGATCGGTCAGTCAGTCAGTCATCTTTTCCTTTTATGTCTTAATTTTTGCAACATTTTGTTTTTTTTAAAAGAGCAACTACTTTAATATCTTGCCCGCTAGTCTCAGTAGAATCTGATTTCCGATGATAAGTGGCACAGGTTGTCCTACATGAAATAAATAAATTCATTTCATTTCAAAACATTCCAAAGTGTCTTCATCGCTTACTTTTATATTATCATCATCAGTTTCAAATGAAACTTACTTTGGTCAAAGTATTTGGATCAAAATACAAACAAAACGGCAACATCAATGTACAAATTCATTATTAGGTACACAAAGTAACGAGGTACTTAGTTACTTACACTTGGCAAGGAAAATGGTAGCGTCCAAATTTACGTCAGCAGTCGTTTTTTGTTATACTTATTTTTATTGGTCCATTTTCTGCAATCGCTTTGAGCAAGAGAATATTTAAATTGTGAAACAGTAAGTAACGTACTAATAAGCAAGAACGTCGATGTTATGCAAGATGAACCCAGCGAGGGTCAAGACTTAAGAACCTTTTGTTATGCTCGTCTTTCCTTCTGAGCACTTAAGCAGTTCCAAACATGAGCAAGATTGTCTCTCGTAAAATGGAAATGAAACAGTTTTGCTTTTGGTAATCGTGTAGACTGAGAGGCCACGAAAAATACTCTAATGTGAAATTAACCACTAAAAACAGTTTAATCATAATGAAATGCAACAGCAGATATGGCTGAAGCGACGCAAGTATGTCTCTACTATAGAGGTTTACATTTTGGTTCCGTTTGCCGTGGATACCCTGTGCCCTGTTACCATGGAGTCTTAGTGCAAAAAAATGTTAACGAGACATTTCACCGCGTTTAATAGCCTCTGGTGACAAAAGGGCTGGCTCATTTTTTGCACAACAGATCAGCCTCGCTGGCTGTCCAGCGCGGAAATTTTTGTCTGGTGGGAGGCTTCGGCCGTGGCTAGTTACCACCCTACCGGCATAGCCGTGCCGCCAAGCGATTTAGCGTTCCGGTACAATGCCGTGTAGAAACCAAAGGGGTACGGGTTTAATAAAAAAAACTGTCATATCCCTTCCAGGTTAGCCCGCTATCATCTTAGACTGCATCATCACTTACCATCAGGTGAGATTGCAGTCAAGGGCTAACTTGTATCTGAATAAAATAAAAAACAATAAAAAAAGCCTGTATTCTTGGCACCATTCCAAGCAGGCATGATTTGTATAGTAATTAGGTAAGGCTAGCTTTAAGTTTTATTGTAATATTTTCAATAAATTATAACAAATATATATTGCATGTTATAAGTATCACAATTTAAATTAAATTTTTTGCGGTATTACCTACCGATATTATAAACGCAAAAGTGAGTTTGTTTGTTGGTTTGTCCTGTAATCACACCGCAACGGAGCAACGGATTAACATGATTTTTTGCATAGATATAATTAAAGACCTGGAGAGTGACATTGGATCTTTTTATCCCGGAAAATCAAAGAGTTCGCACGGGATTTTTAAAAACATGAATCCACGCGGACGAGGTCGCTGGCATCAACTAGTTTAAAATTATTATTGTGTATTTAAAGCAAATCATCTGAAGTGTACTTACTACCTACCTACTTATATAATAGAAGTTATTATGAAACCAAAACGATATTTTGGCATCTTATTTTTCATTGATGTGGGAAAGTTGCTCCCATTAATCCCATAATGATAGGGATTCATCCTATGGAGGAATAATAGGGATTATAAATGGAGGTAGGCACATATTCCATGCAAAATACGAATATGTCAATATTCCAAAACCTCATTACTATTCGACTTGGTGTAATGTAAACTATTACAATCGTCTCTTTGACTAACATGATGACCGAGAAGCGATAAAGCGACTACCTTCGAAATTGAGATCTGAGTACAATTTTGGCGTGGTATCAAGTTTCTCGTGCAGGCTTGGAATATTTGCGGCTTAAAAGTAAAAGTATTACGTAATCTTCAAAGTCGCAATTAGGTACTTCGACTTTAACCTTCCTTAATACGATGCCGTGAGAATTTAGCCTTCGAGCACTACATGGTATTATTTATCAATGGTCTGCCTGCGGAACTGACGCAATTGCCGGCGAGTCTTGTTACAAGCATTAGACGCGGTTTATACTGATATGGTAAAAACTACATGATTAGTGTGTCATCATCATCATGATAAATCCATCGCCCGCTGACTACAAAGCACGGGTCTTTTCTCAGAGTGACTGAGAGTCAGAGTCTCCCACGCTAGCCAAGTACAAATTGGCAGACTTAACAGAAGCATGGCATGCAGGCATGCAGGTTTCCTCACGATGTTTTCGAGCGTTTCGACGTTTGATAAAAATTCACGATGATATGACTACTAGTCCTCATCCGTATTCTTTGTATAAGAACTTCTACTTCTAGAAGTTCTTATACAAAGAATGCGGATGATGACTACTAGATGCATCTTTCTGTATTGGACATGTTCTCGTCACGAAGAAAAACCAAGAAAAAGAAGATGAATATGCGCGTTTATCGTCTAAGAACTCCAAATCTTCAACTTTAATTCTGTCGAAATAGTTAAGTACTATATGAGACTTCTAACTGCTCAATGGTAGTGGTATGGTATTTATCCATTCGAATATTTACACTTATTCGCACGTACACTAACTATTTCGCAAACCTTCGACAGCGGTCAGTAAGTATAATATCGATCCGGTTTGATTCAGACGAAATTCCTGAGGTAGTTTAAAATTGGACCGCACTACGAACGTGGGCCTTTTTATAAGCCCGTTTCAGTTGATTACCTACTTCTAAACTGTTTCGTTCAGATTTTTTAACACTGGAGAAATAGGATGCTGTGATGTGTGTTTGACTTGCATCTCGCTCTAATAATGCTCGGATCTGCAATTAATTATAGGTACAATGTTCATGGTAAGTATATATTATTTGAAAAGAGCAACCACTAAGTTTCTTGTTGGTCCTTCTTGGTAGAACCAGGGATAGATTCATTTGACGATTCAGAAGCACTTGTAAAATTTGTTTGAATAAATAATCTTTCTATTTCTATTCCACCAATAGATAACTCAAATTCAAACTGGCTCGTTGTATATGACAATGCACATCTGTTTTTGAATTATCGTGCAAAATATCGAAAAAATACGACTGTGGTAGGTACGGAACCCTCAGTGCGCGAGCCTGACTCGCACTTGGTCGTTTGTTTTTAAACTTTGTGAAGCAGCTCTTAAAGATCTGGAGAGTGACTAAGGCTACTTTTTATCTCGGAAAATCAATGAGTTTATGCGGTATTTTCAAGCCCTAAATCCACGTGGATCTCAAACCAATAATGCAATAAAACTAAATTAAATGAGGAAACATGACCATTTATGCACACAAGTAAAAAAACGCCTTATAATACGAACGCTATATTAGGTACCTAAGTAAGTACTTAATAGGAAAATATTTTACGGCAATAAATTCAAGTAAAAACCGATCAAAGTAAAACTATTACGAAATGACAGATAACCTTAAAAGCTTAACGAACTTTAAAATAGAATTGTTGTAATTAAAAAATAGCGCGGATTATCAAGTTAAATACCTTGGCAGTTACTTATTACGCCTAAATAACTTTTATTTGGACTAGCTCTAAGGTTGTGCTAGCAATGTTAATTTACCAATACCAGTATGTGCCCGACACCACAGAGTAAGGTAGAGTAAGGTACGTACAGAGGTTCGACGAAGCTGTCTAGACAGCAATAGGTACGGTTTTTGACTATGTCAAAAATAAATTATTTATCAGTGATTATTAAATATAGTGTCTTCCAAAATATGTAAAATCCACATCCTTTGTTAGTTTTATGTGTGACAACCATTTTAAGTTTATTATCGATTAAACTAGAAAAGCACGTCAAATGATTGTGACGTCACATACCGGCATTTCATAGAATTTCGCATACTAAGCGCGCGTTTTGACGTTTGATAAAAAGTTACTGATTTGACTAGTTGTCAAATACCGGATTGTGCGGTAGGAACCTATATGTAATTAGTGCGGAACGAAGGAGCGACCCGAACTGGCCTACGTAGTTAGGGCCTTGTGCTGAATGTGGTCGTGGTTGTCATTTATCACGAGATCAAAGGCATCGGACTACTGTGTCTCTCTTTATACTGTGCTGATACCAATATATAGAGTATCACAAAAAATATACAAGTCTGGGTCTCGAAACCAGAGTCTTATAAGGATGTGCATTTCAAATAGGGTACATGTCCCAACGCCTTTATTCGTACAGACATGGCACTCAATTATATGTTCTATTTTACGACAAACTATAAATATCCATTGGTTCAAAATTCAATTCAATAGAATTGAATTCAATAGAAATCAATCTCATTGAAGGAAGACTCGGCAAGAAGCCTTCACATGAATAAACATTAAGCGTTTGAAACCTTAAAAGTTCTTCACCTAAACACATAACTAGGTATCTACATATTATATTGATATGATCCATCGTTTCAAAAAGCAGTGGTAGCCTTGTGGTTAAAACGTCGACCAACCTTTAGCGTGTCCGGGGTTCGATCTCGGGCACGCACCTCTGTGTGCGTTTTATGCAAATAAATATCATTTGCTTTAACATTGAAGGAAAAATCGTGACGAAACCTGCATGCCTGGGAAATTCCCATAATGTTCTCAAAAGTGTGTTCTCAAAAGTCTCTCGCGGCATTATCTCATTATTCTCTGTGAATATAAGAAGAAGAAGAAGAAGAAGACACGTGGTTGTGCAATGAATGAAAAAAACTGTTATGTATTCGCATGATCTTCGGACTATGCCAAATACAGTACGCGGCAGAAAATAATGTACAACGACCTTTAGAATGAGGTTTCGGCTTTGTAGAGCATTGTCGCTGTCTCTCATACCTATGTGACGTTTTGTCGGTTTCAACGACAAAGACAATGCTCTACAAAACTGCTATCTTTTTCTAAAGTTCGAGGTACATTATTTTCTACTACGCGTACTGTAAGTAGGTATGTTGTTAGATCGTAACGATGTGTAGGTAGTTAAAAGTATGATCGCCTTAGATCACATGTCCGAAAATTTGAGCAATAAACCTGTCAGCATTCTTTCTTTGTGTCTACGAACTCAAAGCAGACATACTACTTTTTGCTTTGCAGTTGCGTGATTTACTTGTCACCAAGTTGTCGATAGAGTGATTCTCGTCATAGTTATCTCCAAATCGCGGTTGAGCAATTTAGAGCAACTGAGCAACATGTGTTCAATTGAATGTGCCTTAACTCAACCTTGACAATAATTAAGAGCCTACATTTAAAACATTGTTGTGCTGAATGTTACAATGCTAAATTAAGGGTTTATATAACGGTTATTAACGCCACTGATGAACACGGGGGTAGATTTCATAAAATGGTTAACATAAACAGTTTGTGGCATTGCCAAAACCTTTATTTTTTTGTTTCTACTAAAAATATTATTCTTATGATTATTATAGTTTATCGGCAATTGTAACGGGGTGAATTTTTTGAAGCAAGCTGGAAGATGTCAAAAGGTGTGTAAACCACGCGTCAATAACAAACAGCTATAGTAGGTACGCGACAGGGTGAGATTGCAATCGGGGAGATAACCGCACAGCCCCCGCGCTAACCCGGTGCGGGTGACGTGGGGAGTGCGGGGCGTCCCCTCGCCTCATACCCCGATTGCCATCTAGACCTGTCGCAGACTATAGGTAGTATCTGCTACACACACAAGCTTACGATTTGTCTTCACTTTTTCATATCTCGAGTTTTATGATAACTTTGTTTATCGGTAGCTAATCTCATATCTGCAAGTCATCTTTTCTGTCACTTTTTGGTAGAAGCATTTCGATATTCATTAAGACATCAACCGAATGTGTAAGATGGTGTTAGGCGTTACGAACACTTAATAGCAGCACATTACAGTAAGACAGATGTGCAAAGATGTTACGAAGCGATAGAGCGCTTGATGAAGGGCAACCTCGTTGGTGGGAGTTATGAAAAGTGGATCATGAAGCTGCAGTCATGTGACTACGAAGGCCGGCCGCTCTAGCAGAGATGCCAGTCCGTGGCATTCTATTCGCGAATTTCAAATGCCATATTATATCATACTTCGATACATATACCTACGTACTAATGTAGGTACATGTTGTGTTACATAAACTGCCCAGTAAATAAGCTTTATTTTTGTTTTCAATCAAGCTTACCATTTTTTTTTTTTTTAATAGATATAGCGAGCAAGCGAGCAGGCGGGTCACCTGATGTTAAGTGATTACCGCCGCCCATGAACATTTGCAGCCCCAGAGGAGCCGCCGATGCGTTGCCGGCCTTTTAGGAATTTGTTGGTCCGCCCCTTGAATAACCCCATGTTATAATCTAGTGGGAACACCGCCGATGGGAGTTGGTTCCACAGTTTGCACGTGCGTGGAAAGAAGGATTATTATAACACAAATATATCTATTGTTGCGATTTTGAAATAAGCAATTAAGGTCATTAATAGAGCTTAATTGCTCTTGCTTGAGTTTAGCTCTTCCATGGATCTCCTCTGGAAATGTAGTTCTAAGAAACTTTACAGTACACAAGTATATATTTGCTAAAATAAATAAGTATAACATTCGTATGCTGTCTTCAGCAAAAGCTATACATTTAGGCGGAGATTATAATATAATTATATATTAACCTAATAAGTAGATTAGGTTAATATTTATAGGTATTTTAGATTATTCATATTAATTATTATCATTCATGAATAAAATAAGGTAGAGCACACGTAGAGTTACAGAAAAACATTCTCGTAGGATTTCATGATATTCAATATCAAACCTATAAAATAATATACATATGTATTAATATGGAGCTTAGAAGCAACTAGCGAGTGACATATCTGTTTCAACGTGTAAGTATATTGAGGTTCCTTGACTTTACCATGTAAGTTATACATTCTTAGTTACTGTCGTGAAGTTCAGAAGAGAAGGGAGTGATCTAGTTTAACTTTATGCCATGCTTCGGTTGCAACGTTTGCGCAATATAAATCTGTAACATCAAAATTAGCGAATCATCTCTGGTCACGATTAGAATCGGTATAATAAATCGATACCGTTAAATTGCTGGTTAGCTCACTTGGCTTTCATTGCGATCTGCCTATTCGGTTTTCGTAGCAGTACCTACCTACTTATGCGAATTAATTTTTACCTACTTTATTATAATATAATACTTAATAAATAATTATTTATACACTTCGTCCGCGTAGACTACACTTTCAACCCCCTATTTTACCCCCTTATTAGGGGTTGAATACTATAGTAATTACTGCTAATAATTAGGTATAGACCTATCGACTCCATATAACGAATTCTTTCAAACTTAGATGATTGAGGTAATCGACCATCAGGCCGTAGTTAAGTTGTTTTTTAAGCATACTAATATTAACAATATTTTGCAGTCCACCGTCATGCGCATTGCGCATACAAACCTACATAAATTATTTTTTATATCAAACCTATTTTTATGTTAAAATTATGAGCATTCATATATTTTAGGTATTGATAAAAATGATAGGCTCCAATGTCCTACATAATATTATTTTACTAGCATTAAAGCCATACTTATTATGAGTTGTGTACATCCATTCTGCTAAGGTCAAGTGCTATATAATTTTATAAATTTAATAGCCCCAATATAGGCAGGTAAGGAAAACAGTTATCTTAGATTTTGATCAAGATAGATCAGCCCCAACGAAGTGTAGACGTAGAAACGTAAAGTCTAAAATTAGGCCGTGTTAAGATATTCCGGGAATTGGACCGGGAGACGGCATCACGGCATATGGATGGGCGAACAATCTAGGTATACCCGCCAGAAAATTTTATTCCTGCGCATCTCCCCGCTCACTGCACCACTTCGTTCGTGTACCTAGGTACTTGTAAGAAAATATAAAAAGGTGCTTGAATTATGATGTGATGTCTTCGATCCGCTTTAATGGACAGGCGCCCTTAGTCGTGGTTAGGGCGTACGAATGCGGTCTTTCTCGTCAGATTACGGCTTTGATTCTTTAGACTTCGAGTGACAGATGTCCTCGTCACTAGATGGGATCTTATGCCAATCAATCATCTACTTAGAGCAGCAGGTTTCTCTAAGCTGATAAGTTAGTGATATGTAACTGCACTTAAGTATAAGGTATACTCGTACCTCGTTTGTTTGAAGAAAGCTCTAAATCGGAGACACTCAGAAAACAGCAATACCAATTTTCTAACGAAAAAACTTTCGATTAAAAAAAATTAAATGAACATGAATGAAATTGAGATAAAGTGAATAATATTGTCGAATATATAATATTACGTGTTCTATCGCCTATACATTTTATAGGCGAGTAGTGTAGAGGAGTGCTCTGAAGAGCTTTTAGACCTCATTCCCTCATTCTACCCTCCTTTTTTTACAACCGCACCGCGCGCCATTGTAAGCAAATTTCACCCTCACCACCTGGGTGCACTTCGACCGTCCGTTGTGCCAGATCCTTTATGTACTTAATATCTCTCTGTATGACCACTGATCCGTCCAGTAGTTTAAGCTGTGCGTTGATAAGTCAGTAAGTCAACTTTTCCCTTATTTTATTTAGAGAAGATTTTGTATCTCTAATAATAAAGTACTTAGAGTAAGTATAAGTATAAAGTAGTAGATTGATCAAAATCCATGTACTTAGGGCACAAATTAGTTAGCTGAAG
Organism: Maniola hyperantus; assembly: GCF_902806685.2. Taxonomy (NCBI): domain Eukaryota; kingdom Metazoa; phylum Arthropoda; class Insecta; order Lepidoptera; family Nymphalidae; genus Maniola; species Maniola hyperantus. The sequence continues at coordinate 4,728,573 of NC_048545.1, read as the reverse complement.
ATAATGCCACGATATCTCATCGGCAGATAATAATCAGAGTGTGAGAGAAATAATATTGAACAAAATAACTGAGTACAGATAATATATTATGACTTGAAATTCATTAAATTTTTGTCTAGATGCTACAAATACGGACGTGTTAGAAAATGTAAGGAATGCGCTCTCGGAGGCCTGCGCGGCCGTTGCAAATTAAAACATAATAATGTGTATTGAGCTTGTAAGTTCTACATTAGCCACGTTTCGCTAGTGGCCCAGCCCATGCATTCAATTCAATTAAGGATTTTCAGGTCAAAAGTGACTTTAACTCAAACACGTTTATTACAAGGATTCGTACTAACGTAATTACGTTACGAATTATGAAAGTAGTATTACGTCTATTGTTTAGTGCTCAATTAAATTACTATTAAACACTAAAATTAATTAGGTACTTAAATAAAAAATAGCTACTATAAAACTCTAATTGTGTTCTTTTCACGGCCCATCCGTTCAACCAATTTCGACGAAAGATACAACTTAGATAGCTTGCATAATGGGGGCCAGGACGCACATAGGCTACTTTTTATCCTGGAAATTCAAAGAATTCAAACGAGATTTTCTTAAACTTTAATTCACGCTGACGAAGTCGCGGGCATCATATATTATAGTTACTGATAAAACACACTTTTTACGTAACAAAGGTACCTATGATGTTAGATATTCCAAATCGATGTGTGTGCAATAGCCGCAATTTTATGTTTTCTTTTGTTTTATTTACAGTGTAGTAACAGTCTTTCTTGTACCAAACATCGATAGAATCAGCACGATTTCTTTATAAGCGTTGCTGTTAAAACCTGGCCAGGGTCGAACCAGCGCCGTATACGTGTAGATAACGAACATGATAACTTATTTGCTTCTACACCGACGTCGGATAAGATCGAATAGGCAGGTACCTACCCGTTTTAGATACCTAGATAGATTTAGCCTAATCTGTTGGGGATTGGGCAATGTTGGGTTGGCCTGTAACCCTTTGTGTCAAGTTGTTTCAAAATAAACTACAACTATTTTTGCCATGTCATATTTTGAAGTTTATGTATCGCTAATAAATATCTACCTTATCATTTAATTCTGACATTGCAAAAACTGTGACGATATTGATAAAGTAGAGCAAAATAAATAACAAAAGTTTTGTAATGTGTATTATATAGGTACCAACTTAATATTATAAAGAAAGAGCGGTTTTGTGGGTTGATATGTGGAGCGTAATCTCCGAAACCACTGCTCTTTTTAAAAAAAATTCACATGTCACATTGCTCTATATTATGCACAAAATTGACGAATGCTAGAGTGATGTAGAGATATTGTAAGCTATTGAAATAGACAGTTACCAATTTTTGAACCAGTACAAAACGGGACTTTTCCTTTATCTAGTCATTTTGATTGTTCCTAAGTTCCTGTTAGAAAATTAGGCACCTAAGAGTTACATAAGCTTATCAACGTAGTAGTCGCTGTAATTTAAACTGGCCTATGTCAGATTAGAGTCTTATTTAAAGCCATACATATCACATGAATCATGATATCGTACGTGAAATGACGTGAAAGGAAGTCGCTACGGATATGTCGGGTGAAATTAATGCTCCTCGTGATCGTACCTTTCTAACTAAAGTACTTTCCGTTCTGAGAGGTTACGTGTTATACTGGTCTTCAATTTATCAATTTGACAACCAGGAATTAACTGTCGTTTTAGGGTTCAGTAGTAAACAAGGAACCCTTAGGATAGTTTCGCCAAGTCCGTCTATCTATCCGTCTATCCGTCTGTCCGTCCGCGGCTTAGTACTTAGCTAGCTAGCTAGCTTTCTAGTATAAAGCTGTATTTCGCATGAATATACATATTCATCATCATGATCAACCATCACCGGCTCACTACAGAGCACGGGTCTTCTCTCAGAGTGAGAAGGGTTTGGCCATAGTCTACCACGCTGGCCAAGTGCGGATTGGCAGACTTCACACACCTTTGAGAACATTATGGAGAACTCTCAGGCATGCGGGTTTCCTCACGATGTTTTCCTTCACCGTTAAAGCAAGTGATATTTTAATTACTTTAAAACGCACATAACTCCGAAAAGTTAGAGGTGTGTGCCCGGGATCGAACCGCCGACCTCCTATTGGAAGGCGGACGTCCTAACCACTAGGCTACCACACACTGCTCGTAAAGTGGACGAATTTTTTTTCGTCTATATCACGATATGGAGTGATGTGAAAACCTTTCGATTCAGGGATCCTTTTGCTAAATACCTGCTTTAAAGTACTCATTTTTGTTAGAATCTTAAGTGTTTTTTACAGTTCCCACTCCATATAACGAAGTTAAAAGGAAAATTGTCACACAATCGTCGTTGTTACACAGTTGTCGTTTTCTTTTCAAGTTAACGAATAAAAGTGATTAACTTATAAAATGTACCTACCACTTGGAGTCGTATAAACTTCATTGAAAATTACTAGCATTGTGACGGCAGTTACAGAACCCTACACCTGTGCGTGACCCGACACGCACTTGACTGGTTTTATTTATTACACTCTCATAAATAAAATATTAGTAGGTACATCCATTAAAATAAGTTCGCAATTAAATTGTATTTTATGCTAAGTATCTACTCTTACATAAAAACTAGATTTGCGCAAAAGTTTGATCGTAAATTACCTAAACCTGCCTAAAATACCGTAATTGGATTGAGTAATTACTTAATCAGAGCATTAATGAAAGTGTCCTAATAAGAGTGGTTACACAAATCTTGCAAATAAAAATCTCAATTAACACACCAATGATCTATGATGAATATATAATATTCAAGTGTATCAAGTAAGTGAGTAGGTATATGATTTAGGTTAATAATGAACTTGTTCTAAGGGTGCGCTTACACGGTTAATTACTCAATACGGTATTTGACAACTTGTCAAATCAGTAATGTTTTTTCAAACGTCAAAACATGCACTTAGTATGCGATATTCTATGCAATACTGGAATGTAACGTCACATCATAATGACGCACTTTTCTAGTTTAATCGATAATTTAACAAAGGACGTGGATTTTACGTATTTTGGAAGACCCTCTATTTAATAATCACGCAGTAGCGGGACATGGATCGATATAGAATAGCTAGCTTAACCCAGCGACTTCATCCGCGTGGACTACCTACACAAATTTCAAACCCCTATTTTACCCCCTCAGGGATTGAATTTTCAAAAATCCTTTCTTAGTGCATGTCTAATCTACGTCATAATAACTATCTATATGCCAAATTTTAGCCCACACTTCGCTCTGGGCTGGTTTCCGCACTTAAACGTTTCCGTAATTTTTTTCAAATTTTATAGCCCAATCCGCCTAGTAGTTTGAACTGTACCTTGATAGATCACTCAGTCAGTCAGCTTTTCCTTTTTTATATTTAGACTAGTAGTCGCTGGCAATTGACGAGGTTTCACTGGCAGCGGCTTGTAGTGCTTTTATTATCGAGTTTAAAACGGTATAAAAGAAGATGAATCTATACGTGTTGCCATGCAATAATTGCTTAAAAAATTACCCGTGTAAGCGCACCTTTATAATGTCAAGCGATAAATCCTTTGACAAGTTGGCCAAAGTGATTCAAAGGTGAACTAGTCAGCTGATGGGCGTCACTTTATAACTGTTTTGTAATTCAAAAGCATGGGTATCAATTAGTTATAAAACTTAGGGCTGGCTTACACAATTTGCCAGCACACGCAGGTTTGATACCTACCGCGCAAGAGATTTTATCCTCTTGGCTCTTAATGCACGGTCGACAGTTGCCCAGCAACTCAGTCGACGGGCAACTCAAGAATCTGTAATTTATATGGAAGTCGCCGAATCTATACGCAGGGAGTTGCAACGACTCCGTGCGTATAAACCCGGGGACTTCCATACAAATCACAGATTCTAACGGTCGCCGTCGACCGAGTTGCCAGGCAACTAGTCGACCGTGCGTAATGGGTCTAAGGTTGAGATTTATAGAGCGCACTTTGACTTTACTTAGATTTCAGAAATTGCATTGTTAAAACGAGGCAGCGTTACATTTCTGGCATAAATCTGTCTCTTTTTAGCTAAAACTTAAGTCCGAGCTAGTGTCTTTACTCTTACTCGTACCGGGTTTTGATAGATTTAACGGATTTTAAAACGCACCGCACCTCGCTGCACCGTGGTGCGCGCTAGTTCTAATTTAATGTATAGAACAAACTTTTTGATTAGCCGATAGCTTAGTAAGTCGATTATTAAAAAGTTCGCAGATTCAAATATTATGATCGGATTGGTCCGATTCCCATACAATTCACAAACCGGCCAAATTATCAGCAGACCGTTAAGTTTAAAGTTTACTCCGCCCGCGCCGCCCAGCCAGGGGCTTTAATTAATATAATGTGATCGCACAAGATATTAACTATTATTGTTGCTGATGATTAGTTATTAGGTTTATCTCTTATTTTTTGGCGAAAGTTTCGTGATTTATGATTTACTGTACCTATCTTATTAGGAATCCATATATACACTAGCTTTTTACCGGTAGGAATTTTTCAAAAAAACAAACTCTTGACTACACGTTATAGCGAGTAGGGCTACATGCAAAAACTCAAGTTTCTAAACCAAGCGGTTTGAGCTGCTTCGTGAATCTTGATCTTGTACATTAGTCAGTCAATTTCTTTTTTTTATATAATAGCATAGCAGCCTGCGGCAGGACTCACAATGATTATGAGATTGGCTCGTAAAAACTATGTAACTTTTATCGTGCAGTGTGCCAAGCCATAACTGAGTCCATAATAATTATAACAGATACAATCTCTTTATTTTGTGAACAGGTCACGAAGCAGGTTAAAACACTATGGGGTCTTAACGTACACGTGTGCTGATAGTACGTAGGTATGTACCTTCTATAGGGCGCCTGGGGGGTCGCTGTAAGCAATAGCCGTTTGCAACATGCTAACTTTAAGCTTTCTATCTTGTTTTCTCTATATTTCTATGCGCAGCCACATTAAAAAAATCATTTTACCTCAGTAAATATATTATTTTTCTGTAAAAAGGGGGTGTTGACAAGGAAGACATGCTGTAATAAAAACAATAAGTAATATCCGATACGGTCCAAGCATATTATCATGCCAAATCACGGCGAAAAAAAAAAACAACTAGGAAGGAACTGTAGTTGAATGTATTCAATGACATCGGTACTGAACACCGATTATATAGCAGGACTAGCTTATGCACGCGACTTCGTCCGCGTAGACTACACAAATTTAAAACCCCTTTTTTACCCCTTTAGGGGTTGAACTTTCAAAAACTCTTTCTAAGCTGATGTCTACATCATAATAACTATCTCCAAGCCAAATTTCAGCCTGATCCGTCCAGTAGTTGGAGCTGCGCGTTGATAGATCAGTCAGTCGGTCACTAGTCAGTCAGCTTTCCTCTTATATAAGACTAACTTATGCTCGCGACTTCGTCCGCGTGGACTACACAAACTTCAAACCCCTATTTCACCCCCTTAAGGGCTGGTTTTCAAAAATCCTTTCTTAGCGGATGCCTATGTCATAACAGCTATCTGCATGCGTTTCAGCCCAATCAATCCAGTAGTTTGAGCTGTGCGTTGATAGATCAGTCAGTCAGTCAGTCAGTCAGTCACCTTTTCCTTTGTGTCAAAATGTATTAAGAGTCTCAACTTACAATAAAGCATCTAGGACAGGAGATCTAGGTGTTTACCGCAAGCCTTTGCAATCATTGCGTTGTCTTGTAATCATTGTCTTGAGTAGGTAATCGATCACGCCTTCGAAGCCTATCGCACGAATATAAGGTGCTTTGAATCAGTTCACGCCTTGTCAAGTTATCAATTTCAATTCCAACTGATATGTGACTTGCTGGAAATTGGAATTTAATATACCTACTTACCTATTAATTATATTTGACTGAGTACCCCTGGCGCACTGGTGAAAGTATTTGTATCGTAAATAATATAATTGGCCTCGGGTTTGATATAATTTTAAAATATGTGCCTACCTATGTCATCATTCATCTTAGTTTAAAATAACATAAAAGTAAAAAAGCTTTTTTAAAGTTAAAGCTTTTAATGTAGGTAAATAAATAATATATACCTGCTTACTAAAAATAAATCATTATTTTGTTATACAAAACACAAGTGCCTGCATAACTATTAATAATTTGGAAGTAGCCTATAATACTTAGAAGGAATTTTGACGAAATGACAGCACCTATACGAACATTAATATAAACCGATTGCAGGTCTATCACTAATGACCGTTCTGGCAAGATACCAACTAGTGACCCGTGTAAGGCCCGGACTCCACCAGATCGGAGACGAGACGAGAGGAGAGGAGATGTGATTTAAACAACCAATAAAATTTCGTTATTCGGCATCTCGTCTCCGCTCTGCTTATACCACTGAGCGGAGATGTATCATATTTGTATGGCACGATTGATGCGGAGATGTAAGTTGTTCCTGAGCTGGGCGGCGGTACAAAACGGAGATTTGAGCTGTCCCTCACAAGCTGGCGACTGCGCGTAGCGCAGGTGAGAAGAGATGTGAGCTGCGTGCAGTGAGCGGCATCGCTGGCACTCGACACCCAACGCTCGTCGCACGCAGCTCAGTTTCGCTCTAGCCAGCAGACATCTCCGCTCTAGCCAGCACACATCTCCGCTCCAGTCTAGCCAGTACGCATCTCCGCACAGCTTTGGTGGATACCCGCTTGCTGAAAAACATCCCTTCATCTCTGCTTCAGACATCTCCGCACATCGCCGCTCTGGTGGAGTCCGTGCCTAATAGGCGTAGAGTCAAAGTTAAAAATATAAGTTATCTATTTAATTAATTAACTATTTATTTATACTGCCTTTCATATACCTAACTCGTTAAGAGTACGATATTAATTTATGCCTATTTATTTATACATGTGTATATTCACTGTCGAAATTTTTATCAATATGGAAATTATACATAATCGAAATAATAAACAGTTGAGATGCCCATTATTAGGTAAACCGACGGAGAAAGCGGCTAGGCTCTGGAATTCTGCCTACACACGAGCTTCTTTCCATAAATTGAAATTATAATATCACTAGTCACATGATATGTTACGTTCATAGCCAAGCCCCATTAACATCTTTTATTAACTTATATAACAAAAAAAAAAATTAGCGTTTAAAAATATGTTACCGTGAGTGATTTCCATTCTAAGTAGGTACAGCCGGGACAGATATTATTTAAAAAAAATATAGTTGTAACTAAGTATTTCATAAGTAGGTAAGTACTAATGACTGTCTGCCCGCTACTTTATCCGCGTGGAATTTGGTATTTCAAAAAATCCAGTAGGGTCTCTATTTTAGAGCCTAGATCACGACTTGCGTAGTCCTCAATGTGCCTGCGAAATTTGCCTAAAAATGGATTCATTTAAAAGATTGGCTATGGGATAATTTTTAAGTTAGGATAGATTGAAGATTATTTGGTGGAATAGCAATTCCAAGTGATCATTATTCATGAAAGTCAGCGATTTAGGAGGCGGTATTTCTTAGCTATAAAAGGACAAGCAGAAAACTTTACTATTATACTTACTCTGAGTTGTGAGTATTGGCTAGGTATTAGTTATTACCTACCTAATACTTAGGTCATCGAGCACGTTTAACAGTATGTAACAAAAAATAAAAAAATAATTTTCATGGGAATTGGAATGTTCATAACGAATCGTCAGTTTCCTCATAACGCACAATTTTCCAGTACAGTCCCACCTAGTACCTCGATAGTTAGGTAGGTAGGTACATACTTCTGGACATAGGTCTCGACCTTCGACACGCCACGGTCTTGCGCCGCGCCGCCTAAATTCTACGGTTCCCTGCGACTCGTTATTGATGTCGTCTGTCCGCTTATTGGGGGGTCTTCCAACGCTGTGCTTTCCGGTGTGAGGTCACCATTCTAGCACGTTGGGGACCCAACGGGCAACGTCTGTTGATATTTCGAACTATGTCACCTGCCCATTGCCACTTCAGCTTTACAACCCGCTGAGCTATATCTTACACTGGTTCTCCTATAAATCTCCTCATTTCTGATTTGATCACGGAGAGAAACTTAGAGAGAAACAAAGTGAAATAATGAATCTAAATAACTCAAAATATGCATTAGTGCCAATTTGAAGTGGAGAGGTACAGTACGCGGCAGAAAATAACATCGATCTTTAGAATGAGATTTCGGTTTTGTAGAGCGTAGTTTCTGTCACTCACACCTATATGACGTTTTGTCTCAACGACATGGACAATCCTCTAGAAAACCGCTACCTCTTTCTAAAGGTCGATGTACATTATTTTTTGCCGCGTACTGTACCTACCAGTCTAAATAACGTCATCTATAATGTACATAGGTACCATTGCGACACAAAGCCAATGACTCCGATTCAGTGAAATTGCATTGTCATTATAACAAAGCACCTATTCATACTGATACAATAAAGAGTTCTAGAGCATAAAAAATTAGGTAAGAAGAAAATAGGTAGGTACTAGAATCTTGATTATTTATTTTATTTTATTTCACAGGATTCAGGCCGCGTAAGACTGTAGCCTTTAGAAATCCCTACAAGAGACCTAGGTATGTCCAGCAGAGGACGTCTATCGGTTGATATCGGACGTCGCGTCGATCTGATTATGCTTGGGCTGAAGCACGTACTAGATATGTGTACCTGTATATACTTATTAGTTATTTTTATTATCTACTGATAAAGGAGTTTCTCACACGATGTGTTCCTACTTAAATCGGTTCAGAATTTTTAGATTAGGTAAGTATAGATGCGGGCTATGAGGCGGAGGGGCGCCCCGCACTGCCGTACAGCGTCCCCGCCGCACCGGGTTACCGCGGAGACTGTGCGGGTTTGGGAGGCGTCCCCAACCCGATTGCCATATCGACCTGTCGCGAACTCTATGGAGAACTTAGCACCTATTCTAAGTACAATTTTGTAACCCTGCTGTTTTCATCGTCCCTGGCATTGGATTTTTCTATCACTTTCTTATTGCCTCACTGGTTCTGGTTGCGGAATTAGGTACCTAGATAAATAAAAATTACGCATCTACTGAAAAGTAATATTACGAAATTATGATACCTACTGATTCACCACCGTGAAGGTAAGGTACGCGGATTTCAATCTAATCCAAGCGGAAAATTATTAATTTCATCGTAAAGTAACTAAGTAAGTCAACAGATTTACAAATCAACAGCTTTATCAGTTCGAGTCGTGTTGTGAAATGTGTTAATTGGTGTGGTTACGGCCTACGGGCGCTTTAGGGTTTTAACTACAATAGGTATGTCATCATTTTGTACGGAATTGTTAATTTCATATTATTATATTATAGCTAGCTATGGCTTAAGCCGGCTAAGCTAGGTATAAGTTCGCGACAAGTCAAGATGTCAATCGGGGTGAGGCCCCGTACACCACCCACGCTCGCCCACACCGGGTTAGCGCGAGGGCTGTGCGGATGTGCGGGGCGTCCCCACCCCGATAGACATCTCGACCTGTCGCGTAGATACTATACCTTTGTTTCCCCGATACAAAAGTTAGCCCTTGACTGCGATCTCAGTTCTCAGGTAAGTGTTGATATGCAGTCTGATAGGAGCGGGCTAACTCAGAAGGGGCATCGTACCGGAACACCAAAATCGCTTGGTGGGATGGCTTTGCCTGTAGGGTGGTAACTAGCCAAGGTCGAAGTCTCCCACCAGACCAAACTAGAAACAATTTAGAAATCAAGAATTCCCAAATTGTCCCTGCCAGGAATTGAACCCGGGACCTCTGCTCACAAGACCACAGCTCATCACTGCGCCAGGGATGTCATCGTGTACGTCGCGTCGTCGTCAAGTAGAGTTAACTCAAGACAGAGTGTAACGTTTTTACTTAAAATCCGCGCACCTTTACAGTGGGGAATCATGGGAGAATCAATATTATCATCATCATCATCATTATCAACCAATAGACGTCCACTGCTGGACATAGGTCTCTTGTAGGGACTTCCACACGCCACGGGCTTGCGCCGCCTGGATCCAGCGGCTCCCTGCGACTCGTCTGATGTCGTCCGTCCACCTAGTGGGGCGTCTTCCAACACTGCGTCTTCCGGTGCGAGGTCGCCATTCTAGCACCTTGGGACCCCAACGTCTATCGGTTGTACGAACTATGTGCCATGCCCATTGCCACTTCAGCTTCGCAACCCGTTGAGCTATGTCGGTTACTCTAGTTCTCCTACAGATCTCATTTCTGATTTGATCACGTAAAGAAACTCCAAGCATAGCTCTCTCCAATATTATATTAATTATCTATCTATCTATCAATATTATATTTATTAAGAACCTCTGAAGTAGAGGATGCACTGATTTGTGGACGTCGAATTGTAAGGATGGTCGGATACTTTCGTTCGACTGCTATCACTCTCTCATAGAGATAAGTAATTCCCTGTCCTCTTTTGCTTTTTTCTTCTCTTTAAATGTCAATGTTTTTGGTACAAATAAAAATAAAAAATAAATCGGAAGCTTGGAAGTAACCGACCGGCCTTTCCTAAAGAGTCAAAATTAAACCAGTTTTTTTAAATTTCAATGTAGTTTATTGATAAAAATAGGCAAAAATGTAAATGTTCATAGAAAATAAAACATTATTAAAATTTTAATACAACTTTAACAAATTATAATGTTCTCTATATTTAACATAGCATATTTTAACATAGAAACAGAACCACGCCCGGCCTGACGGGTACGGGCTCCGTGTCGCACGCCTGCCCTGAACCAGACGTGACGATGATTACACTAGGACTGGGGCGCACTATTGTGTTGTACGAATCAAATACCCAATTGTCAGACATTACAAATGGCCTGGTACGCCTCGATATGCGACCCCTCGGCGGGTGTGAGCGTGAGTTGGCGGCTCGCCTTCAGAAACAGAACCACGCCCGGCCTGACGGGTACGGGCTCCGTGTCGCAAGCCTGCCCTGAACCAGACGTGACGATGATTACACTAGGACTGGGGCGCACTATTGTGTTGTACGAATCACCACTTGGTATCTGTAAAACAAAAAATACATATACAATTTTTATTCTGAAGAGAAATTATTACTTTTAGCTGATGGCCGCGTGGATTTACGTATAGTACGCGACAGGTCGAGATGACAATCGGGGTATGAGGCGGGGGGACGCCCCGCACACCCGTACGTCACGGGTACGGGCTGTGCGGGGCGTCGATATACAATATTTCCTGCCGGCTACTGTACCTTCATTTTAACAACAGCAAAGTCCGGCACAGGTGGTCTCCATATGCAGCTGTTCTCGTCTTCCAAGTGCGGCGTGAACAGCATCTCCTCCTTAGTGTAGCTCCTGTAGTCTAGCATCTCAACGAGAGTGGGAACGTCTATGTGTTTGGGCGTGAGGCCAGCTCGCACCACGTTGTCGGAACAGGCCATACATTCTATACAGTCTGCAAAAAAAGAAAAACATTTTAGATTTTTTTTGATCTGATGGGAGGTGTCGGCCGTGGCTAGTTACCACCCTACCGGCAAAGTCGTGCCGCCAAGCGATTTAGGGTTCCGGTACGATGCCGTGTAGAAACCGATCAGGGGTATGATTTAGTGAAACTGCCATACCTCTTCCAAGTTATCCATCCATTTTAGACTGCATCATAACATCTGGTGATATTGCAATAAAAAGGCTAACTTGCATCAAAACAAAAAAAAACCACTCGCATTGATTAATGTTACAAAATAAATTGGATGTATTTTCTGAAAAACGTTGCAACCTGAATCAAGTCAAGATAAAATTATAAACAAACTAATTACCAGCTGGACCGACTGTACACTAAAATAACAGATTTTGACTTGATTGTGGGTTAAAATTGGCACATTTTTAAGAAAATACATCCAATTCTTCTGTCAGATATACAATAGTTATTAGTTAGCGATAGGTAAAAATACGTTAAGACGAGAGAAGGCCATGTATATGCGCGTGGGAAGCGAAAGGTTGACTGAAGAACTAATAGCGCAGCGGCACCCATGACGTCCCACCTTCTTCCCGGGGTTGGCAGCGTGGGTATGCAAGGCTTCTACACACCCTGTATCAATTTGAACTTGTCAATCTATTGTGATCGCTACCTCCTACAGTTCTCGTGCCATGCTTATTACATCGCACCTTACCACCAAATAAATCGATAAATCACTCGCTGCGCAGGTTCAAGGTACATTTTAGCTGACGCCCACTGTACCATTTCAATCACTCCTTCGTAAGCTGTTAAGTTGAATAGATCATTGATAATTAACATACCTCCACTGATATAAGCATGTGGCAAGTTTGGCTTAAGGAAGATAGCTTGGCCGGGAGCAAGCTTCAAATAGTTCATAAAGTATGGCGCCCAACATCCAACATCCCCTGGGAAGTCGTCGTGAAGTCGTCGAACCAAGGGATAGAGAAGCGATGACTGCGTGGATAAATCTAAAAATATTTAAAAAATCTTCATTAGACCCTTCGAGCATCAGTTTTCAGACAGTCAACCAATCAGAGGTTGTTGTGATCGTGACATTTTAGCTGTCATTCTACCGCACAAGCCTCTGAGCTCTCGGACCACGTCATCATACCTACTCAGTGATGTGTTATGCCTGTAATATATGATTTGTTCTTATTTGATTACCAGTTTTTTACATTTATATAAATCCACATAATATATAACAATATGTTCATTACAACAGAATACAAATTGATAGGTTATCATAATATATGTAACTAGGCAAATATCGCATGCAAAAGGAAATTGTTAGTTTTGTTATTGATAACAAACCATTATGTTTACTGATAAATGATAATAATACACTGTGTTTACCTTCTTTTTCCAGTCTAGATAATAATGTTTTTAAACTTGATGTTATTTGTTCTCTATCACATGTCATAAGGGAGTGAAAGACTGATTTCAATTCCTTTTCATGACTTTCGGCTCCTTCTGAACTAAGGAATGCATTCAAACTGTTCTCCGGCAGGACATGTGCAAGTTCAGGCAGATCTGGAAAATCATACAAATACCTAACTGAATTGTTAAAATAATATTGTAAATCTTATGGTGGGTTTCTATGGAAAGTAAACTGGTTATTAAACTGGTAGAAGTACTTGTAGAGACAAGTGCTTCCCTGTCCATTTTTTTTAGGATACTTTATCTTCATACTGGTTTTTTTTATTTACACCAAAAAACATTGTACAATCAGAAGAAAACTGGTCAAATGCGAGTCGTACTCGCACACAAAGGGTGCCGTACCATCGTACAAGAAAAAACACTATTCAACATTTTTTTGTGGTTTACCCAACTGTGTGTTCACTGTTTTCGGATTCTTCCCTTCACTTGAGCTATAAGCCATGCCAAACTCAAGACCGAAGAAAACTAAACTCATACCTGCCAAATTAAAGATTCTAGGTCAACAGGAAGTACCCTACAGGGTTTTATTCCCTTGTCAAGTCTTGATAGACACGACAGGGAGACTAGACAACAAAGTGATCCCTAGAATAATAAATACTATAGAACGCTGATGAAGTTACTTTTGTATGGAAACCGTGCGAGCCACTTCGCACACTATCTTAAAGAATCGCGTATTCAGCACACAGCCATCGCGACTCTACTATTGGTCAAAAAATTACAAGCAAAAATCGTCTGTATCTTCTTAACGGTAGGGTTGATTTTGAAGTACCATTGAAGTATTGTATTGCCAGCTATGATAAAAATTTGCACAATAAATATTTTCAGTTCTTAATATCATGTTCCAAGCGTTGATAATGATTGTGCTTATTGTGCAAACATCTGAAAAACATGTTTCACTATATAAAGTACATGTCGCTCGAAGCAATCACTTTAAAAATAATTAATTAAATTATTGTGAAAATTTTTGTACGTCACTGGCAATACACAAGCCACTGACAAATAGTGATGTGTAACAATTGGAAGTCGATATCGATAATAATTATCAATACGTCATAATTAGTGGCTATCTTAAAGGGCAGTTAAAGATGGTATGGCATTGTTTAAATTTATTTACATACATGACGATTTCTAACTGACTTTCGAAAAAAAGGTTCTCAACTCGACTTATATGTAAGTATGTTAAATATCAGTCTGTACCTACCTAAGTTACCAATCTTCTCGCTTCAGCCGAGATCCTGTTCTTACGATTTCAAAATCAATAATGGTACCGGAAATGTCTATAATTCAGTCATTCTGTAGAATACCCAGTCAATCCATGATATACCTGTCTTGTTTTGGCAAAGTATAAAATATGCAATTGTTGTCCATCATCATCATGATCAATCCATCGCCGGCTCACTGCAGAGCACGGGTCTCTTCTCAGAGTGAGAAGAGTTTGGTCGTAGTCTACCATGCTGGCCATGTGCGGATTGATAGACTTTATATAAGTATATTGATAGACCAGATAGTTAATAGATCAGTCTGTCAGTCAGGCCGGAGGAAGTCTTATTATATAAATAGATCTACTATTGTTGTATTACTACCTACTATAAATTATGCTATAGTACTTAAACTTTTTTATAACAATAGGTACTACAAGATGTTTAGCCTTTATTAACAAAAATACACAATCGATAAAATTATCGACACACGCAAGCCCAAAATTAAGAGCGTTGACGCGTGGGACCACTTCGCAAGTTTTTTCTCCGTTTGAAAATGAAGGAAATTTTTATATGAATTTGTTTTGTTTGCTGGCGATCTTTTTTTCCCGACCGCAGCGATAATCCTTGAAGATACTTAGTGTATATCCCCTTATAGCAATAGCTTCTAATCTGGCCACAAGTATAGGAACAGAGACGGTATTAAAAGCCTTGGTGAGATCAATAATCACGCCTACTACTATGTTCTTAGCTTCTATACGATTAACAATTTGATCAGTCAGAAGGTTGATGACATCTTCTGTAGACTTTCCCTTCCGGAAACCAAACTGATTCTCAGATAATATGTTATGTCTATTCAAGAAGCTGGTTGGCTGGTTGTTCAGAATTTTCTGGATGACATTTGAAAGCATTGTTAGCACTGAGATAGGTCTAGGTATAATTTGTAATTAAGGTACTCCGATAAATTTTGTACAATTGTGACTTTTAGGATTTTTTTTCTGAAAGAAAACCTTCAAGCTCTGTGCACATGCAAAGTGTCAAAAAAGAGTTCCATACAAAAATGTTCTAGGGAGCCTTTTGAAAATTAAAAATAATTTTTGTATGGATGTGAAGTTTTTTTTCACAAATCACCAGTGACCCAAGGTGTTGAACATTTTTTGTGTGGTAACCGTCTGTCTGATAGTTTTCAAGAGCCTTAAGGGTATCCTAGTCAGTTTTTCACGTCTGGCTATCTTTATAATCTTGTTGCCCTAGAGTTTTCACTTTTACGCACACGGAGAGTTTGCTCTGCTTGACCACGATACGTGATCATCATTAGCTATGATTGGAAGACTTTTGAAATTGGCAAAGCTACGTACCATACCATACCATACCACCATACCATACCATACCATATGGTACCATATGGTAATAGGGAGTTTCAAGACAGTTCTTATATTCTTCTAAGTGACACTGTCAGACTATTCGTATGGACGTATTCGTATGGATAGCTTGGCCTTATGTTTCTTAGCATTGCTATGTATATCTTCTCTTATTTTAGGCATTGCGAGAAACTCGTGTGTTTCCGATGTTTTAGTAAACCACTAAAACAAACGGGGCTTTGAGTATTTACTGTGTGAAAGACTGAGTTTTGATATCACTGTAGTTTTTGTATGTTAGAAATAAATGTCTTTGTTAGAAATAACCAGAGAATGTGTTTATTATATGTGTTTTTCGTGGTTATATGTTAACTAAAGACGCACTGTCGGACTAAAGTCGCACTCAAAATCGTATATTTAGTACTTCCGCAAGAATAAGGATTTGATAGGATTATTATTTTACAATAAAATTAATAATTCATTTGCAATAGATCTTTAAGAAAGGCTTGTTCTTAAATATTTCAACCTTTTTATTCGTTATTACTCCTAATATCTGTAGCACTTCACACATGAATAATTCCTAAAAAATCGGTAATTGTGTATGAACGCTCTTAACATTGTCAACCGATATAATTTTTCGAGATTATGCCTCGATCTACAAATATTTTAGTAGATTTTTATCTTATGGACGAAAGAAATTCCTTTATTTACCCGGACTCACATTTTTATTTCGCATACGACTTATAATTACAGTAAAACTCGGCATCTTTTCGAGTTTTGTACGGCAGCTCTAATCACGGTGACAATTGGGCAAAAATGGCCCATAGTAATGTGCTCAAAAGACTTTGATATGAGCGTTTGCTCATATCCGCGGCTCGCCTACCCCGCCCACATGCTTCATCAAGTAGAGGGGGATTCCAACATCAATAAGTGATCCCATAAGGATTATTTTTTTCTGTACGGAACTCTATTGGCTTAGGTTAAAGAAGATACTAGCAAACTAAAATATAGTCAACCAACCTTGTAAAAACTTCATAATTTGAGTGACCGGTCTAAAGCCACACAATGCTTCAAATGCAGTCAATGCTATGGCAAGCTCGGGTTTATGGTTTGGGTCCTTATACATGTCTGGTAAGAGTTTATGTAGTTCTTCTGCATGATCCTATAATAAGAAAATAGTGATCTAAACATAAATAAAAAAACCGGCCAAGTGCGAGTCAGGCTCGCGCAACGAGGGTTCCGTAATTCAGTCGTATTTTTCGACATTTTGCACGATAATTAAAAAACTATGATGCATAAAAATAAATAAAAATCTGTTTTAGAATGCACAAGTAAAGCCCTTTCATATGATACCCCACTTGATTAAGTTATCTTACTTCGAATATTGAAAATACTAATTATTAGTTCATGACCACAATTTAATTTTTTTTGTGTGACCTAACCCTAAATTCACGGTTTTCAGATTTTTCCCCTAAAGCCAGCTATAAGACCCACCTACCTGCCAAATTTCATGATTCTAGGTCAACGGGAAGTACCCTGTAGGTTTCTTGACAGACCGACCGACAGACAGACAGACAGACAGACAGACATAAAAGTGATCCTATAAGGTTCCGTTTTTCTTTTTGAGGTACGGGACCCTAAAAATGAAACAGCTACTGTGCCGATTTCAAGAGTATACAAATTCCTGAATTAAATTAACAGTGGTTTAAAAAATGTTCTCCTCTGATCTACCCTAGGTTATTTTCTGCACTTCAAATTTGTTCGCCTATTGTACACAAATTCTCTGCTGGTAAGCATCTATATTGCATGACAATAGAGAACTGAATTGAGCGGAGATTGGTAATCATTGGTACTAATTCTGATCGCAACAAAATTTTAGAGTATTGGCATGTTTTCTTACCAGTGTAATTAAAACCGGCCAAGTGCGAATCAGACTCGCGCACCGAGGGTTCCGTGGGTACTACAGTCGTATTTTTTGCATTATGCATAAAACAACTATTATGCATAAAAATAAATAAAATCTGTTTTAGAATGTATAGGTAAAGCACTTTCATATGATATCCGAATATACCAATATACTATCTTATGTTGAAAGTTGAAAATACGAAATCATTTTAATTTTTTTTGTGATGTAACTACAAATTCATAGTTTTCGGATTTATTCCTGTGTTTGTACTATAAGACCTACCTATCTTTAGCTATGGCAACTTTGATTATCTGAGATATACATCTGTCCCCGGGATGATATTTTATAATACACATTTATAATATTCCTTATTGTTCTGTGGTTATAATTATTAAGTAATTAATATTATTATTTATTATTATTATTATTTATTAATTAACTATGTATGTGCTTCACATACTACAAGTCATAGTCAAAAGATAATAATAGTTTTAAGCCATTAATTTTAATCATCATGATTACTGATAATCACTTTACCTATAAGCAGTATTATTAGTACACGATGTTCTGAAATGCAGTAAATGCACTACACATCGCTTTCGGCATAGCTTAGAGCGAGGTGGTTTAAATTGTAGAAACTTAAGTAGGTATCTCCAATAATAAAAATAATTATTTTTAATTACAATCCACACTTTACACTTATGTATATTTATTTCATAATGTTAAGTAGTATGAAGTATGGATTACCATTATTATTAATTATAAGCCTTACTTCATACTACTTAAGATTAATTAATTCTACTTAAGAAGAAAGTGTGTATGTTTTCTATCTGTCTGTTGTGTTTTCACAGACCATCAGATTAAAATCGATTTTGATGGGTATAGATGTAGCAATAGCTTGTATCCCAGAGACAGACATATTATTATAGAATAGACTACTTTTTATCCTGGAAAATCAAAGAGTTCCCACAGGATTTTTAAAAAACCTAATTCAACAAGGACGAAGTCAGCTATCAGCTAGTAAATAAATAAAATCAAATAATTTCAATATATTGGGAGCTAGTTAAAGTCCAGTTGTACGTAAGTTTTACTTAACTGCAAAAAATATATTTTAATTACAAAATAAACACAAACTCTTATGATAATAGTAGAAATAGTAAAATGTCTTATCAATTTTATTACCTTAGCTGGGTGTGCTTGAATAGACAGTGCTTTTCGAATAGACAATACTTTAAGCAGGAATGGAACTGTGATACCAAACTTCCTGTTAACATCAGGGCCTATTGCATCATGATTATCTTTAAGGTACTCTGATAGAAGAATGCCTCTTTCTATTATTAAGGAAGGACCATTTGGATGTGTCCCCATCCATAACTCAGCATAAGGCTTATTAGGGTCAATTGTAACATTTGGGTTCCCATTTGCCAACAGTTGTGCTACCATACTTTCTGACCCTAGCTTACCCCATTCATAGTTCTGGACCTTGCACTGTAACTCCATGATAGATCTGTAAAAAATTTACAATCATCAAGTACCTACAAAGTAAACTACACTACAAGCCGCTGCCAGTAAAACCTCGTCAATTGCCAGTGACTACTAGTCTAAATATATAAAAGGAAAAGGTGACTGATTGACTGACTGACTGATCTATCAACGCACAGCTCAAACTACTGGACGGATCGGGCTGAAATTTGGCATGCAGATAGCTATTATGACGTAGGCATCCGCTAAGAAAGAATTTTTGAAAATTCAACCCCTAAGGGGGTGAAATAGGGGTTTGAAATTTGTGTAGTCCACGCAGACGAAGTCGCGAGCATACGCTAGTAGTAAATATTTTTTAATGACGTAACATGATTATTCTGTTATAGCTTATGTCGAACAATAAAATCCGGTTAAATAATGTGAATTAACCACAATTAACATGAAATTAACTTACAAAAAGTGCAGACAGAAATCAAACACTGTAGATAAGAACTCAATGTAACCACAGGACACTTATGTACAAAACCACTATCTCACCTATAAACTGCATAAAACTTAACCAAAAGCCAAAGCAATTGCCTTTTAATTAATACAAAATCAAATTAATTAAATTACAAACAAACAAATTATATGGTGATGTCAATTATTGTCACGTCATTTTTTTTTTTCTTTTAATTTTTTTTACGGCCCTGTAAGGCTGTAACAGTCCTTTAAGGCCTATTGTCACGTCAACCAGGGTCTTAGATAGAACTAATGTTGTTTAGTATAAAAAATCTCCATAATTTTAGTTTGTGCAATTAGAACTAGATGGCGTTTTATCAAAAAATAAATTACGGTGCGACAAGGCTATCTTGGCGCGTGGCGAAATCGGAACTAACGGTGCCGTCAAGTGTCCCCTTGGTTCTTGTTTGAATATTCTAAGCCTTTGTTCTCCAATAGCGCCCCCCTGTCAATGTCAATCAAGTGGCAAGAGAGCCTTGTCGCACTGTAGTCTGGTATCTCTACGACTTCCCATAAAGCAAATTAAGAAGAAGAAGAAGATCTCTACGACTCAAAAAGTTTTATTTACTACTAGGTGCTACTAGCCACAGGACTCTATTACTCCTATGCTACTAGCTGAAGCCCGCGACTTCATCCGCGTGGAATTAGGTTTTTAAAAACACTGAGGGAATTCTTTGATTTTCCGGGATAAAAAGTAGCCTATTTCACTCTCTAGGTCTATATCTATACCCATAGACTATATGTATAGTCTATAGTATACCCATGCAAAAAAGCACGTCAATCCGTTGCATGTTGCGACTTGATTGGAGGACAAACCAACAAACAAACACACTTTCGCATTTATAATAAGGGTACTATAGCAACCTTGACATCCATGTTTGTGCCACATTTTTGTTTACGCAGTGTTACTGCATCCGTGATCCATCCATTCAAGTGTACTGCTGGGATATTCACTTATAAATTCATGCTAAATTCAACATAACTTAATACCTATAGAGAATGCAGTACAAAAATCATATAAACCATGTGTAAAGAAAAAAAGAAAATTTAGTTTTAAATAATAAATTACGGGTTTTGTTTTGTTACCTCAACTTTTAGTACTGAAAGTACTTCTCTCAATGTATAAAATAATAAATAATGCGGCCGAACTAAGAATAACACTGAATTTCTGCCATATTGCGACGTGTACCTAAGCGGGATTATAATTTTTGATTCGTATTTTCTTTGAAGTCACTACCTATAAAAATAATATATGAATTAAACCTGCACACGTGTTATACCTGTTATACGTATAGCTATATAGTTGATCTTAAAAAACTAGTATCCAAGGCCGGAAAAAATTAAAAATAAATTACATACAATAGTTACTGCAATTAGAAACAGATGGCGCCACTACGAAAGATTAGCTGACGTCTCTATACCAGTATATATAATGTACTCTGTGACGTCAACCCACTACCCAGCACAGACACATAATACCATATTCAATGTACTCTGTGCATAATACTGAACATAATACCATAGAGTATAGTAGCATAATACCCAAAGAGAATATAATCACTACGTGATAATACCCATTGGCCAATCGATTATGGTCAACTCGATTTGTGCTAAGTTCGAGTTAACTCGAGTTGAATTCTTCCTAACTCGTGTTTGAACTGGCGGTAAATAAATGAATCAAGCGAAAAACAGAGAGTACGATTCGTTCGTTGGGTGCGCGCACTTTAATACTCCCGCCATTGCATCGACCGAACGACACCGACGACGATGACGAAGTTTAGCAATGATAATTGTACTAACTATTGTAGAGAGTTGGATGGAAGAACAAATATGTAAAAAGTAATTTGTAACAAATCATACACTCAGTTTCTTCCTACTAACTCGAGTTGTGTAATTCAAATTCAATTACGAGTTACATGAACTCGAGTTACGTGACCACCTTGAAAACGGAGAATGCCATGACTGTCTGCTAAAAATATGTCAATTTTTTCTAATAAAGTTTTAGTAGCAGAAAACAATAAAAGGAATACAAATTGCACTAAATATTATCTTAAATCAATACGAAGAAATTACAATATTATGTATGTAAATCTCAATTTAAAAATAAACAATCCTAAAATTTTTTGTAAAAACTGTTGTTGACAGGCAAACAGTGTTGTGAAACTTCGCCGCCTGTGAAACTTTTTATATGGGACACTTAAGTGGGAGAACTTCGTTTTGCAATTTGCATCAGTCTGTCTATCTATCTGTCTGTCAAGACCCTTTTTCCCAAGAACGCGTGGAAGTATCACGTTAAAATTATACCTATATCAAATAAGTAGGTAGGTATTAACTAGGTAGGTATACTGTACCGTACCGTAAAAATCGTCTACATAATACTGTAGGTATAGCCTAAATGGGTGGACTGTAGACAATCGGTGTAAGTATATAGGTAGGTACACCGATTTTTTTCGAGGTTTATGGACCGATTTGCAAATTTTTTAAATCAACAGCAGAAGTTTTTGTGGTGGTTCATAACAATTTCTGGATCCAGCTTCTTAATCCCGATGCTGCAAGGTTACTGCCAGCCTAAGTTACCAAGATTCAGGAAGTGTTCATAGTGAATTAATAGGTATTGTAGGTACCAAGCAACGACTTCACTTGGACTCCAAGTCCCAACTCCTCAACCCTGATGAGGTAGCGTAAAGCACTTCTAAAATATAGTGATTCATCAGGAAATGCGGATGGTGTACCTAATATTATTTTAGGTAGATATTTATTAAGTAGGTACACCAGATTTAGCTTGCTGATTACGAAAAATGGATATTTTTCGTAATCAGCAAGAAAAAACCTCGGAAATGACATCTAGATAGGTATCGAAATGTTCATGAAAAAAAACGGGCTGAATTGAGAACCACCTCCTTTTTGGAAGTCGGTTAAAAACCGGTCAAGTGGTGGGGGGCCACACTGGGCTGTGTAGGCTTCCGTAATTGCATGCCAACACAACAGCTTCAATTTTCGATGTGGCACTAAATATAAATAAATAAATAAATAGGTAAATATTTTTATTTTTCAATCGAAGGGGTGCACTTTTTCTAACCAAGAAGGTGCAAGTAGGTACTTATTGTTCAAAAACGGATAGGAAAATATTATTCGCTCGCTCGCTTCGCTTTAATTGGGATTTTACTTCCACTTTTTTAGCAAGCCAGGCGGAGAAAATATTTCTTACTAAAATTACTAATTAAGGTTTCCTAATTCCATGAGTGTAGAATGTATGCAATACGCTAGATAATTTAGGTGAATAGAGGGAAACTATTGCAAGACGACTAATCGTGATGCAGTCCACTGCTAGTCTATAAGTAGAAGTTAAACAAAAAATAATAATTCTGTGGAAATGTTCCTATAAGTTAGAATTTTATTCTGCAACTTTTCGTTCTATGTAAGTATTTATGTCCTCTTTTAAGCTTTTCAATACATTAGAATCTAAATCTAATGGAGCGAGTACTTTCGGAAGAGCATCCTCATCTGCATTATTCGATTTTCTATCCCCGTTATCTATTATTTTTTTATCAGAAAATTCTGCTTGCTTTGCTAATTGAGGAGGTATGGCAAAACCAGACAATCCTCGATTTGTAATTTCGACATTTAGTAAATCTTCTGCCGTGTCGCAGTGAATTCCAGGTTCATTTTGTAAACGATCCATAGCAAATATTGCACTTTGTCTGGTGTTTTTCGCAGGCAGTGGACTATATTTCATTTCCAATGCTTTTAAGTCTAGATAAGGATATTTTTTCATTATAACCAATTCTTCGTAATGTCTTATTTCATCTTCGGTAATAGCGTCTTTGTTAGCCATGGTTTTGATTCCAATATTTAAATGATCATAAATACTTTTACCAAAGTCCTGTGTAGAGTCCTTGATTCTTTGCAGTGTATTTTCTAGATTAGATGCCATTTTCTTAGTTCTTCCAATCAAATCGCATCTTTGACTCACTAAAATCAAATTAAGTTTCAAAATTAAGGGACGGAGACTTTGAAAGTTGGATTAAAGGAAATTGGAAGGTCACTTACGATTATTAGGATAAGCTTCACGTGTAGCTTTCGATAAATCTCTGGAAAGTGGAAGAGTAGAGTTAAACGTGAGACACACAAATATACAGGCCACCATGAAGAGACCGGCACATTTCTGCATATTTGTCACATTTAGCAAGTTATTCAACATTAACAGAATAATATTAGATAAATTGGTGTTTTATTTATTTACTTGCGCTTTTTAAAAATATCGTCTACGCTCTTCAAAAGTCAATAGTGTAGGTAACTATTATTGGCATTTTTGTGCATTTTTGGCACGTTTTTGTCATAATCTTCAGTTTTTAGTGTCACCGTAATGTGTCATTTATTCTCGCATCTTTACCAAACTAAACTTGACGAATTTTCTTTTTTGCCCAATTAACAAAAGGGGAGATTCAGACCGATAAGATAGTCAGCATCAAATCAAGTTATTTTCATAAACTGTGCTACCTACGTTACAAAAAAAGAGTTTGTATAAAACACAAACAGATTTTCAAAAGTCGTTAAATCAATTGGCGTGAAAGTCCCGCCTAGTGGGATGGATTCGACAACAGAAGCGCTCTCATTGGCCGGGATTCACCCTTTCCACCATTTCCCGGTTCCGCAAGGGATGAGGGACGTAGAGGGCGGCATTTTGCCCGTCTGAATAAACACCTGATCATTTCAATCCACGTGTTTTGTGGGATAGAATAGCACGCATGGTGCGTTAAGCGGGATAAGTTTTGATAAAATAATTGGTTGCGGTTGAATTAATTGAGGTGCCGAACTGTTTGCGTATCTTTTTTACTTTTAGTGGGTTTAAAGCGTTGTTGTGATTTTTATTCTGGCCTTTAAAACTTGCAAATTTTCCTTTTCTTAACTTTTAAAAATTGAATTAATTAATGGAAAAAATTTGGATCTATTAAACTCAATAAATAATTTTAGTAAGTACCTACCTATCTTTAGTCATATTATAAAATACCTATAATTACTTAGTATTGTTAAAATAATATATCCACGATGAGCGACAGTAACTACACGGATAAAACAAAAACCACAACAATACAGACACCTAGGCCGTCGTCGCCGCGGAAATTCTTCGCGCGAATATACGGGCACCTTGAACAGCCAAAGAGTAAAGTGAAAGAGAGTCAGGGCTCGGAGAGTGAGTCATCCTCTGACGTGGAAATCGGAGAGAGTGAGGGAAGAGAGAGTGTTCAGTTACCGCCGCTGTGGCAGCCGCCGCCGCCACTGCCGCTTTGCCCTCGCCCGGTTCTTTTACCACATCAGCAGTTGGCGTTTGGTGCTGGTCTTGCAGCTTTCCGTAAGTCAAAATAAAATCAATATTTATAAGCCCTTATCTACCTACTTTATGGTTGGCATCAAAATTTGAAAAAATTGCTCCACCACACCATCGGAGATTCAAATCCATATAATATCTCACTGTCTGTAGCGGCCAGAGTGCCTTGACCGGCTGAAGAGCAGTCAGTAAGCTTAAATTAGATAGAGACATTTGGTCTAAGGAATATCATTGTATTTATTGCAAAGAAACAAAAGCTGCATATTTTATAGTTTTCAATAAAATTGCCATAAATTATCCATTATTTATCTCTTAGGTAGGGTCGTGGATCCTCATACCAGACGGCCCCCTGTTGGCGTCCACCTGACCGACTAAGTACTGTTACAAAATGCTTAAAAATACTTAGAATTAAGTACTTATTACAACACTCGTTCAAAAAATATGCATCTATGTCCCAACTTGAATACTTATCTAAAAATATACAGAGTAATAAAAAAAGTTTACTACTTATGGGTAAGATTCTTCAAAACAATGCAAATAAGTTTGTAACTTAATCGCAACCTTCGCTCGCAACGAGCAAGCGTGGACGTGTTGTGTGTGGGCAGCAAAAAATTAGTGGTGTGCAGAAACAATCACGGTAAGATTTCAGCCGTTTTTATTAGGGTTCCATACCTCAAAAGGAAAAACGGAACCCTTATAGGATCACTTTGTTGTCTGTCTGTCTGTCTGTCTGTCTGTCGGTCTGTCTGTCTGTCTGTCTGTCTGTCTGTCTGTCGGTCTTTCAAGAAACCTACGGGGTAGGTACTTCCCGTTGACCTAGAATCATGAAATTTGGCAGGTAGGTAGGTCTTATAGCAGACAGCACAAAAAAAATTAAATTGTGGTCATGAACTAATAATTAGTATTTTCAATTATCAAAGTAAGATAACTATATCAAGTGGGGTATCATATGAATTTTATGATATCGTGCAAAATGTCGAAAAAATACGATTGTACTACGGAACCCTCGGTGCGCGAGCCTGACTCGCACGTGGCCGGTTTTTTAAGTAAGTAAGATTTTATTTGAGTTTTATTGTTAACGCTTCCTTCTATTCTATAAAAGGTTGAGTGTTTTTTAGGGTTCCGTACCTCAAAAGGAAAAAGGAACCCTAATAGGAGGATTATATCGAAATGTCAAATGTAAATTATATTTCTCATTCTCAGTGATCATTAGATAGATTCCAAAATACGTAAGACCCACGTCCTGTATTAGTTTTATTTTTTCTTGTGTTCCCCCTGATCAGGCACAGGGTAGGTACTTCCCTTCCCGTTGATCTAGAATCATGAAATTTGACAGGTAGGTAGGACAGGTAGCACAAGTAAAAGAAGAACTAAAAAAAAACTGTTAATTTGTGGTTAAATCACAAAAAAACGTACTTAAGTAGGTACCTATTCATTAATATTATTAAGTAGTAGGTATTTTCAATTTTCAAAGTACGGTAACTATACCAAGTGTATATATCATAATGAAAAGGCTTTACATGTTACATTTTGTAACAGTTTTAAGTATTTATTTTTATGCATAATAGTTTTTGATTTATCATGCAAAATGTTGAAAAAAATACCCGAGTACGGAACGCTCGGCGCGCGAGTCTGACTCGCACTTGGCCGGTTTTTCAACTACGTAGGTAGGTAGGTACCCGCTACGTACTTAGAATAGCTTTAAAATAAAAATGTAGGTAATATTTTTTTCAAGGAAATTTCTTAGAGAAAGTTCCTATCTCGGACATCCTCCTCTAAGAAACAGAGATGAAAGGGATCCTATATCTCATGGACTTGCAAATAAAATATCACTAGAAAAATACTTTGAATAAGTATAATAGAGATGGTCCAGATAAGCTGCGGTGGGAGATACGTAAGCCCCGCTTACTCAACTCTTTGCCGGACGTTTTCCTTTACAAATAAAATCAGGGAAAAATGTTATAAATTTAGTTTTCACATTCATATTATTTGCTCCTCCCTGGGTGTACATGTACATGTACATGGGTGTGTGTAGGTACACAACTTTTTTTTCCATGACAGGCTAGGTATAAGTACTTAGTACCTACTTACCGCTTCAGGCCCCTTTTATATGGTACTAGCTGATACCCGCGACTTGGTTCGTGTGAATTTAGGTTTTTAAAAATCCTGCGGGAACTCTTTGATTTTCCAGGATAAAAAGTAGCCTATGTCACTCTTAACTTTATTTATTTATTTATTCAGATACAAGTTAGCCCTTGACAGCAGGTCTCACCTGGTGGTAAGTGATGATGCAGTCTAAGATGGAAGCGGGCTAACCTGGAAGGAGTATTTTTATAAAACCCATGCCCCTTTGGTTTCTACACAGTATCGTACCGGAACACTAAATCGCTTGGCGGCACGGCTTTGCCGGTAAGGTGGTAACTAGTTGCGGCCGAAGCCTCCAACCAGACCAGACCAGAAATTTAGAAACTATAAAATTCCATCGAACCCAGGACCTCCCACTAAAGACCACAGTGCTAGGGAGATCAACTATATTTACCATGCGAAAAATCACGTCGATTCGTTGCGACGTGATTGAAAGACAAACCAACAAACAAACACACTTTCGCATTTATAATAAGGGTAGGAATTAACAACGCACGTTTTTTGCAGGAAATCTTACCATTCAGGTACTTACGTAGTGGTGCTTAGGTAGGTACGTTGAGTACCTATAGAATCATTAATCATCATCACGTTGTTTGTACTTACTGCAAAAGAACCAGGCTCGGGTTCAGCCTGGCACGGGGTAACGTTGCCACTTGTGAGATGGGTCTCCCTAGTCTCTTACCAACTCTATGCATAAGACTCGATAGATGACCGCGCTTGAAAAATTATTATTGGTGCCTTTGGTGGTCAGTCACACTCACTAACACAGGCCAAATTGATCAGCACCGTCAAAACGTCCTATCGAATAAGAATATTATTTTGGAGAGTATATGCTCAGGGATTTCACAATCTTATTCTACCTTTATACTGTTCTACCACAGAGCAGCCATGAAACCGTGACCGTTGGCATCCTTATGTGGTCGATATCGTTATTTTATAAAAGCTGAAAGTTTCTCTGCGTATTGTCCCCAACAACGAGAGGAACGATCAGTTTTTATTAGGTAGGTAGGTACAATTATTATTATAGAACCGTTTCGCCCAACAAAACAATACAAAGCCTTATTTAAGCTTATTACAATAAGTATTGTCGTTCTTCTGAAATTGAATTAATCATAATGGTTTTTCGCGTCGTTTAAAAAACGTCTGGGTTTCCAGTTTGTAGATACGGAAGGCGAAGCGACAGCAGCTTCGGCGTGATGCGATTACAACACCACGTTTCGCTGCTTCGCTATAGAAGCAAGCCGTGTCTCATTCAAACCCACCCTCGTATGAAAATTGCCAGCACTGTTCTACTATACAGCTATAAAACTCATTGTTCAGCTCTTATAACTATTACGGAATAACAGTCCGTGAAAATGAAACGAAAATTAGCGGCTCAGTGGCGAGTTTTGCTGAAATTTATTAAGGTTTTAATAGGTACTTCAGTTGGTAGTGCGTAGGTACCTACTAATGTGTGCAGTAGTGCTTAATAATAATTGTTTTTGGATATACTCAGTAGTATATAGGTATACATATATATAGATTGTAGGTATACCTGTGGTGTACCTACTACATATAAAGAAATTAAAAGGAAAACTATCATATCATAGCTGAGTAGGCTTTAAAAGTTAACGAGTAAACAGTAGACAAACTTATACATATAGGTACTTAGAAAGTACCTAAGTCATTCAAAATTACTTAGAAGAAGTTTATGACTGATTTTTAAAAATAGGTATATGAAAAGAGATAATAATATTATAGTAATCTTTAGTTGGCAATGACCTATCAATCTATCTAGAAGAATTTTCAGGATCACATCATTAGTCCCGGAGATTACCTCATGCAACTTACAAACTCTACCTCAAGAATATTAGCTAAATATTAGTGTAAATGTACAAGTGTGGCTTTTTATCAGTTTCATGTCTAAAAAAAGTGACAAGTGCGAGTCTGACTCGCGCACAAGGGGTTCCGTACTTCAGTCGTATTTTTTCGACATTTCGCACGATAAATCAAAAGCTAATATGCATCAAAATAAATAAAAATCTGTTTTAGAATGTACCTACAGGTAAAGCCCTTTCATATAATACCCCACTTGGTGTATTAATCTTATTACTTTGAAAGTTGAAAATACGTCCTTTAGTGCCGGTTGGATAACCACGCCTCTCAATACGAATCTGCATTCTGTTCGAATCTCAATACGTTGTGAAACGATCACGAATCACGATACAAATTGCGGCTAATGCAAATCACAATGTTATGTTTCCAGCGAGATGAGCGCACGTGTTCGATCCCACGGCGACAACAGTATAAAGGCTTGGAAATACACAACGCGATACGATATTGACGACGATGTCATGTCAGAGTATAGTATTTAATTTAATTTAATTTAAAATAACTTTATTGTTAATAGATTTACAGAGAGTAAGAATACAGGATACACTTAAAAACCAAAGGGCGACCTTATCACTAAAGTGATCTCTTCCAGGCAACCCATACTTAAGAACTTATAGAACTGTAAGACGGGGAGTCGCAACGTAGCTATAAATATAATATATATATAAATATATATAGGTACCTATATATAAACACATACACTCTAATAGGTACACACTATAAAATATAATATAATATATACAATATACATGTATATAAATACTATATAAAATCAATATAGTATAATTAAATAAATAATACATACTACATAGCTAACTGTACATATAGTTATGGTAGAAAAACTACAGTGACAGATAGTGTTTCTTGACACGGTTTTTAAAGATTGCCAGCGATTTGGAGCGTCTTATTTCGACCGGAAGTGCATTCCACAGCGATAGTATGTTCTTGCATTTCACGAGGGCGAGTGGCTTATGCTCGTGCTAAGTTTTATCGGTATAAGTAAGGTACAGTAAATGTGTGCGTTTGCGAGCACTTGCTCGCGACTGATTGGTCCGACATGCACGCACACAGTGCCCTTGTATACGCGACGTAACCACAAGTAAAGTTCACTCGCCTTCGTGAATTGCAAGAACTGTAACATGTTATGAGATTCATCTCCGCTCTTAGAAGTTGTAATAAAAGATTATGTATGAAGTTTGTGTGCAGATAGTGTGGACATGCTTTATACAGCACCTCGATTGCGGGAAACCTGCATCAATCATTATTACAATCTCAATTGTTCTGATTGGCTGAATTTGTGCGATTCTTGTTGCAACAATGCATTGTAGCCAATAAAGAGCGAGCATCAACCAATCAGAGGTGATTGCGATCGTGACTTTGTAGCTGTCATTCTCCCGCAATCGCGCAGCAGGTTCCTAATATTACTGCCTACTGACATGCCGTCTCTACCTTTTACAAGTCGTTCTCCAGTTTTCTGTAGGTCTGACGTTCTACCATTCTACCTTCACGCTTTGTGTCTATCCAGATCTTAATTTTTTTCACACCTACCTACAAAATGTGGTGGTTATAGGTACTGGTACTGTTGCCAGTGCAGTGGTGACAGTGATGGCATATTATATGGATCCAAAACATCTCCGCTAACTATGGACCTCATAAGAAATCTCAGTTACTCAGCGGACGATGGAGAGAGATATGCTTGTAGTTTCTCTACGTAGGTACCTACTCTACTTAATCAAATCAGAAATGAGGCGATCCGTAGCAGAACCATAGTAACCGACATAGTTCAATGGATTGCAAAGCTGAACTGGCAATGGGCTATATGGCACATACCTACATCGAGAACCGATAGGCGTTGGGGTCCCAAGGCTCTGGCATGGTGATCACGCACTGGAAAGCGCAGCGTTGGCAGACTCTTGGTATCGGATACTGGGAAAGACGACATCAAAAGAGTAGCAGAGAGCCGCTGCATTCACGCGACGCAAGGCCGTAAGCCTAGCCGATGATGATGATGACTGGGCTTGACCAATATTTTCTTAACAAGATTACCTACGATCTAGAATCTAGATCATCGTTTAATTATTACACATTTATAATATTGTGTAGGTGATCTGAGACGACAGTCAATATGTGCTACCTAATGCAGCCGTTCCCTACCAAAATCAACCCTATTAGTCCGCGACAAGTCGAGATGGCAATCGAGGTGGGGACGCCCTGCACAGTGCACACCTGCACAGGCTAAACCAGTGCGGTTGACATGCGGGTGTGCCTCGCACACCCGCATGTCAACCGCACTCATACTCGATCGCCATCTCGACCTGTCGCATACTATAAGGTAGGCATACTTGCGATTTTACGTTCACCTAACAGAAATGATAATACTTAGCCACGCTATTTTATTGTTGGGAATCTAAAAGTAATTCCTACCTATTATTGAAATACCGGACGCTCTAGCGTTCAATTGAAACTTACTCAAGCAAACATTCGTAATATCAATATCTCAGCGTAAATGTATCTACCTACCTATTGAGAACAAAAAACAAACAAGTCAGGTGTACTTCTCTCATCTCGATGGGAAACGGTCGAGCGAATCCGTAATTAGGATTTAGGGGATAGATAATGAATATTAAGGGAGGCAACCCCAAACGTACACGCTCTATTATCGCTTTGTTAGCGTAGTTGATTAATCACAATCATTTTTTAATCGCGGACAACTAAAGTGTTTGGGGGAACACGGGACGGACATGTTTAGTTAAGGATTTAAAACTAGAAGATGCCCGCGATTTTATAATTTGCTTTCGATTCTAAAAATATTTTCGTCAACATCACACCAGTATGTGGACATCCATTGTTGGATATAGGTTTAGAGATAACCTCAATGTCAATGTATGGGTCAATCCTAAGTCTTCCTCATTTAGAACTTCCTACCACCCTCATTACATCGCGATCAAACGACTTGGAATGCACCACACTGCGCTTTCAAACCAAGCTTTGTAGGTATGCTGTCTCCACAGCAGATATACAGACACACTTTCTTACTGTAGCATACCTTTTACCTCTTATTGTAGCATAGGTATGACTTATCCTGTCTACTTACTATTTTTAACCGTATAATAAATTATCGTAATGAATTCTAGCTCATAAAATCGAATCAATCCCGCTGGCCGCTCACTTTCAGCTCGATTGGGCGCGTGATAATTGGATGTGACAACACTCAGCGAGATTACGCCCTCATTGTGGCTCTATTACATATGCTTCGCCCAGCTGACGGCTCCCATGCTTTGTATTTTTATTCGAAAATTACGATTAACATCTTTGGTCAGATTTAAATGGAATTGTAAGTAGGTACTACTGTAGGAAATTTTTAACAGCCTCGTTTCAAAAGTAAAGCTGAATAATGTTTTCTAATTCTACATTATGATTTTTCATAATAAAATTCTTATTGCTTACCTACCTAGCTTGATTAATGGATCTTGACATTCATTAATTGGTCATCAAGATCAACTCATCGCCGGCTCACTACAGAGAACGGGTCTCCTCTCAGAGTGAGAAGGGTTTTGGCCATAGTCTCCCACGCTGGCCATGTGCGAATTGGTAGACTTCACACACCTTTGAGAACATTATGGTGAAGGCAGTGGACAGGCATGCAGGTTTCCTCACGATGTTTTCCTTCACTGTTAAAGTAAGTGATATTTAAATAATTAAAACGCACGTAATTCTGAAAAGATGCATGCCCGGGATCGAACCCCCGACCTCCGATTAGAAGGCGTACGTCCTAATCACAAGGCTATCACAACTATCTAAACTTACTGGATTAGAAAAATTATGCTGTGAACTTTTGGGTAATTTATTTAGGTATACAGTGTAAATGAGCACATTACTTACGGTCGGAAGATGGAACAGAGAATTGTGATACTTACCTACTATCTTACAATTTGGTTGGTAGATTATCATGGGCGTCATTAGACGGACCATACTCGTACAATAAACACACTCGGAGCAATCTCTCACGCACCGTATCTTTTAACGACGCAGATCATGCGAACTATTGTCCAAAAGAATACAGCTTTTGTCTGCGTTTTCATCATTTTGCGCACTTAATAAAAATGTTACAATATCATTAATTCTGATATTTATCTACTTACCTAAAGTAGGTAGGTACCTAGGTACTGTTTGGTACTACGACATACACGATATGATAATATATTCTAAGTAACTACATCATAATATCATCGTGTATGATACTCGATACCTAGCAATGCTTCTATCCGGTAACAGATAGTGAACATAGGTTCCGAATTTTTATGATTTCAAATGAGTCCAAAATGAAGAATGCTACAGAGAAGCGTATTTGTGTTTTTCTACGTTCCAGTTACACCTGAAAATAAAAAAGTTTCTAGTGTTTCTATCCACGCAAATTCCTTTTCCTTGGACCCCTTTGTACTTATCAGGTGTAAAATCGCGAAA
The DNA here is from genome assembly GCF_902806685.2 of Maniola hyperantus. Lineage (NCBI taxonomy): Eukaryota > Metazoa > Arthropoda > Insecta > Lepidoptera > Nymphalidae > Maniola > Maniola hyperantus. The sequence goes on along the minus strand of NC_048545.1, from coordinate 4,695,374 downwards.
TCTAATCCCTGCATACCTACTCATATGATAATAATTCCAGTGTTAGTGAATATTGTGTTACAAAAAGTTATTAAAATGATCGTGATTCACCGCGGGGTTTCGCGTCGCTTCCGGGAGCCGGCAATATGGTGCGGAACCAGAGGACTTACAAGCTCGTTCTCAGGACCAAATCACTTCCCTGACACAGGAACGGTGGGGAAACCTTAGATAGACCAAATGTTCATGAAGATAGTTTTTTATAGGTAGGTAGATAGGTAATTGTTCTTATAATGTAACATTCGTAAAATTTATAGGTATATAGGTACCTATGTGCCTAATGCCTATACTTCCATCTACACTAATATTATAAAGAGGAAAACTTTGTTTGTTTGTTTGTTTGTTTGTTTGTTTGTTTGTTTGTACTGAATAGGCTCAAAAACTACTGGACCGATTTTAAAAATTCTTTCACCATTCGAAAGCTACATTATCCACGAGTAACATAGGCTATATTTTATTTTGGAAAAAAATAGGGTTCCGTAAGATATTTGGGTTTTTCGGACACAAGGTGTAAAAAATCAACCAGAAAAGTTACTTATTTTGCGTACGCTGCCTAAACTATAAAAGATAGAACCATAAAATGTTCTAATTAATTGTAGATCTTATAAATATCTACAAAAAAGTCCGCGACACACTATACCCATCTATGTCGAGTGAGGCACAGCAACCATTTTTTTATTTAAAAATCTTGAATTTTTTTTGGACTACATTTAAACGCGTTTATTTTACTCATGCTATTAATCCTTATCAAAATAAATGATTTCATCACTAAGAACAGTTTATGGAGATAATATTTGGTCTTTGAATGATTAAAATTGGACGTTTGGTTTTGAAGTTATGGCGAAATTAAAATATTACGATTTCTGCTGCACGGCCCGTTGTATTATATTATATAAAGAGGTAATGTCGTTAAGTTTGTTTGTAGGGGGTAATCTTTAGAACTACTGAACCGATTTTAAAAATTCTTTCACCCGTAGAAAGCTACATTATTCCGAGTGACATAGGCTATACGGGATCTTTAAAAACCTAAATCTACGCGGGCGAAGCCGCGGGGATCAGCTAGTACTTAATATTATAAGGTGTCTGTCTCCTAGCTTTTCACGGCTCCTCTATTTAACCTATGTTGACGAAACTCCGGGGACGGACATAGGCTACCTTTGTCCCGGAAAATCAAATAATTCCCTTCAGATTTAAAAAAACCTAGATCAGGCAACATTTAATTAAACATATAGGTATACCTACCTTAAGAGCCTCAATAGCTCAACTGGTAAAGGAGTGGACTGAAACCGAAAGGTTGACGGTTCAAACCCCGCCCGTTGCACTATTGTCGTACCCACTCCTAGCACAAGCTTCACGCTTAGTTGGAGATGAAAGGGGAATATTTAGTCATTTAACATGGCTAATACTTATTCTTTAAAAAAAAAAAAACTAACGCATAATTTTTATTAGATCGTGAAAATCTTGTACCTAAAGGAAACTCAGACTCAGATCTGTACTGTCATAAAGGCATAAAAGCACTGCTTGCTCTAGTTGAAACAGCTCAGTGCTTACTTATTATTGACCTGCCAGTAAAAAGGCGAATGACCTAACTAATGCCTACCCTGGCCTCGAATTCTTTAGACGTCAGTAGTGGATACAGGTAATGCAGCAGTGCGTTCCCGTAGATTTGCATCCTCATCTCAGAATGAGAAGGGATCGGGAGATAGGCCAAGTGTGGATTGACAGACTTCCTTTGAGAACATTTTGCACCCACTCGATACTAGTGTCTTTATTTGCAGTAGCTCGCAGGAGGCGCAAGGAGAGTCGCCCGCGGCGGCAACGGACGACGTTCTCTGCACATCAGACGTTGCGCCTTGAACTGGAGTATGCAAGGGGCGAATACGTCGCACGAGCACGAAGGTTAGCAATTCAGTCCTTACCCATTATAAATTCGAAAGTGTGTTTGTTTGTTGGTTTGTCCTTCAATCACGTCGCAACGGTGCAACGAATTGACGTGATATTTTGCACGGGTATAGATAAAGACCTGGAGAGTGACATAGGCTACTTTTTATCGCGGAAAATCAAAGAGTTCCCACGGAATTTTTAAAAACAATTCCACGCGGACGAAGTCAAGGGCTTCAGCTAGTTTTTAACCGACTTCTGAATAAATGACTCCGACATACAGATACTGTACCTATCTACTTATATATAGCGGGCGTAAAGGCATCAATCGTTTCGCTACAATTTGTGTGCGTCAGTGCTAAAAGCACACGTGCTAAAAATCTAAGGGAATGGAATAAAATAAGACACAATTCTGTTTCAGATGTGAACTTGCATCAACTCTGTCGCTGAGCGAAACACAAGTAAAGATATGGTTCCAGAACAGAAGAGCTAAAGATAAAAGAATAGAAAAGGCTCACATGGATCAGCAATACAGGTGAGTAGGTACCTACCTAACTTTAAATCAAATCTTTGCATACGTTTGATAAACCAGTGTAAATGGCTTTCTGCGTCAACAAGCATTAATACCATGCTGCTCGATTGCGGTAGAATGACAACTACAATGTCGCAATCGCAATCACCTCTGATTGGTTAACGCTCGCTCATTATTGGCTACAATACTTTGTTGCAACAAGAATGGCACAAATTCTGCCAATCACAACAATTGAGATTGTAATAATGATTGATGCAGGTTTTACGAAATCGACCTACAGACGTGAGCCAACTTAATAATAAGTACGAGTAGTTATCTGTTGATAGCAATGTCGTTATTTATCAACAAATCGGTCAAGTGCAAGTTGGACTCGCACACGAAGGGTTCCGTGTATCATCGTACGTATGTTTTTTTTATTTTCATGGCAGCCATTTTGAATTTGTATTATAGCGGCAATAGAAATAGGTAGGTACACATTCTGTGAAATTTCAAATTCTCACGTATTATGGTTCACGAGATACAGCCCGCTGACAGACAGACGGACGGACAGCGGAAGTCATGTTGGCTCCCTTCGGGTACGGAACCCTAAAAATTGTTTAGTATTTCTTGACAAATAACGTCGCTAAATTATCTACAGCTACTTTACTACTATTACTTACTTAGATTCATTATAAACAGGCGTTATTGGAGATGCTCGTTCAAGACCGATTTTCCTTCTACCTTTCTATCATGTAGGTACATTCTTACGATTTATGAACGAATATTCTCTCCATTTTCCAGACAACTGGCAGCAGCAACTGGTTTCTTCCCACCAATGTTCCCCGCGCCGTACGGACCGCCGCCGTGCCCGTGCTTACCCGTACACCCTCCGCCCAATCTCGATAAATAATCCAGTGCAATCATACTTTTTTTTTAAAGAATATTAGCCAATGATGGAGTCATCATTCTCATTCTCCTTTCCCCTCCAACTACGCGTTAAGCTTGTATTAGGAGTAGGTACGACAACAGTGCAACGGGTGGAGTTTGAACCGGTAACCTTTTGGATTTCAGTCCGCTCCTCTAACCATTGAGCTATTGAGGCTCACAGGCTTTACGACAGTTCTTAAGTCTTTTGTAAATAGTTACATATAGTATGCGACAGGTCAAGATGGCAATCCGGGTATGTATGAGTGTGCCGAAGAACTTTTCAACCTGGTTCCTCCTTCACCCTTCTACTATCGTACCGCAAGGCATCGCCAAGGTCTGCACCCGTACTTAGTCTAAATTCCCCGGATACGCACGAAGCGATTGGCCTCCTCATTTCTAATTCGAACCGCCAAGATTTGGAACACCCTTCCAGCATTAGTTTTCCCACCGAATTATAATATGGGTACCTTCAAGACAAGAGCGAATAGGTATCTTCTAGGCAAGCGCGCTCCATCTTAGGCTGCATCATCACTTGCCACCCAGGTCTGATTGCAGCCAAGCGCTAGTCTATAATTTAAAAAAAAAAATGTGGCGGGGGGATGCTCCGCACGTCACCCGCACCGGGTTAGCGCAGGGGCTGTGCGGGTGTGCAAGGTGTCCCCACCCCGATTGCTATCTTGACCTGTCGCGTACTATACTTTACTCCGCCTAAATACAATCAATGTGGCTAAATATTGTTGCACGCAATCTCTTTTTAACTAAATTGAAAGGTCTAAAATATCATAGATGACGTTTCTGCGGTCTTAATCGAATGCTATCCTTTTCCGCAGAGCATTATGGAAGGGATAGCAATTAGCCACAATGATTTTCATAATAACAGTATGAATTCAAAATTAAAATATTTTATAAAGTAGTTTACATAGTACATAGTTATGTAAATTATAGATTTATTAGTTTTCAAATTGTATGTAGACATTTTAAGTTTTTTCATTTTTCTGATCTCATACTTATCTAGATAGTAAATAAATTATAAAATTAATAATTATAACCTTTACCTACTAATAAAAACTTACACTTTGCATGGCTTTTATACACATTTAAATAAGCTGCTATAGCGTACATTTGCCATGTTTAAATGCCATGTAATATTTTATTAGTAAAGTCCTTAGAAAAAGAACAACAGGTAGGTAAGGGCCTAAGCTTTTTGCTCTTTCTTTTTTGTTCGGCAATTGTGGCTAGGTTCTATGGTACACCTAAATTGACAGGTCTAAGTCTAATGCTATCCTTTTCTGCAGGGAGCAGTATGTGAGGGATATCAGCATATTTAGACCTGTCGTTTTAGTTTAGATTGTGTTTAATTCCCGCAAATTGCTAATGGCGTGGCCGCCATTTTAGTGACATCAGCACGGCATCAGTTTGGAGCTGATGGTACATTTTTATTTCAGCTGACGCGGACGTCAAAATGACGTCATTTCGATGTTAATGAGACATGGTTCAAGCGCAATAGCAATTTGCGGGACTTATACAACAGAATTAGCCACAATGGAGCCGATTCTCTAGTACACAATCTCTAAACTAAACTAAATTAACAGGTCTAAATCTAGTGCTTTCCTTTTCCGCAAGCAACATTATGAAAGGGATAGCAATAGATTTAGACGTGCCATTTTAGTTAGGTTAGAGTTTGTGTACAACGGAATTAGCCACATTGTCAAGTTTAGTTGAGATTTATCAATTTTTGTTTAGAATATGCTAGTCAATATTGTTACCATCTTTTTCAGTTGGATAAATTAATGTTAATGTATAGTACGCCACAGGTCGAGATGGTAATCGGGGTGGGGACGCCCCGATAGCACGCGCTATCCCGCACCGGGTTATCGCAGGGTCTATGCGGGTAAGCAGGGTGTCCCCACCCCGATTGCCATCGCGACCTCAGACCTGTCACGCATTATAGGTACTTGTCACTTGACAGGATAAAAAAATTTCAAATAAACTTACAAGGATAGAAATAATATACTTGACGGAAGGAAAAATAAAAGATGTTATTATTATTTAATGTTTGTATTTATTAGTCATAACTTACCATGGCCTTTTCCACAGACGGAGGCTTGTCCAAAGTGTAGAAGAGTCCATGGAAAACAGTCTCAATTTAATTTATGCACACAAAATAGGGAAACAAGTGTATTATTACAATAGGGATGATGACTACTAGTAAAATCAGCGACTTTTATCAAACGTCAAAACGCTCGCTTAGTAAAGTAAGGGAGCTACAGTTAGAAATACACAGATGTGACGTCATACACATTTGACGTAATTTGGCGTCCTTATTTACTTCAATCGATAACTTAAAATGGATACCAAACTTGAAACTAAGAGCGGACGTGGATATTATTTAACAGTTCCTAAGAAATTATTTATTTTTGACATAGTCATCATCCTAATCAATGGCGGGCGGATGCTTTACCATCATTATTGTCGCGCAATACGCGACATCACGATTCTGAATTGAGGAAATATTAATAGTAGGTACTACAGTTATTGCAACTAGTGTCCGACCGAACCACACGAGTAGATATCCTACTCGTGTGACCGAACCCTCCGCTTCGGCCAAACCTTTGGCCTCCAAAATGCGCCGAAGTTTTAGCCGAAGCCGAAGCGTCAAATTTTTTTTATTACTTTTAAGTAGATAAATATAACAATTGACATTATTTCGAAGTGTTACTCTTTATGAGAAGTTCAATAAGACAACAGTCAACATAACTTAGAAAATATCATATTATTCCCTTTAAGCCAATCTTGAACTGAATTTCTTATGGTCATTAAACCTTCAACGGCGGAAGGTTGTGGCTATTTAGTCGATTAATTGGCTTCGGCTTCGACTTCAGCCAGCAATCGACCTTCGCAGCTTCAGTCACACACTAATTGCAACAATAGATATTGTAACAATGTATACATTGACATGTACGATATAATCAGAATCACGGTACGTTATTGACAGAACCGCATCCCCCATTACACTTGAGTAAAATATGGAAAAAAACAACAATAATATATTTGTTTAAAGTTATAACAATCAATGCCTTCATAATATTATATTAGCTAGGTATTAATTAATTTCATTTCACGAAACCCCAATAAATCCCGATGACCAATTAAAGAAAACATAGTATTACGTCATTTATCTTTATAATTTTCACTTATATTTAATGTAATACATGAAACCAGATTATATGTTACAAAAATATTGCACCTTTAGTGTTTTCTTTTTAAATTAATGGAATGTCGATATTTGCAAAGATATTTAAACTTAAAACTAGGAACACAAACCCCATAGTAAACAGCACAGTTTTCACATTATAACAACTCAATGGAAAATAAACTTCTATCATAACAAAATATAATGCTTTTAAAAATTTTAAGCAACGTCCGAAGTGAAAAACTTAAGGCTTTTTAGCGTCCAACGATAATCGGCGATCGCACTTATAAAAGGCGTCCACTCTAACGGATCGGGCCGCAACGCGCGTCTAGTCGATGCACTTTCATTTAAATGTAAAGCAGAGCAGGCGGATTTTTGCGTTGCAATGCGGTCCGGTCCGTCTCGCCTAGTGGACGGTGTGTTTACAGACGAGCGGCATTTTGTCGACGACAGGGGTGACTGTTGCCGTCAAGTCGACGCGCTGGCGGCTGCCATTGACGCGCGTCGACGGCAGCCACCGATACGCCACGACACGGCAGCAGTGGACAAATTGCCACTCATATGTAAAAACACTCAGCACAACCCGCACGCAACGAAATTTTCAGTACCGAATAGTTAGTTCCATGCGGTATGCGTGAATCGTTATCAGAAATAAGAATCGACCCTCCGTGAATCTAGTAATCGTAGATTGAGAAACGAATCGAAAAGGTTTAGGGATTTTTTTTAAGTAAAAGAAGGGCATAAGGAAGAATTGAAAAATCGAATTGCTGATTTAGACTCAGCTGTCTATAAGAGAATAAAAGTCATTCACCTGTCGTTTGTAAACAAGATTATAATTAATATTAATAAACGAATTTCAATTTAAAGCTCGAAAAGTTCATTGCCGAATGCAATTATTATGATTAAATACGATCAAACCGATCCAAATCCAAATATTATGCGCTCCACCTTATTACGGATTTTTCAGGCTTTCTTATTTCTCCACATAAGGCCAGGGACAAATCTTACTGATAATAACGCGCGGGATTCCTGCATGACGTTTTCTCCGCGCAAATATGTTGCGTCCCTAATATTTCAAAATTAATATTATGTTACATTGCAGTGGAATTCAACTATCCAGTGCCCTAATGATATTATGACACTGCAACAAACGTTACAAAGCTTCAGAGCGGTTTCAGATTAGCGTTTTTTTGCGTATATAGGCTTATTTTCATATACACGTACGACTTTTTTTTATACGCATCTCGTACGAGCGTAGCACCGCTTCTAAGCTCGTATACGCGCGAACCGCGAAAGACACCAATTCATATTGCTACTGACTGACTTACAGGGGTCGAGCGAACAAATCAGAATGTGAGCGTGCATGCGCGTTCGATTTATTGAATCCGAACGCGTGTGTAGGTGCGACTGTAAAACGCGCACAAAACGATAGTCTGTAACCAGTAACCACCTATAGACGCTAAATAAGCCTCAAGTCAACCACAGACGCGTCCTTAGCAAAGTCGTTGTGCTAAGTGTACGTAAAAATATGTAAAAACTGCGAATTAAGAAGTGCTAATCGATATTAAAGATGAAGAAATTCTAGTGCCTCACAATACCTTAAACAAACCTTATTTGTGAAATAAACGTAAACTGACTAAGACGATGGTTAGTCCGCTTCCCTCACTAAGCTGACTCCTTGCCTACTTGTGTCTATTCTATCTGCCTGCCTAGCTTCAACTATGCGACTTGACACCTAAGCATTCAACAAGGACTGTTTAAAATATGTACTACATACAGTTGCTGTCAGGTAAAAAGAGCTCTGGACAGCAGTGGTGGGATATATTATGTCCGCGCACGGGTACGTTATCCGGTGGGAAAGATCACACTTTAAAAAGAGCTAATCGGCAATTTATAATTCACCCACTGCGCAGGTTCAAGGACAGAGTTCTTTTTACCTGACACCTACTGTACTTAAAAATAATTACGCTTAAATAATAAAAGAATCATGGTAAGAACTGAGAATGAATTTTGATGAAATTATCATAATAATGTTAGATTTTTCTGCTGTCAATACGATGTGCGAACGAAAGACAAATATAGCTGACGCCATATTTAAATTTGTTATGCTGGCAACTCTTTCCCAGCATAGTACATGCCGTGGCATGGCAGATTATGAGAAAGAAAGTAAGGGAACTTGCCAAATAAAAATAGCCATTTATTTATCCTATGACCTGAAACTTTAGAATTCCGCCAATTGTTTTCGTAAAGGGGAATGGTGTGTTAGCGCATTTAAAGTTAAGTTTTGACAAACACAACTAGCTCAATGTTTAAAGCAATTAAGACGAGCTCCATTTATTTTTCTGTCTATTAGTATGAGATGGATTATACCAAGGGCTATCAAAACTACACTTATGGTAAAGAAATAATGAAGAATAGGAAATGTACAAAGTGCAATACTTACAAGAGGACCAGCGTCGGTTTAGAAGCGGCGTTGATTGGCGCCGGTGGGAGCAGCGGCGGCACCCATGTTATTGAAACTTTGAGCCCCGCCCGTAGAGTAGCCTGTACCTATTAAAATAAAATAAAACTTAGATAATAGTATAAGGAGCCGGCGAATGAAATGGTATAATTGCATAAAAGCAGAAAATAATGTACATCGACCTTTAGAGAGAGAAGACGGTTTTGTAGAGCATTGTCTCTGTCGTTGAGACCGACAAAACGTCACATGAGTGACAGAGACAACGCTCTACAAAGCCAAATCTGATTCTAAAGGTCGATCTACATTATTTTCTGCCGCATACTGTAGAGACTGTACAGGTAAGCGCAGAGTGGACTGATGATCTCTTGAAGGTGAATGAGTAAGGCGCAGGACCGTGTGTGGAGCGGCACTCTCGAATAGGGTTATATCTAGCAGTGAGGCAAGAAGGCTGATGGATCAGAATGTACCTGCGTTGTAGGGCTGCTGGCGGGCGGTGTTGTAGTTGGGGCGCATGGGCCCGCCGCCGTAGTTCTGTTGGTAGCCCCCGCCAAAGCTGTCCGCCGCCGGGCCCCAGCCCTGTTCGCCGTAGCCCTGGCCGCCCCAGCTGCTCGAGTTGTCCCACGGGTTCTGGTTGCCCCAGCCACCTCCTCCTTGGTTGTCATACCCTACAATGATTAAAATACTATTTTACTATAGGGATATCATTTAACCGAGACAGCACGTGAGGTACAGTGTGGGTTGCAGGCGGGTGACAGTTGACATAAAAACCAAAGAATCAACATGGCCTTGTCCTGAGTTTTCTTTCACGTCAAAGCAAGTGATATTTAATTTTTAAAAACGCACATATAACTCCGTGCTTGATTCCTGTCCATTTTGTTTGCAAAATGTAAACACATATCAAAGTGCATACCTGACCCGCCCCACTCGTCGCCTCGGTTGCCCCAGCCGCCGCGCCTGCTGCCCCCGGCGCCACCGCCGCCACCGCCGCCGCCGCCGCCGCCACCGCCACCGCTACCGCCGGCCGCCATCTCAGACTTCGATAGGGCTTTCTTCACGTCCAACCGACGCCCTTTGATTTTGTGGTTTGTTTCCACTGAAATAAATAAATCCATGCTAATAGTATAAAAAATGCGAAAGCATGTGTCTCAATCTGTCCGGCTGTCAGCTAGCTTTCCATGGCCCATCTTTTTAACCTTGAAGTCTTTTCTCCTCAATAAAGCTCTAAAGGACCAGAGCCCAGAGCTGAAAAATCACTAAAAAAATTACTTACAGCATATTCTGTCAACCGGATCATAGTCATCAAACTCAACAAAACCGAATCCTCTCTTCTTGCCCGTCTCCTTCTCAGTGACCAGACTGACTGATACAATGTCTCCATAGGAACTGAAGTACTCCCTCAAATCTTCCTCCTCAATGTCTTGCTTGAGGCCTCCCACAAACAGCTTCTTAACTGTTGCACTTGCATCTGGTCTCTTTATCTCTTCTCGGGGGACTGCTCGTTTTGGTTCTACAATTCTATAATTTGATTTTAAAGTTTAAATAAAATTTTATTGCTTAAATGTTTAAATTAACCACCACTGCATGATTTAAATTCATCCTCATCATCATCATTATCAACCGATAGACGTCCACTGCTAGACATAGGTCCCTTTTAGGGACTTCTACATGCCAGTCTTGCTTTGCCTGAATTCAGTGGCTCCCTGTGACTCTTTTTAATGTTGTCTATCCAACTAGTAGTTTAAATTAGTTGTTTCTTTTAGTTACAAATAAACCAACTATAAGTATACCACACCTACAGTTGAAATTAAAAGAACCACTTGACTAAGAAGGTTTGTGGGGTAGGATGACAGTGATGTTGAAAACCTTGATTTTTAATGTCAACTTTCACCCTCCCACAACCTGGGCCCTACACTATGAGTATACAGTGTGGAAAAAATTATGAGCCCTGGACAGGAACTACCTTAAATTTCATTAACATTCTCTTATTTCTAAAAAGAAACAAAACTACATTTAAAGATTTTCTACAATTTGCTTGTCTGCCTGGGAATCGAACTAGCTAAAAATTCAAAAAATAAACACTTGCTACTTTATTCTACTAGTTGATACAGTCAATGTTAATAGTAAAAGTTCTCCAAGAAACATTAGGTTTTACACTCAATCTAAATCACCAATCTATGTTACTAAATAATTTAGAGTGTCTTCCAAGGTAAATTTATTTTGTTAAAAACATTGATTGGTTTCAGTCTATTCAAATTTTATTAGTAACTAGCTGATGCCCGTTACTTCGTCTGCGTGGATTTACATTTTTCAAAATCCCGCTGGAACTCTTTGATTTTCCGGGATAAAAAGTAGCCTATGTGATAATCCAGGGTATAATCTATCTCAATTCCAGATTTCATCCAAATCTATTCAGCCGTTTTTGCATGATTGAATAACAAACATCCAAACATCCACACTTTCACGTTTATAATATTAGTAGGATTACCTTCCATCAATTTTATGCGGCCTGTTTCTCTGAGCATCATCAATCATGTGCGCTCTAGAGTATGTTATGAAGCCAAAACCCCTTGACCGTTTAGTCTGTGGATCCTTCATAACTACAACGTCTACAATCTCGCCCCATTGCTCATAAAATTCTTTGAGAGATGTGTCTGTTGTCCTGTAGTCAAGACCACCGATGAACAGTTTCCTAGTATGTTCAGGTTCCTCCTGGAATAAATTTGCATATTTATTTACATCTAAGTATTTTAATTAATATTATAAAGAGGAAATATTTCCTCACAGAACCTCCTCCACAATGCCCTCTTGGCCCTCCTGATTTCTTAACTATATTCCATCAGGGCTTTCCTGTATATATATCCCATTTATTGGTCTTTTTAGCCCTATTGAATAGTTTCCTTGTTTTGCCGCAGTCATCCTCCAATGTTATACTTCACCGTTAAAGCAAGTGATATTTAATTGCTGAAAACACACTTCGCTTCGAACAGTTAAATGGGCGTGTGTGGGATCAATCGAACTCCTGACCACCTGTACACAGGTGCCTCCTATAGGAGGCAGACGTCTTAACCACTAGGCTATAATGCTACAGTTCATACAGACCATAATACTGTTTTTCAAGCATGACCCTAGTGACTTACAGGCATTTCCCACTACACTAGATTTACACAAACCTTCAGAGTTTTGAATCGATGCAATTTTATGCATATTTTTTAACTTCTTATTACAATTGAATTGAATTGTTATTCTATATAACAATTCAATTCCATATTCAATACAGATCACATAAAATATTGTAGTCAACTTTTGTTGTGTTGGTAACTTTTAGGCGTGCCCGGTGCCAACAAGGCACATTCTACTTTGAAAATTTGTTGTGTAGAGATGGAAGCAGCGGAATGCGATTGTGGTTGGTTAAACTAGACTTTTTACTTTGTATTGTGTGCTACATTTCGTAGGTATACCACAATGGTAGTACACGTAGCAAAGTGATCGTAGTTCTAATTCAATCCAATAGAACACCGTCAAAAGGTGAAGAAAGGTTAAGAAAGCAAAGTTTGACATATTTTAACGTTTGTATACTTACATAGTCATCACCGCCGCCACCAGGTTTCATTTTGACCTCGATTTAGCAATTTAGTCGTAAATCGGAACTAAAGAAATTTAGGTTCAGTACAAATGTAACGTTCACGCTCAATTTATAATAGTGAGTGCTAGAGCGTGATATTTAGTGCCAGACAGTAGTACCTAGTTAATGCAATTATTTTCACTTATAATTTTTTACGGAATTAAATTATATTTTTAGCATGAATTACAAAATACCAAAATCCACATTCCACACCACCGAAAAAAACAATTTCTGCAACTTTTTTTTCTGGTCGGCTGCAAAGACAGAAGACAGTCGACCAAGCGCATAGATTAATGGACAAGCATAGATTAGGTATCTATACTATTGATAAAGAGGTAATGTCGTTAAGTTTGTTTGTAGGGGGTAATCTTTGGAACTACTGAACCGATTTTAAAAATTCTTTCACCAGTAGAAAGCTACATTATTCCTGAGTGACAAAGGCATACGGGACCTTTAAAAATCTAAATCTACACAGGCGGAGCCGCGGGGATCAGCTAGTCTACTATATTACTAAAGAAAATAATTATAATCTATGAGGCTATGGTGGCTATTTCTCGGCAAAAGACAAAAATTAAAATTTTGTATTAATAAACTGGTGTTATTGAAAACTCTCCTAAAACTATCCCCGAAACGTTGAATTTTTGTTTTCCGTTAATTTTGTGGGGTACATTCACTAAAACCAATTAAAAAACAGTTATTAAGTTGTCACTTTGTTCATGGAAAATTAAAAATTATAAAATTAAAGGTTTGAATTTGCGTACTGATCTGCCTGAAATACCAATCACCAATATTGGTTGTTCGTATGAGGTTCGTATGAATGACCCAGTTCCCATGTGTAGTACAACACTAATAAAAAATAAGAATAACCATAGACCCCATAGACTTCGTTTGAACCATAGACCATAGGTTTGAACTTCCGGCTGACGCGTGGAACTTGGAGCAGTGCTTCCACTTTAATGGATTTCGCCCAATTTTTGGGCGAAGTGACTATTGTACTGCTTAGGGTATTTTTTATGTAGATTGTAGACTAGGATTTAAGGCAATTTGGATTTTAAGGTAAAATCAAATTTCAGGTGGTTGACTGATTTTTACATCTACCCAATGTATAATTTGAACCACTTCAGATTTAACAAAGGGGAATAGACGCAAAAAGGCTAAAGAAGTCCATTCTGTTGTAGCTCTACGTATTGCTGAATGCTGCGCGCTCACCGCCCTCTATCGCAAAAATGGTTTAGAGCATGAAAAAATGTTTCAAATAAAATGAGTCAATTTTATAAAAGAAGATGTTAACATCATTGGAGCAATAAGAACTGAGATAATCGCAAAAAACCGTTTTTTTACCTTTGACCTTGAATAACTTACGTTGCATACACGAAATTTTATGTGACTTTTGAGACGACTCTTAGAACGCCAACATGAAAGTATATACCTACCATAAATCAACTTATTCTGTTTCATTCCAGGATTGATTCCTTTTTTATGCTTACGTGACTGGACCATGCACCAAATTGCATAGGTAATTCTTTTTTGTGTTCGTTATTGTCAGGACAATGTTTGTATGAAAGATTTTTTTGGAAAATCCAAGTCGCAGTCGCAAATCGAAGTCGCAGGCAACAGCTAGTTATATAATAATAATGATTAATAAAATTGCACACTAACGTAATTTGCATTTTTTAAAGAGTTATATTATTTAGGATCGCAGGGAGGCCTTTGCCCAGACGTGGGACAGCATAGGCTGACTTAGATTAGATTAGATTAGATTAGATTATATTTAGGGAAAATTCTAGCTAAAACTAAGGTAAATTCAAAATCCTAAATGGAAACACTGCTCCGAAGTTAAAATTAAAAGAAAAGAAATCGTCTGAAATCGACCATCTTTCTTTTTGGCGTGGCGTCGGTCGGCAACGGACGTGAAGTGATTGTTTTATTGATTTGATAGTCGTGACGCGTCAAAAAAGAAGCTTCCGTTGTAACTTGTACGCTGAAAAGTAGTTATTTTTAATTTAATTGTTAATAATTTTATAAACTTTTATTCTACGTGTCTAAAATGAGGCCGCAGCAGAATGGTGACGATGGTTTTGTAAGTTTTCTTTTATCTTATAAAATTGAGTCATCACCTATTTGCGTAGAGGCTTGACTTCACTTCACATTAATTTAATTTGTTAGTTATAAATAATTATGTACTTTAGTTTTGTCAGTATGAACCTACAGTAGTTATTGCTAAATAATATTGCCTTTTGTTGTCAATAGTTGTGAAAGTTGCTGTAGCCGCCGCCATTTTGTTTAACCGGTGTTCTACTTTTAGGACGAGCCCGAGGTCCACCGCAAAATATTTATTGGTGGTCTTAATTATCGCACTTCGGACGAGTCTCTAAAAGCGCATTTTGAAAAATGGGGAGAAATCGTGGACGTAGTCGTAATGAAAGATCCAAAAACAAAGAGATCTCGTGGATTTGGCTTCATCACGTACTCGAAGGCGCACATGGTAGATGACGCGCAAAACAACCGACCCCACCGGATCGATGGACGGTAAGTTGCACATTTTGTCAACATTTTTTTTTTTTTTTTTTTTTTTTTTTTTTATTATTCATGTACCAAAAATTGTAGTTACAAAGTAATAATAAATTAAGTTACATCGGAAATGCTTATCTCTAAACAGAGATTTCTTCCAGCTTCCCATTCAAGGTTGTGAGTATTCTGCATATATTTGTTGTATATATTTTTCTGCAGTCCAGCTATGCAAAAGCTTTAATTCTAGTTTTGGCATCGTTTGTTACTGCAAAAATTAAAATAAGACACCACTTGGTGATTGTCTTGTGTAAATAAACACGTGGCATTTTCTGTGGGGTCAACAAGTGATTCAGCTACAGTGACCTAGTGACGAGGTTGGCGTTAGTTTACTTATAATTTATTTTTTACAGAATTGTTACGAGTAGGTACCTACAATAATTAATTTTCCAGTGACAATGTTGACGTCAGAGTATTTTTTTTTCTCAGAATTGTTGAAACTAAGAGAGCTGTGGCAAGACAAGACATCAAAAACCCAGAAGCTGGGGCCACAGTGAAGAAACTGTTTATTGGTGGAATTAAAGATGACCACGATGAAGATCAACTAAGAGAGTACTTTTCCAATTATGGAAATGTACAAAATGTTAGCATAGTTACAGACAAGGCCACTGGAAAAAAAAGGGGATTTGGTTTTGTTGAATTCGATGACTACGATCCAGTTGATAAGATTTGCTGTGAGTATGCATTGATTTTATGCTGTTAATATTCCACAGTTTTGCCCCAGAGTGGAAGAATTGTGTCCAAGTCTGGCTTCCTCTAACTGTGGACAGTAAAGTATTGATTTTAGCTATACCTGGCTGCCATTTTTCAGGCAGATCAGGTACGCAAATTAATTACATGTTCAATCAAACCTTTAATTTTCTGTGTACAAAGTGACAACTTTATAACTGTTTTTTTATTGATTTTAGTGAATGTACCCCACAAAATTAATGGAAAACAACTAGATGTTAAAAAAGCCTTGCCCAAAGATGGATCTGACCAAAGAGGAGGCAGACAAGGCTCCGGAAGAAATGACAGTTGGGGTAATGGAGGAGGTATGTAATTAAGTCCTTGCTGACCAACAAAATGTTACAACATTCTAGTGTTCCCTTGTTAGGCTATTATTAATTAATTTTCAGGAGGCTACGGTGGTGGCAACCAGGGTGGCTGGAACAATTCCAATCCATGGGATAACAATCAAGGGGGTTGGGGTGGAAGCCAAGGGGGTGGTGGTTATGGAGGTGGAGGCAATCAGAGGGGGGGTTGGGGGGGTGGTAACCAGGACTTCGGCAGTTACAACCAACAGGGTTACAGTGGGGGGCCGACACGTAACCAGCAGTACAGCAATAACCGTTCCACTCCGTACAATGTGAACCAGAGCAGTGGTGGTGGCGGCGGCGGCGGTGGCTATGGCGGCGGCAGTTACGGCGGAGGCCAGGGCCGCGGAGGAGGCAGATTCTAAATTCCGTGTGTATAACATTTTTTTTACTCTTTACATTCATTTACACAAACTATTTTTAGGCACTCTTGATATTTACAGTCATTTACCATCACAAAACACTAAAAAACACAATTCTTTCCTAGGTATAGTAAATGCGTTTTAATTTTTAGGTCTTAAAGCACTACATAGCATTAATACGTACTGTATAGGATGAGATAGCTGTTTCAGATAATATACTTAATAGGATCAGATATAGTCAGATGATTAATGCTATGAAGGTAGCCTTCGACTGTTAGTGTATTTTCTTGTGCATACGTGTCTTATTAAAGGTTTTTTCAATCTCTAGGTTTCGTGCTAAGTCCACTAGTAGTGCAGAGTATATCGTGCTAGTGTAGGCTACGCTCCGGAGCACTAGTTACTCTACTCTGGTCTACACGCGAGACCACCTAGGAGAAGCCGTCAGGAAACCCATAGATTTAGTTGGACCTCTATTCTTATCTTTTAGAAAATATAGTTTTTTTTTATGTACTGATATGTAAGTTCTTCTATTTATTGTAGTACTTAGGTACTTATCGTGACATACTTGTAAGGATTTAGCATAGTTTGTGAAGTTAAAAAATAGATACTTTTTTACGGATATATAAGTACAATTTAGGTTATCTTGTAAGAATATCCTTGAACTAGACGCTAGGAAAATCGATTAAGGTGACATTGACATGAAATAGATCATGACCTTTTAATTTGCTATCTTTTACTCAGTATTAAGTTCTCAATTAGCTGTTACATGATAGGTATAGTTATTTTGTAGGATAATTAATTTATGTAATAAAATTTTAAAACAGCAGTAGGGTTGTTTATTTAGCACTGATCTGTAAATATACCTTGTGAGAATATAGTAGCATAACAAATAAAATTTCTTGAATATCATAATAATGTTGCTTGTATTCAATTAAAATATTCATTTCGAATTATAGAACATTTTGTCTGTAGGGATAATTAAAATTCCAATCAATTATGATAGTTTTATCACTTTATTCCTTACCCAAACATTCCATGGCCAACTGTAGTTAGTGCACTCTAGAAATACTAAAACCTGCTTACAAGTACAAAAGAATAGACTGGTAGGTATTGGAGTACTAAGTTAAATAGGAAATTCAGTGTCTAGTAAAAAAAGTAAATTAGATTGTAATTTAAAAATAACTCAAAATATTTAGTTATTTTCTTGATAGTAAATATGGCAGATGTGGAAGAATATGCACTACCTGCCAGTCTAGGCCTTACCTATCAAAAAATTAAATGATGTTGGTAGGTTACCTAATTTTGAAACTGATTCATGTTGAAAGTTGGTCAATTTGTGGAGGGGAGTGTCCTCAACAACCACCTACTACAGAGGAAATTTAATTCTCGAAAATAATAGATTCTAGTAAGAAATATCTACCTAGGTATAAAATACAATATTTTTCTGAAGATTTCGTATTCTAAGGTAGGTACTACCTAAGGCAAATGCTGTAAATGTCTGGGTTTCTTCATACCACTGGTAAAATAAACCACTTGCTATATCTCGGTCACTGTCAAACTTATTTTTAGACTTCCTGAAAAGATAAGTACTTGTACCTGTTTGCCAAAATACCTCTTAGAACAGTTCTAGCATCGTAAAAATCCAATTTTTAAGTTGCTCATCATAAATAATAACCATAATAAGAAGTAGGTAGGTATGTACCCAGACCTATATGAATTTCACCCCATCTAAACTGAATGTAGAGAATTCGATAAGTATTGTATTTTGTTCCCAAGAGTTTTTTTTCTGAAATTTAATTTTTTGAGAAAAGAAATTTGAAAAAAAAACGGCCAAGTGCGAGTCAGGCTCGCACACCGAGGGTTCCGTACTACAGTCGTATTTTTCGATATTTTGCACAAATCAAAAACTGATGCATACAAATTGTTTTAGAATCCTCTAGTGAAGGCCCTTTCATATTATGATACCTCACTTGATATAGTTATCTTACTTTGAAAATTGAAAACACTAATAGAAACGTTTTTCCCCCGAAGGGTAAAAAACGTATATTTAGGTTTCAGCCGAAAGGCTTGACCCACTGTGAGATAACCCTTTAGAACATCAGCGCCATCTAGTAGTCCGTAACGAGCCAAGCCGAGCATTGGTCGGTATCGGCTCGGTGAATGGAGGGGAGTCAGCGCCCAGGCAGGTGGTGTCGGCCGTTTTAATTTCAGTACCGATTTCAGGAATCGAAGCGAGGTGAAGCCGGTAAGGTATTTTATGGTGGGTCAAGCCTTTCGGCTGAAACCTAAATATACGTTTTTTACCCTTCGGGGGAAAAACGTTTCTATTTAGGTGTTCGAGCCTTTAGGCTTGACCCACTGTGAGATGTTTAATATCTGCCGGCGCTGACTTAGCGTACTGTGACTATGTGTGGAGTGAGATCCACGTATTTAGGGATGTAAAAGGAAAAACAAGAAACAATAATATGCATTATATTCTTAACAATCAATATAATATTTCATCACAATGACTAATAAAGAATGAGTTTAATTTGAATTTATTAACACAATCACGGTTATAATAATTCTAAATTGTAGAAAATATATCAGACATTGTCTGATTTGCCATAATGTTTCTTGTGCTAGACTCTACTTCCTTGAAGTAGTGTTTCAAGAAGGTTGAGCTGCTACGCCAGTTGCCTTTGCGTAGCACCTCATCGATATCGAGGTTCTTGTTGACCCAGTTGTCTGTAGCAACAGCTGACCTGAAGCTGCCGGGGGAGCCCTTGATTTTCGCATCTTTCAGGATTAGTCTCAACCAGCCCGCTATTACAGATCTAGATGCTGCTTTGACTCTGTTCCGAGTAGTGATAAATAAATTTGTCAAAGTTGGGTCTGCTTTCCTCCGCTGATCTGATTTGTCTATTAGTCTTGGTATCCAGTGGCAGAGGTCGAAAATGATATTATCGCTCTTTGACAGGCACCAGCCTGATTGCCGATAATTTGCGTTATCCGTTTTTGATCCAAAAGAGGGCCAAAATACGATTTGCTCTCTTGTAATCTGACAGTGTTCCGAGTCTATGTGGAGCAAAGTTAAGTCATGAACGCGACGACCAGTAGCGAGAAGTAGCAAGGCTGCCACATGCTGTGATATTTGAAATAAACTGGAGTCGTCGATTTTTCTCTGAGCAATCCAATTTACGAGATCAGCTACGTTCCAAGTATTAGGACATCGTTTAGGAGGGTTCTTCAGTAAAATTGCTTTAATGGTTTTCTTCACCAATGGATGCTCACTTATGGGAGACGTGCTGCAAGGCTTTGTGAAGGTAGCGATTGCTGACTTATGGACGAGTATAGTTTTTGGGGCTAACTTTTTAACGTTGTGAAGATGAATTAAGTATCTGGCTAAGTCGCCGGGGCTTGGCATTTTTGGGGATACTTTGTTGACTAACGTCCATTCTAACCATGCTCTCCAAGCAGGCCGGTAGGTTTTAAATGTAGATTGTCTCCATGCTGATTGTAGTAGGGTGCGTTCCGATTCGCTCCAATTTGTTATCTCATTGGACCAGCCCGTACCTTCCATACCTCCAAAGACAGGTTCTGAATGTTCCGAGGCGGTCGGTTGGTTTGCAAATCCCGAAGGTGATTCTTTAGATTTTGGATTCTGTATGGAGGGCATATTGCCCTCTTCTTCACTTCGGCCCTCCAAAAAGCTTTCTCCCACTTCGGTATCACCAGGAGATAGTGTCCTTGGGACCCGTTCAGATGTTGCAGCACTCGTGGGATTAGCGCTGGTGGTGGGAAGATCCAAGCCACTTTGTAATTCCATGACCTGCTGAAAGCATCCGTGTATTCGCTCGTAGTGTCCCTGTGGTCTTCGCTCACATACCTCGGGACTATTGCAGAGGATTTGCTTGCAAAGAGGTCGATTTCTGGTGTGCCCATCTTTTGAAAAATTTCCTTCTGTGTCGATAGGTCGAGGTGCCATTCTTGATGGTGTTTCAGTCGCGATAGGCTGTCGGCTATTCCGTTGTATCTGCCTGGCAGGTATTTCGGAATGATGGTGATTTTGTGTTGCAGTGCTAAATTTAGGATTTTTGAGGCAGTATTCAGGAGTTTTTGTGACTTCGTCCCGCCCTGTTTCCTTATGTAGGAAGCCGCTGTTCTGTTGTCTGTTTGAAACAAGATTGTTCTCCCCAAGACCTCTCCTAAATTCATTCGAAGCACTTCGAATAAGGTCCATAATTCCTTTTGATTGCAATGCCAATGACTTTGAGAGATACTCCAGTGACCCGACAGTTTCTTGCCGTTTATTATAGCGCCCCATCCGATGTCCGAGGCATCGGTGGCTATGAATATTGATGCTGGGGCGATTTGAATATCCGATGTTTCCATAATGTTCTGGAGCCACCAGTTTAGTTCTTCCTTTACTTGATCCGGCAGCGGGAACACCTTGTATCTTTGTATGTCCGAGAGTGATTTTGCTGCAATCTGCATGCGTCTGCAATAAAGGAAGCCTAGTGGGATTACATTAGCCGCAAAGTTTAATTTGCCTAATAACCGCTTAGCATCCATCCAACACCATTTTCCTCTGGAGAGGGTGTTAAGGATTGAGTCTTCGATATTGGAAATTTTTGAAGTGGGTAAGATTTTCTTATTGATTTTAGTATCCCAAATTAAGCCCAAATATTCTATGCGTGTTTTTGGTTGCAGATCCGATTTGTCTGTGTTAATATGCCAACCTAATTTTTTGAGAAATTTTACTGTACATGATGCTTGTTCGGCTAAAATATCTGGATTCTGATTCATGAGCAAGAAATCATCCAGATAAACAATAACCCTTATTCCTTTTTCGCGTAACAGTGATGCAACCCAATTAGTAGTTTTACTAAAAATTGATGGGGCGCTAGATAATCCAAAAGGTAAGCAATTCATGTTGTAGATATTGCCATCAAACGCAAAAGATAAGTATCTCTTGTGTGACTTTTGGATAGGGATATGATAGTATGCATTCGCGATATCAATTTTTACTAAGTAATCCCCCTGTTGCACAGTCTGTGATACCTTCGATAGGCTTATAAGTCTGAATTTTGGTGGTTGAACATAGAAGTTTAGGTGACGCAAGTTGAAAATCAATCTATGGGAACCGTTAGGTTTTTGTCTTAAGAAAATTGGCGATAAGTAACCGGCCTTAAAGGTGTTAAGAGTAATTGCACCGATATCTAGTAGGTTTTTGATTTGTTTAGACATTTCGGCTGAGATTTTAGGTTCATATGATTTGATATTACAATTAGAAAAAATTGTAATAGGTGGTTTTTTAATAAAGGGTATACGGTAACCCCTTATAATGTTTAAGATTGTCTCTGATGCTCCTAACGATTCCCATAGATCAAGGTTTAAGCCAAGTTGACCAGCTAGAAATACCTGTGAGTTAGGGTTTCTTTTTGGTGGTTTGCGTGGTTCTGGCTTTGTTAGTGCCGGACGTACCGCTATCTTGTTTTGCGCGAAAGTCACGAAAATTACGCTGTTTTTTATTTTTGTGGCTATGTTCTTTGTAGTTTTTAGATCCTTTCAAGGTTGGATTCTTCTTCCCGGTCTTATTGGGACTGGTTTTCTTCGGGAAGATCTTATGTGCCCCCCCCTGGTCCTTTATCACTTCAGATAATTTCTCTTCCGAAAAGAGGTGAGTATCGGAGGGTGGTATGTCATGAAGGATGTTGCCCAGTACTTTATTTGCTGGCTTATAGGTCTCTCTTCGGGCTTGAATTATTTCGGCCCTTCTGCCACAAGAATATTGTAGTAGTCCGTCCGAAATTTTTTTAAAACAGCTGTCTGCGCCAAGCATATGGTTTTGGATTTCCCTACGGGTGTTGGGATCCATTTTTTGGCAAGCTTCTTGGAAAGCTTTCCTTTGAAGCAATAACCCATATGTTATCGCACCCAGGGTCATGTCTGTTTTTTCTAATTGTGCTGTTGAATTCCAGTTAGGTGTTATTGTTGCCAAGTGATTATTGACTTTAAGTGCCGAAAATACTGGAGTGGCGTGAAACGTTTTTTGAACATCGGCGTATCTTATGTTCTTCCAGCCGTCTTCATTTAGTCGTTGACATTTCCGGCCTTGATCAACAAGGTTTGGATCTGCTTTGGTTAGTTTGGGTTCAGCTTCCGTGGTGCAAGGTGAAAAGTCACACTTCGGAATATTGCCGGTTGTCTTAATAGTGGCCAGTTTTCTCTGGGCCTCGGTAATTTGTGCTATTAGTGCAGCTTCTTCCGCATCGCCATTCGTTGGGATGCTTAGTGATGAGGTGTTTTCCTGAGGCAGCGCACTCAGAGCGGGGCCTCTAAACTCCTCCTCGGGTTCGGTACTGTCCGGTACGGATTCGAAAGACTCGTCCAGTTCGGAAGAGCCTTGGTCGCTCTTAGGAGCGAGGGTTGAGACCTGATTCGCAACGCTCTCGATCGCTTGGGTTTGTTTCGTAAGGAGATCCATCATTTTTATCATGAATGCATCTGTTACGGGGGCCCTGTTTGGTTCTAACGGTTCGTGGCGTGGTGTTTTGTTGTTGCGCGAGCTGATGGGAGATGTTGATCTCCTTTTTCTCGGTGTGCTCTCGCTGGTCGAGGCTTCATCCCTTGACGTCAATCGCGGTTTTAGTAATTTAACTGTATTGATAAAGTCCTCGTAGGATTTAGTATGTATCTTTTCCATGATACTGTGCGGGGAGTATAACAACGCTCTTCCGAAGGGCCATTCTAGCAATTGCCTTTTGATCAGCCGATATTTTTTCTCGGATAGAGATGCGTCATTCGGGCAGTATGCCGTAGCCATTTCAGCCGTGGGGATGGCGAATCTTAATTTTGCCTCTATGCGGGAAGATATCCTTTCCCCAAACAAGTCTGAGTAAGGTAGATCTTGTACCTCCCACGACTTCCAGTCATCGGGGTAGTTATCTTCGATAATTTGATATATTCTGGAGAAAAACTCTTCTTGTCCCGGTGGTGGTGGTCTGAGGCACAGTTCTCCCATGGTTGTAGACGCCATAATCTGGAAGGGTAGCGAAAACATCATATGAGATGAGTTTTGCTATGACGACGTATCAATTGATACGACCAGGCGTCTCGATTGTGGCGACCAGGCGCCTGGGTCGAGGAGTCTTATCGATGCGACCGGGCGTCTCAATCGATGCGACCCCACGTCTCAGTCGATACGACCCCACGTCTCAGTCGATACGACCCCACGTCTCAGTCGATACGACCCTACGTCTCAGTCGATACGACCCCACGTCTCAGTCGATACGACTGAGAATGGAGATATTTCCAAAATGTTATGGTGCTATTCTGCCATTACCTTGACAGCTTGTCGTTCGTTGCGAGACGACAAGGATTTCATAATAAGATTATGAAATAGTTCGTAGCGTAAACTACGAAGGTTATAAATATGTGCAGAGGCAACATATTTTTTGCACCAGTTTACATGGGTGATTTCCGTATCAAACTACGGACACCTATGTAAGATCATACATTATTATTTGTTAATTATTAATGTAGGTACTTACATTTGAATAACTCCGTCCCTACGGAATTAATTTCTTACTGACGACGCTGAGATTCAAAAGCGTACTGAAATTAAAACGGCCGACACCACCTGCCTGGGCGCTGACTCCCCTCCATTCACCGAGCCGATACCGACCAATGCTCGGCTTGGCTCGTTACGGACTACTAGATGGCGCTGATGTTCTAAAGGGTTATCTCACAGTGGGTCAAGCCTAAAGGCTCGAACACCTAAATTATTAGTTCATGACCACAATTAGATTTTTTTGTTTGATGTAACCACAAGTTCACGGTTTTCAGATTTTTCCCCTTATGTCTGCTATAAGACCTACCTAGCTGCCAAATTTTATGATTCTAGGTCAACGGGGAAGTATCCTGTAGGTTTCTTGACAGACGGACAACAGAGTGATCCTATAAGGGATCCGTTTTGAGGTACGGAACCCTAAACATCGCCCAACTCCCACCAATAATAATCCAAGACCCGTTTAGATGTTTTGGACACCGTCCTATCAAAAACGTGACAGAATTTGTTTCGCTCAATTAGGTAGGTACCTACCGGAGTTTACAGAACTATAAGAAGACAGAACGAAAGCAGTTGTAAGTAGTCTCAGTAAGTAATGTCACAATTGTATGCAATTGTTTTCTTTAAAAAAAAAACAATGCATTCAATTCTCAGTAGGTATAATAAGGTTCCTTTCTTGTCGTTTTGTGTTTATGACGCAATTAAAACCTCCACACGAAAATTTCCATTATGTCCAAGCGTTACTTTCACCAACATAAAAGCTCCACTACTTATATTCCTATTGAACTTGAATCCTTTCACAAAATGGCGGCCGGCTCTTAGTTACATGCCTTTTAACCTTGGCTAAAAATCCTAGAAGTAATCTGTAAGTGTACCTAACGCTTGAAAAACTAGATGATGCCCGCGTTTTTAAAAAATCCCGTCGGAACTGATTTACCGGGATAAAAAAGTAGCCTGTCCTTCCCCGGGATGCAAGTTAGGTATATCTACCAAATTCGTTAAAATTGGTTGCACGGATGGGCCGTGAAAGGCTAGCAGACAGACCAGACACATTCGCATTTGTAGTAATATTAGTATGGATAATTAGTAATTACTTGTTTGCATTTAGTGAATAATCAACGAATATCTATCTTTCATTTTGGAAAATGATAACTGCAATGTCCGCGGTGTCTCACTTCTCTATTCACGTTAGTTCGACACTTGAACGATAGATGTCTATGATCATTGCAGTTGTGCGCAGTTTATCTTTCGAAAACAAGTGTCTTTCTTTGCATGTCTGGGGGAAGCCTCAAATATATGATGTTATTTATTTTGTAGAAATTGGTTACGAGTATTTACTATTTACGTTTCCTACGTACAGTATGTTTCCAAACTTTTTATTTCGATCACTTAGTTCCTCAAGGAAACCATAGAGGTCTCCGTCTCCGTAAAGATATTTTAAATGATTTTATTCATTTCTCAGATTTACTTACATGATAATATTCTCATCAAAGATTTTTTTTGCTATGCATATCAAATTCACTTGTTTATGTAGCTCTAACATGCATTTACCAATTAACTAGGTATGTACCTAATATGTATGTATCTTATTGAAAACTAAACAAAAAAAACTGAAACTAACTGTAGATTTTTTTTCGAGGAAATATTTAATTTTCTGTTAGCGTGAGAGTATTACTTATATTAATTTTTGCTGCTAATTTTCCAGTGTCTTAAATATTTATGTCTTTAAGAAGAAATGTTTTATATTATTTAATTTATCATCTAGTCAGATAAGGCGGCAAAGCCACTGGGACTGGACTGGACTCATTCAAATCATAACAAAATTAGCTACCTACTTTTTCAATTTTTCACCTTCATGTCAAAAGTTAAAACATCATATATCACGTATAAAAATAATTTGACCATCTTTTATTTTTTTAACCTATTTAATTTTATTTTCATGATGACATCTCGAGACTGCGGGTTTTACTACTTCAACTATTTTTCCTTTCATAGAAAAGGTAAGTCGTGTGTTTTTATAAGTAGTTATGAAATTGAATGAAATTTTATTTTAAAATAAAGATAATATAAATAAACGTTTTTTTGTCTTCTACCCTTAGAGCCTGCACCGTCGATAGTTGACGGGCAACTCAGTCGACGGACAACTCAAAATCTGTGATTTGTATTACAAATCACAGATTCTAACGGTCGGTCGCGTCGTCGGTTGCCGTCGATCGAGTTGCCGGGCAACTAGTCGGGCGTGTGTGGTCTTAGATCTCAAAGCAGCAGCTATGGCCTATGGCGTCATATTGTGCAATTAATATGATGCCGTGAAATAAAGCCTCCTTGTTATGAGCTTTGAAAACCTAGGAAGTAGGAACTATTCAAAGAACATAGTGTTATTACCAGCACCGTAGCAGAATCGGACAGATGGGTCATTATTACTGCCGAATATTGAAATTAGTTAATCTAAATCTATACTAATAAATAAAATTGAAGTGTCTGTCTGTAATTTCGAAATAACTACCTCATGGTTATTTGAACTGTACCATAACTATCCCGAATCACACGTTTTTGTCTGTCTGTTTGAACGGGCTAGTCTTCGGAACGGCTGAAGCTATTTTGACGGGACTTTCATAGACAATTATTAGAGGATTAACCAGGGAGTAACATATGCTGCAGGGGGGGACCTGACCACCTATAAACTGATGGGATTTAGAAACTATCGGGTATAAATAATTGATATTGAAGGTACCTACCAAATAAAGACTATCTATCGTTGAGCTCGAGGGCCCAACTCTTCAACTCTGATACTGTATGGAATTGCAGTCTTAAATCGTGGTGATTTAAAAACTGGTCTAAGTTGGTTAGAACAAGGAACGACTAAACCGATGCGATGCCGTTTGCTTCCAAATCCTACTAACAATCCTATTTGCAATTGGGCTTTGAAATCGGTATGTTACTTGACAGCGGAACAGGAGTGGAGAAGGCAGGTAGAGATTTAGAGAGCCGCGAGGGGTGCAATGAATCGACGTGATTGTTTTCATGGATATAGTTAAAAACCTGGAGAGTGCAGAGTGGTATAGACTACTTTTATCTCGGAAAATCAAATAGTTCCCACGGGATTTTTAAAAACTTAAATCCACGCGGACGAAGTCGCGGGCATCAGCTAGTTATTTAATAAATAAGATGGTTTGATTCGTGTATGGCCTCCACCTGAACGCCTGAAAGTTATTGATGGACAAATTCGGAAAATAAACGGATATTATCACCACTACCTACTTATGAAAAACGCCTATCAAAATTATTATTATAGCCTTTTTGTTCCTTAATAATGGTTCTTACACTTATTAACACGCACTTTTATTTATGTCTATAGTTTGTTATTATTTATACTTATGTATTATTTGTATATTATTTATATGTAGTAACTATATATGTTTTTTTATTTATTATTATTATTAAATATTAAGTATTTTTATTTATTAAGGACCTCTCTATGAGTGTAGGCCTCCTTCATTTTTTTCCACAATTTTCTGTCTATAGCTTTATTGACCCAATTCTCTCCCGCTATGCTAGCTATTTCATCTGCCCAACGTTCCAGCGGTCTGCCTCTTTTTCTTTTTCCCCGGGGGCCAGACCAGGCAGACAATTTCTTGGTCCATTTTTGGACATAACCTGCCCATGCCCATTTTAGTCTTTTACTATGTTTTAAAGCATCCACAACATTTGTTTTTCTTCTTATATCCGTACTTCTTTGTTTATCTAAGCGCTTTATATTTAGTATACTTCGCTCCATAGCTCTTTGGCATGTTAGTATCTTATTTTTAGTGTAGTTGTTAAAGACCCAGGTTTGACACGCATATGTGAGACAAGGCAAGATACACATGTCAAGAATTTTCTTTTTCAGTTTTATAGGAAGGTTTGATTTTAATGTTTCTTTATAGCTCCAGAACTTGTTCCTATCAAAATTAAATAGCAAACATACTTTTCGTGATTTACACAACGCTGCCGGTTAAAAATTAAAATAAAACACTTAAAACTTAAACCTAGGTAGGATTAATAATCTGGGTAGGATTAATCCTACTAATATTATAAATGCGAAAGTGTGGATGTTTCATGTTTGGATGTTTGTTACTCAATCACGCAAAACAGCTGAACGGATTTGGATGAAATTTGGAATGGATATAGATTATACCCTGGATTAACACATAGGCTACTTTTTATTTCGGAAAATCAAAGAGTACCCGTGGGATTTAAAAAAATGAAAATCCACGCGGATGAAGTCGCGGGCATCACCTAGTAATATTATAAATGTGAAAGTGTCGATGTTTGGATGTTTGTTAATCACGCAAAAACGGCTGAACGGATTTGGATGAAATTTGGAGTGAAGATAAATTATACCCTGGATTAACACATAGGCTACTTTTTATCCCGGAAAATCAAAGAGTTCCCGCGGGATTTTGAAAAATTTAAATCCATGTGGACGAAGTCGCGGGCATTAGCTAGTTATAACTATTCTTTCAAAGTAAGATTACTATACCAAGTGGGGTATCATGAATTCATATTCATTATTCATATCATAGGAATTTATCTGTACATTCTAAAACAGATTTTTATTTATTTTTATGCATAAGATTTTTGCTTAATCATGCAAAATGTCAAAAAAAAAACAACTGTCGTAGGTACGGAACTCTCGGTGCGCGAGTCTGACTCGCACTTGGCTGGTTTTTTTATTTGTCTCTTACCAAGTAGGTACCTACCTTAGTATCGGAAGATATTATTAGTATGATTTCATATAAAAAGCAACACAAATCTGCCAATAAGTACCTAATGACACGGATGCTGGGTTTTCCACACTAAGTAAGTACCTATGGTAAATGAAAGTGAAATGAAGTTAGTATAGCTAGTTTACGACGTATAAACTACTATGAACTATAGGTATTTACTTACCTATAGTTTACGTACCTCTGGTTCGATATTTCCGCAACATGTTTCGCATAACAAGACTGCCCAAGTCTTGTAAAATAACGCTCCCGGGCGTTCTGGTGGCCTTACTTCAGGTAGCTGTACTTCATCGCCCAAAGAAGTAGGTAACTATATTCCTTTGCCATAGCCTATAGCCTATAGCCAAAAAACCTGCTTAGAGGTGATATCAGCCCCGTACCTTTTTTTCTAGCGTCATAGCACAGAATATTGATAGTAGGTACTATGGTAGGGCTGCCATATTTGCTGAAAGCACGACCGGGGCATCCATCCATATACATACTGATACTGTAAATTCGAAAGTGTCCGTTTGATGTCACAGCTTTTTATCTCGGAATATTAAAGAGATCCTACGTTATTAAAAAAAACTAAATCCATGTGGACGAAGTTGCAGGCATTAACCAATGCAAGATAAAAGCGCGAGAAAAGCGAGCGCGAAATTTTAAATATATTTAAGAAAAAATCTGTAAGTATTAATATTATAAATGCGAAAGTATGTCTGTATATCTAGCTATCTGTTGTCTCTTCACGGCCTATCTTTTTAACCAGGTGATACTTAGGGATAGCTTGCATCCCGGAAACAGACAGGCTTTTTATCTCGAAATATTTAAGAGTTCCCACGTGATTTATAAAAAACTAAATCCATGTGGATGAAGTTGCAGGCCGGCATTAACCAATACAGAACAAAAGCACGAGCGAAGCAACCGCGAAATTTTTGACATATAAACAAAAAAAAGGTACCTAAATTAATATCTCGTTTTTCGTTGACGGCCCGTTGACGGCGGCGGTGCAGTGGACCAAACTGTGCCAAACCGGGACAACTAGCTTACTGACCGGGACACCGGGAGACAACGCTTCGGACATGTCCCGGTGTACCGGGACGTATGGCAGCCCTATACTATGGCCATAGTTCCAATTTTATAATTACGGGTATGTGTGAAAGATGAATGTGAAAGAAAAATTCTACTAAAATATACTTACAGCGATTATGCACTGCACTTCTGTCATGCCAGTTCTATCCGTCATCCGTGAGAATACCAGCGATTATCAACGACATAATATATCATAAGGTCCAAAAAGGAACTTATTTTCACGGACTCGGATCGGATGAGTGTGTAACCGCCGTCAGGTAAGTACTGGATCCAAGTACCAATGTTAAGTACCTATGTATCTATTCATCAACATGTTCTGTTGATAACATAAAACAGCTGTGTAGTATACACAGAATCGCGGTGGTAACGGCGGTGGGGTTCGCTTTTGGCCCGAGGAGAAAGTACGCGAAGCCGAAGACCTCTGCGTAGACGAACCCGCGCGGCCGCGGCCGCCAGCGACAGTCGGGCCAGCGTTTTATTCGCGAAATATTCGAAATAATGTCATAACGCTGAATTCGAGAGGAAACGTCGCGAGGAAATGCCGCGTAAATAAATACCTCGGCGACGAATCGCGACAGCCGAAAACCGACAATGTGCCCATGGAGATCAGTGGCTATATTGTTTGTGCTCACGCTAAGCTGTTTGGAGGGTAGGAAGATAACGCCGCAGGATATACATGATAACCATGTGAGTAAAAAAGATTTTCTTTATCGGGCAACGCGCGCGTGCATTGACGTCCAATGCACTTTTACTTTCAGTGGATTGCACTCGCTTGATACCTACTTCGTTGTTAATTATTACTCTATGACGTCAATCGTGTTAATGAGAACTTGAAGACTGCAGTTTCTGATGTACCTACTAAGTATTCCTAAGGTCTAGATGTATAGTTTTGATGTTGCCGGCAAAATGGTTCACGATCTGATCCTTAAAATTCGTAAGTAAGTATAGATAAGTAGGTTCCTTATTAGATTACATATTTTGTTTTCAAAAAACAACAAAGCATTTTCGAAACATACCAGGTTTGGGATCCTTTAGAAATGAAATGGTTGAATGAATTTTTGAAAATGTAAAACATATTACGCTAATCAAACAATTATTAATATCGTCATTAAAGCAATTTTGAAAATGTTTTGAAATTATTTATACCTACACATTTATATGCCAACTGTATCTAGGTTATTTTTAAAAATTTATTTGAATTAGCAGAAATGATATAAAATTATTAATTAATTTTTTGAAGGTAGTTTAATAAAATCGATATTTGGTTCATTCGACGTCATATTATGACCTTCCTCGATCTAGAGTATTTGTACAAATACGGGTGCTTTGAAGGTTTTTATTTAAGTCTGAGATTCGGAAAGAGTTATTGAATACTTTCGGAGTTTAGATCGTAAACGTAAATTAGATGTTGCAATAGCTCTAATTAGGTAAATTATTTATTATGCTACTATATTTTTAAATTAAAACTATCGGATAACTCTTGGGTAACAATATAACAACGTGTAGACGTTGTGATTTATATCCCTCATGTAGGTTTTAGGCGGACATTCCAATATTTATTTGTTAAATCATTTAAATAATAGGTAGGTACCTGTTTTTCTGAGTGACGCGCTTATATAGGTACTACTCAGCTTAGTTAGGTACTTTTTTATAAAAAGGAGGACATGTTCCTTGAGTAAATATACAGGGTGGAATTTTGTAATGCCACCTAAAGGGAAAGTACTCTTAATACTGTAGATAGAAAATTTTACTCAAAGAAAACTTTTTTTAATTTACTCTGATTAATTATAGAATAATTATTTATTCTAAGGGTATGCCACTCTGTCTTTAACACCGAGGTCTCTAACTAATGTCATGCAAAAAATCAAATCGAGCTGTTGTCGTCGTCGCGACGTGATTAAAGGACAAACCAATAAACCAACAAACAATTTAATATCACTTGTTTTAACAGTGAATGAAAACATCGTGAGGAAACTTGCATGCCTGAGTGTTCTGCCGCTGTGTAATATTCTCATATGTGTGTAAACTGTGGAGTCTGCTAATCCGTACTTGGTCAATACAGCGGGCCATGGGTTCTTATTCTTAGTAGTGGACTGGCGATGGATCGATCATGTTGATGAGGACATGACACTAGCACAATATACACATATCCGGTGGGTCGAACTGCAGGCTTCTTTTTTAAAAGTTACCTACCTAACTATTTGAGAAGGAAGTTGCGTCTTACAAAATGTTATGTATGTTTTTCTTCAAATAAATTATCTAAGAAAGGTTTGAACTTCCTGTAACACGAACGCTGACATACAAATTTAGCTAATGGACCTTAAAGAATTATTATGAAAAGCAATAATATTCGTAGATGAAACGGACATGCACTACTTTCGCCGGTTACGTCACGTTACATAAGAATATTTTACTTACTTGGTCGCCGCACGCAATATACAGGCCATTATTATATTATTATTTTGGCCATCCTCATTTCGAATCAACTTTAATTAATTTGTTAAAGAAAGAAAAACGTTTAGTTTTGAAAGATGTGCCCACATTACCAGTAGGTATACAGTATAGCTACGGCGTCGCGTCGCCTCTAATTTAGGTGAAGTCAAATCTTCAATGCCCATGTAACTACGCTTGATCTTGACCTTTCGTGTACTATAGAAAGGTACGAAAGATAGATATCGAGTAGCCGCCTTTTTATCTGATATTTGTTAGGGGCTTTTGTACGATGTTACACCCGATGAACACATGTGTTGTACATAACGGGTACAACAAAAAAATGGTTTAAAAAATATTAAAAATGATTTCCCTGCTTCAAAAGGTTTCTGATTTTAAATAAAAAACAAATTAAAAAAAAACATCAAAATCGGAGCTGTTTCTGAGGACTTCCTGGCTGTTTTACGCCTTCGTTGACTTCACAAAATATAACATAAGTACGCGAAGTACCTACACTGATTCTACATACTATACCGACGATAAAGACTTTGATTAATGCGACGTAGGACCGCAAAACAATAATAACAACAAGCAGAGAGAAGCATATCTACCCTGGATTGTTTAAGACTTGTAGACCACATCTATTAGACACAATCAAGTAACTGTAACACTGCCCACGGGTACATTGTCAGAACAAGCTACGAGCAGAACTAAATGGTACACGAGAACAGGAAGAGCACGACTGCATCCATTTATCTAATAACAAAACACAAACCACTGCTTCTAATGAACTAACAGATAATGATGGTGCGCTACGGAAAGCTAAGGTAATTAAATTGATAGGTTAGGTTCCGTTAAGGTACGGACAGACGTGCTCAAAAAAAGCGTGCTTTTATGCTAGCTTAATGTTAGCATGCTCATGCAACTGTTCACATTTGCCAGCAATAAGCATGCTTAAATAAACTGTAGATATGCATTACATAAAG
This sequence comes from Maniola hyperantus, assembly GCF_902806685.2. Taxonomy (NCBI): domain Eukaryota; kingdom Metazoa; phylum Arthropoda; class Insecta; order Lepidoptera; family Nymphalidae; genus Maniola; species Maniola hyperantus. The sequence continues at coordinate 4,661,932 of NC_048545.1, read as the reverse complement.
GTACGGACAGACGTGCTCAAAAAAAGCGTGCTTTTATGCTTGCTTAATGTTAGCATGCTCATGCAACTGTTCACATTTGCCAGCAATAAGCATGCTTAAATAAACTGTAGAGTTATATGTTGTATGTTGTACTGAGTACATGCTAATAAGCAAACCCTGTTCAGACGCGCTCGGAGCACGCCCCCTTCTACCCGCGCCTCAGGTAGCATGCTCGAAAATCAAACGTCGGTTGATTTTTGAGCATGCTCGAAATAAGCATGCTCATTACATGACACACGTGCTACTAATGAGCACTTGCTCAATAAAAGCATGCTTTCGTGCTAGTAATGAGCACGTCTGTCCGTACCTTTAGTTACCGACTCTATACGCTACTTCCGTTCAAGAACATTGCAAGTAAGACGAGATCTTATATGTATCATTAATTCGTCATTAAATGGTTTGATTTGGCCCAAACAAGCAGGCCTTACCTATGAAAGTGTGTTTGTTTCTTGATTTGTCCTCCAAACACACCACAACAGAGATACGGATCGACGTGAATTTTTGCATGGGTATATAGTTTAAAGGTTCGTCCGCACCTGAGCGGCGCGGCGCGGCGCTTCAGTCCGACTGCAGAACGCGTCACCTCAGGCCGCTCGACGGTGCCTACCGCACTACAACTTCAGTACGCGGCACCTCGCGTCACTTGCGCGTCACTTTTATACCCGTTCGCGTACGAGCGCGAAGCGCCGTGCCGCGCCGCTGGGTATGTCACACTAGCGTCACTGCACTGCGCGTCGCTTCGCTGCGCTTCAAAATATTCTCTCCAGCCGTGCCGCGCGGCAACGCGCGGTGAAGCGCTGTGCAGCGCCGCTCTAGTGCGATATGCGCCATACAAAATGATAGAAATGATATTTTGAAGCTCTGTGCCGCGACGTGCAGCTCGCTGAAGCGCCGCGCCGCGCCGCTCAGGTGCGGACGAACCTTACGACCTGGAGAATGATATAAGCTACTTTTTATCCCGGAAAATTAGAGAGTTCCCACGGGATTTTCACCAACCTAAATCCAAGCGGACGAAGTCGCGAGGATTATGTAGTTATAATATAAATAAATGGTACCTACATACCACGATTAATTTGATGATTTTGAATTCTCGATATTTCGTCCCAGTTGTATGAGAGTTGCATGACAGGACTGTAGTGCTGCGAGAGATGAAGTTCGAGCTATCACGGGCAGTAGCGAACTACCCGCTTTCTTGTTCTTTTCGCTGATATCTATTTTCGAAAAATTTGTAGGTAGGTACCTACCTATTCAGATCATGACGTTTATAACTCAGCTAAAATAATTTCTCACTAACTTTAACGCTTCGTTACAAAATGTAATGTTAGAAGATAAGTACTTACCTGCTTGACACCGAAGCCAATCAATCGATCAAAAGTTCTTCATCTAATTTGATACGCTTCATTGTTTTGTTTTCTTTTGCTTTTAACGCTTCAGAATTCGTAAGGTCAATCATCAAACTACTTTCCAATGTAATTGCAGGCCTTTCACGAGGTAATTGTTATTGTACTCTCGTTTTTGTTATCCGGACTCGTTCATCAAAAGCAAGAAAGTGTTGTACGGGTAAAGTGTTAAGCAGGAATCGAGGGCAATCGTGTTGGTCACATTTCTTGACAAGTGAAACTTCAATAGTTAGATCCTTATGAAGTAAATATCGATCAAGGAAAACATCGAGAAGAAACCTGCATGTCTGTGAGTTCTACATAATGTTCTCAAAGGTGTATATAGCAAGGTCCGTTACGACATTGACCACCGATCGGTTCACGGTTCAATCCAGATTTGTAGAAGTTATATAAAATCTAGAACCTCTTTGTAATGTTTTTGTTGGTTGAACCTCGATCTTTACTTAATATCGAACACCTGACATTGATTGACATTGGACGTAGCGAAAGTTTTACGGGTCACGACTCATGAACAGGTCACGATCTGCTACTAATTGGTACACTTTTATAAGTAAATTAACTTTTTACCATCTTTGCTGAGTACCTACTGTCATTAGCACTAAAAAGTTAATAGATAAAAGATCGATAAAATGATATATAGTA